>NC_072433.2:66183560-66486590 GCF_028878055.3 Symphalangus syndactylus
GTGATCCGCCCATCTCAGCCACCCAAAGTGCTGGGATGACAGGTGTAAGCCACCACGCCCAGCCCTCTATATTTCCTAAAACTGCAAATGATCATAGAATTTCAGTGCTAGGTGCAAACTTAGAATTCAATGCCTTTTGAAGATCACATAAAATACTAGACAATTTAAGCTGAGAGTCTCCTCAAGAAAACTAGCAGATTGCAGTTCCCACCCACAGGGTCTTATGAAAAGTCACTAACTTAAACGTGATTATTCAGCTTTTTTTGTTCCGTGGATCATACAAAGAAACCATCTGAAATTCTAAGAATCCATTTTTCTCTACAAATAAGGGTTGAGAAAAGGTAATTTTGAGCACAGACTTGCAGGGCTTTACTGATGAAAAGCAGAAGTCTGACCTGCATGAGACAGAAGCCACCTTTTTGGCCACAGAAAAGGTCTAGCCAAAGTCTCCAATGGACTTAGAAATGTCATATATTTATTTCTGCTTCCAGTTGGCAGTTTTTAAGTTGGTGACAAAATTAAGCCTGTAAATATAAACAAAATGTCTCTATTTTTATTGAAATCTCATTATATCAAGGTGCTCGGCTGTCTCTTGAATGAAGGTAACAAAATATCTCCAACTAAGAACAAGGATTACAGGTGCAAATAGGGATGTAGGATATTCTAGTACCACACAACAGAGAGAGCAATAGCACTAAATCAGACACGAGGGGCATAGGATCCCAATAAGGAAAATCTCCATGATCTGTAGAAAAGACTCCTTTTTCCCTCACAGATCTGTTAAAGGATCTGAACGGTCCACGTTCCAGTCCAGCCAAAGAAAAACATGAACCTCAAGATACTCACTGTGGCTAAGTCATAAAAGAAATAAACACACAGAACTTTGGGCACTTGTGCTCTTCCTGGAAAAACTGAAGACTCTTGGCAACTTTTATCTTCCACTTACAGTCTCTACCTCCTGGCCTTCCTTTCTTCTATACATGAAGCAGTAGCTTTAACTTGCCCACTGACTTTTCCTTAAAAAATAGTCTGTTTTCCTGCCTCTAGTTCCAAAACTAGACTCCATGTGATTTTGGCAAATTTCAACCTAAGAAGGTACTCCGTTCATTTCCTCCTATTATGTCACCACTACCATAAACAAATCCATTTGGCCCTCATCCAGTGGAGCTTATCCTTGAAGTGAGGTGGAAATTTCCATATGGTGAGATTTTTTTACTGCAATATTACTTTATAAGTTGCATGCAAATTCTGCAACATTCTTAAATGCTCAATAACATGTAACTGACAAATTCAATTAAACGAATCTTATTCATTCGGAATCTTCACCTGCAGGCATTTTCCTGGATTACAAACCTTTCTCAGAAGAGGTATAAAGTACAAAGAATCTAGGGGGATTAGCTGTCTTACGGTGTTCATGACAGGCATAAAACCACCCAGGGAAAGCATGCTTTGGCCCTTTTTAACAGTAATGCTGTGCATCTGGTCTGTGACTTGGGTTTTCAAGAGCTTTATCTTTTCTATTATGAATTATGTGCAGCTCTCGAAACCTCTAAGAGGCAAGGTTTTACTGTTACCCTCCCCACTAGTACCTATAATGAAATTCGGAAAATACTCACTCAGCATGATTCAGTAGCAATGCTTAAAATGAGAACTTGAAGAAACCGTTGCTATTTTCTTGCATCATGAAGAGGATGCTTGTCCTTAATCTAGCCCAGACTGAAAAACTAATTTCCAATCTAAAAACCTGCTTGCAAAGAACTTTATTTTTAAACTCTTCCAGTCCCTTTCCTGGAAACAAGAAGCACAAAAATGTATATCTGTAATACTAGCAATTGCTGGTTTGGGCATTCTATTTTCACTTAATGCTAGAGTTAGAAGATATATTATTTTCTATTGATAATAAAAATACTGGGTATCATTGATTATAGTATGTATTCTGCATACTTCCAAAGGGATCTAGGGAACTTCTTATTAGAAATAACAGAAGGTGGTAAGAGCCTCTCTTGCCAGGGTCCTGGTTTACCACAGTCAAGCATTAAATTTAGCTCTGGGCTTCCCAGAGCCAAGACAAGAATGACATACAATTAATGATATAGTTCTCATGGTCTGGTAAAGGAATTATAGTTGTTCTTCAAGTCAGGCAAACATTTTCCTGGCACAAACTTCCAAAAGGAATTGAATCATGGGCCTCACATAAGAGACACTGGACAATCTAAACATGTAGGTGCAGAAACTTCACTCAGAGGAAGCAATAGACTTTGCCTCAGAGAAACAGTGAATGTGGAAATTAACAAGAGAAAAGAGACTGCTCTAGACTATGTTTCTGCTATGGCTGAAATTGCATTATCTAAACTTAACTTCTACCCAAACTCTAGAATGTATAGTGTACCCTCTGTGCCCTCAGTTTAAAAAAGAAACATAGAGCTGGGAGCTGTGGCTCATGCCTGTAATCCCAACACCTTGGGAGGCCAAGGCAGGCAGATCACCTGAGGGCAGGAGTTTGAGATGAGCCTGGCCAACATGGTGAAACCCTGTCTCTACTAAAAATACAAAAATTGGAGAGGTGTGGTGGTGCACACTTATAATCCCAGCTACTTGGGAGGCTGAGGCAGGAGACTCACTTGAACCTGGGAGGTGGAGGTTGCAGTGAGCCGAGATCATGCCACTGCACTCCAGTCTTGGTGACAGAGTGAGACTCTGTCTCAAAAAATAAATAAATAAGTAAAACAAATAAATAAGAAAAATAAACGAGCCTTGTGTTAAGAGAATTATGCAAAGATAATTCCACTTCTTCATTAACTTCACAAATCTTTCTCAATTTTAAATCTTCTACTATTTCACATAGAACCCATTTGACAACTATGACCTGTGTTCATTTCAGAACAACCTTGGGAAGGTTTTCAATGAAAACAAGAATTAGGGACAAGGCCAATCCACACAGCTGAGATTAGTTCTAGTTCTCTTCCAACAGAATAGCATGTGCTATGCTAATTATACAAAATAATGTTCAATCACTTTTGAGGTCATATAAATGAGAACAACATAAGCTGTGAAATTAAAATGAACCGTAAAACTAGTTTTATAGTTCAGAAGTGATTTCTTTAAATATCCCATGAAATTTTGCTCTAAGACAACTGTCTCAAAATAGTTATAAATGCCTGTTTTTCCAGTGTCATGAGAAAAATATTTGATATTAATTCAGCTCTCTCCACTACATTCAGATATGCTTCACAGATGTTTAGGTTTTCTAGATGTGTAGTGAGAAAATCTTCTGGACAGGAAAAGATTATGGGCCTTAGAACCCTAGGACTGTATACAAATTGCATTTCCTCCACCAGTTACTACATGATTTTAGGCAAGTTCCTTAACCTCTACAAATCTTAGTTTCTTCACCTTTAAACTGGGATAGTATTACCTACTGCATGGGGTTGTTCTGACTATTATTATTATTACAATGTATGTAAAAGTATCTACTACAATGCCTAACATAAAAATAGGTGCTCAATAGATGTTTGTTCCCTCCCACTGACACCGATACTCTTGCAAACAGAATTTTTTACTAGTCAAGGAGACTATCCTTCCCAACTTGCCAGTTACATAGCTTTCTTATGCTGCTTTTTAAAAATGATACAAGAGTCTAAACAATGTGGTACTGGCATAAGGATAGATATACAGATCAATGGAATAGACAGCCCAGAAACAAACCCTCACATTTATGATCAATGATTTTCAACAAGGATGCCAAAACATTTCTATGGGAAAAGAAGAGTCTTTTCAGTAAGTGTTGCTGACACAACAGGATAACATATGCAAAAGAACGAATATAAACTCCTACTTTGTACGATTAAAAAAATTAGCTCAAAATGATCATAGACCTAAACATAAGAGCTAAAACTATAAAAGTATAAAGAACGCATAGGAGTAAATCTTCATGATGTTGGGTTAGGCAATAATTTCTTGGCTATGACACCAGAAGAATAAATGCCAAAAGAAAAAATATATATAAACTGGACTTCATTAACACTAAAAACTTGTGTGTGACAAGGGGACATCATCAAGAAAGTGAAAAGGCAACCCACAGAATGGGTGAAAATATTTGCAAAATGTGTATCTCACAAGGGACTTGTTTCTACAATATATAAAGAACTCTTACAAAGCAACAATAAAAAGACAAACCAATTTTTAAAATAGCAAAGCACATAAATAAATATTTCTCCAAAAAGATATTCAAATGGCCAATATGCACATGAAAAGATACTCAGCATCATTCATCAGCAGGGAAATGCAAACCAAAACCACAATGAGGTACCACGTGATACACACTAGGATGGCTAAAACAGAAAAGACAGATGTTAACAAGCGTTGGTGAGGATGTATAGAAATTGAAATTGTCCAACTTTGCTTGTTGGTGGGACTGTGAAGGGTGCAACCAGTTTGAGAAACATTTTGATAATGTCTCAAAAGATGAAACTTAGGATTATTGTACTATATGACTCAGAAATTCCTCTCCTAGGTAAATATCCAAGAGAAACAAAAACATGTCCATACAAAAACTTAAACACGGATATTCACAGCAGCATTATTCATAATAGCCAAAAAGTAGAAACAACCCAAATGTTCATCAGCTGTTGAGTGGACAAACAAAATGTGGTAAATACATACAATGGAATATTATTCAGCCATAAAAAGAAGCGAAGTACTGAAACATGTTACAACATGGATGGACTTTGAAAACGTTATGCCGAGTGAAAGAAGCCAGTCACAAAAGTCCATCTATTGTACAATTTTGTTTATATGAAATGTCCCGAAAAAGCAAATCTAAAGAGACAAAAAACAGATTAGTGTTTGCCTAGGGCTAGGGTGGGGGTGGGAGGTAGAGGGCAGTGTGGAGTGATTGCTAATGGGTACCCAGTTCTTTCTAGGGTGATAAAATGTTCTGAGATCAGATTGTAGTGATGATTGCACAACTCTGTGAGTATACTAAAATCCACTGAACTGTAGACTTCAAGTGGGTGAATTTTATGGTATGTAAAATATATCTCAATTTTAAAAAAATGAAATCAAGGTAAAAATGATAGAAACAGTTGTGTTCTCAACAACCAGGAGCAACTTCAGTGAACATTTGCTGAACACTTACTGTGTGTGTGAGAGGGACACAAAGGCAACTAAGCAAGGCCTCCATCCTCAAGGAGTTTAAAATCCAGTGAATTTATGTGGTTCAGTGAAGGTCAATGAATATTTTAATTGCCAGTGTGACCAGAATTAAATAAAGAGCTGTAATACATAGTATTTGCTTAACACTCAATGCCTTTAAGGACTGTGCTACATCTAGGGGTAGAGTTTGCATGTCCTGGTCCAGTCAAGTCATCCAGGCTTGTGGGTGAGAGAGAAGGAACTAGGCAAAAGCTCTACACTAAAGATAAGAGCAGGTGCCAGGGGGATCCATCCACACTGGAAACAGATGCTGGGTGGGGAATGGAATTACAGAAGATTCTCTAGGGAGTAAGAGTTAACGAGGTGAGAGGTAGAAGGTAGTGCACAAAAGCCCTGAAGCATCAGAGAGAATGGCAGAAGACACAAATAGAGGGAAAATGAGAAGATATTAACTCAGGGGTAAGGTTGATGTTAGTGAGGCCACCAAGGGTCCTAGGAGTCACATTACAAAGTTTGAACTGAGGGCCCTGGGGAGCCATTGAGGGTTTTAAATCCCAGGAATGATCTGATCTTGTTTTAGAAAGATCTCTCTGGCTGCTCTATGAAGACATGCATTGAATGGGAGCAAGACCAAGAATGGAAAGACTCGTCTTCCAGGAGAGTGGGGATAGGATCAGGATCAGTGGTGGCAGTGAGCTTGCAGTACTGATTGGGCAGTCACTGAGAGGAAAAGACATCAAGGATGATGTCCAGGTTTTGAGGCTGAGTGATGCATGGCAGGCTGTCCAGGCCACGGAAGCAGCAAACATGGATAAGGGGCTGGATTCTGGTGGGGGCCATGGTGAATGGGACATATTCTTCATATGAGTGGAAAAGACCACAGGCAATGGGATAGGCAAAATTGGAGCTTCCCTCCCAGAACTTTAAAGACCAGTGTCAAATCCTTTCCTTTGCCACCAGATTGTGTAATTGGGTTCAACTATACTTTCCTTGGCCAACTTCTGTCTCAAAAACTCAGACTATACCAACATTAAATTGTGCTGATAAGTCTTACTGAATGCTTTTCAGCTTAGCTTAATGAAAAATATCAGCTAACAGACTAGGGGAAACACTCTCCCCAGGGGACTTCATGATCCAGGTTCTGGTGGAGCCCGGGACACTAGCTCTTTATTAGTTTCTCCAGGTTGGAGTGAATGAGATATCATTGTTGTTTATTTCAAAGGCACATGAAGTGCACCAGTGGTCTAAATCAGTATTCCTCATGGACACCACTACATTGGTTAGTTCAACAACTAAAATAATAACAGAAAAAGAAATTCACTTCTTCTGAGTTAATCTTTTGGAGTTTGAGTTCACTTCTTTGAGTTAATCTTTTGGAGTTTGAGTTCACTTCTTTGAGTTAATCTTTTGGAGACTACTACTTAGGAAACCATCATAAGTTTGTAAACCAGAACAGGCCCTCCAATCCTAATGGAGTTATTGATTCTCAAGTCAAATAGAGTTTCAGGGCAACTCTTAATGCATTTATTGATTGCTAATGGGATCAAATTAACATGAAAAAATAATTGATAAACACATCCTAAAAATAAAGTTACATCTGAAACCATCTGTTTCCTAATGTGGGATTCTGTCAGTGCAAAATTCCCTTAGAAACCTGAACTTTCTTTGACCCGATAGAAAGTAGCCACTTCAGCATCGGATGAAAGACAGTATGATATGCATGTCCAAAAATAAACAATTGTTGTTAAGTGCATTTTAACCTCAAAGACCTCAAAAGAAAAAGCAACTACCACGTCTACTGATAACACAAAAGGAATTCAGGAGAAACATTGCAAATGCAGAAAACAAATTGTTAAGTCATTCTTACCTTTGTCTGAAACTGGCTGTGGCCCAGAAGCCCAGCTTCTCTTTCTCTCAGCCCAGAACCCTTCCCCAAAGCTCCAAGTTCATAACGATATTGTAAATAGATGAAACGTGTCAGCACCTAAAGACAGCAATGCCAGTGCAACCTGCTAACACTTCAATGTGAGAGGCTGTGCGTTTACTGTATTCCTCAAAACACAGGCTCATGAAATGACTTTGAGAAAATGTATGCATTTCCCTCGTTTTCAATAGTGTAAAATAATGCCATTTAATAATGCTTGTTTATATGCCTAAGTAGAACTTTAACAAATTCAGTTTTATTGTATCGCTTAAAATTCAAATCTGACATCTTCACATCTTTATGGAAATTAATGGCAATAGTTTACAGCATTTAGCAAAGTACAGACTGCAACCATGGTGGTTTAATTGTTATCTCGGGCTGTCTCAGGTAGTGATGGAGTGGGAAGACCAAGCAGTTTCTTTTCTCACAGTTTGTTGTCCAAGCACTAGGCAGGACCATGTTTTAATTACAGACCATTTTTTAAATAATGAAACCTAACCAAACATTTGTTACGGCAATTGCATGACAAGGAAATGCTTTTAAAAGCCTCATTTGCAGGTTTAATTTTATTTATATCTTGAGATAACTTTATGGTGAAATACATTTGCTGAGTGGGAAGTTCCAGCAGAGACCAAACGTCTACTTACACAAGTGTTGCTCTTCAGCCAACGTCTCATAATCAACTTATAGAAACCTCTCAAGTGGAAGGGTAAGTTGGACCTTTACCAGATAAAACAAGGAACTCACAATGGAACACAGACCTCAAGGTAGAAACTATAGCACTCTCAGAACAAAACATGAGAGTAAATCTTCTTTACCTTGGATTTGGCCATGGAATCTTGGAGATGACATCAAAACCACAAGAAGTAATACAGATAGATAAATTGGACTTCATCGAAATTAAAAATTTTTGTGCATCAGCAACATTATTAAGAAAGTAAAAAGAGGGGGTGCAGGGGAAAAGCATCAGAATAAATAGCTAATGCATGCTGGGCTTAATACTTAGGTGATAGGTTAATAGGTGCAGCAAACCACCATGGCACACGTTTACCTATGTGACAAATCTGTGCATCCTGCACATGTACCCCAGAACTTAAAATAAAATAAAATGTTTAAAAAAGAAAAGAAAGTAAAAAGAAGTCAGGCACAGTGGCTTACACCTGTAATTGCAGCACTTTAGGAGGCCAAGGTGGGAGGATTGCTTGAGGCCAGGAGTTGGAGATCAGCCTGGGCAACATAGTGAGACCCCCATCCTTACAAAAAAAAATTTTTTTTTTTAGTTAGCAAGATGTAGTGGTGCTCACCTGTAGTCCCAGTGCCCTGAGGAGGGAGGATGGCTAGAGCCCAAGAATTTGGGGCTACAGTGAGCAATGATCACACCACCACACTGCAGCCTGGGTGACAGAGTGAGACCCTGTCTTAAGAAAGAGAGAAAGAAAGAAGGAAGGAAGGAAGGAAGGAAAGAAGGAAGGAAGGAAGGAAGGAAGAAGGGAGGGAGGGAGGCAGGCACTGAAGGGGAGAGAATAATTGCAAATCACCTGTCTGATAAGAGTCTGGTATCTAGAATATAAAAATAGTTTTTATACTTCAAAAAGACAATTTTTAAAAACAGGCAAAGAACCCGAGTAGATATTTCTTTAAAGAAGATATGCAAATGAAAATAAGCACATGAAAAGATGTTTACCATCATTGGTCATTAGGAAAATGCAAATCAAAACCACAATGAGATACTACTTCATACCACTAGAATGGCTATAATAAAAAATAAGTAAGTTGAAAATAACAAGTTTTGATGAGTATATGAGGAATTGGAACCCTCATACTTGCCTGGTGGGGATGTAAAATGATGCAGTTGCTGGGGAAACAGTATGGCAGTTTATCAAAAGTGAAACACAGAGTTAAAACATGACCCAACAATTCTACTTATAGGCATATATCCAAGAGAACTGAAAGCAGGTGTTCAAATGAAAGCTTTAACAAAAATGTTCATCGCGGCTTTATTCAGTGGTCAAAAAGTGGAAACAAACCAAGTCTAAGCTAAATGTGGTATATCCATACAATGGAGTATTATTAAGCCATAAAAAGGGATGAAGGCGGGCACAGTGGCTCATGCCTGTAATCCCAGCACTTTGGGAGGCTGAGGCAGGCAGGCAGATCACTGAAGTGGGTGGTCAGGAGTTCAAGACCAGCCTGTCCAACATGGTGAAACCCCATCTTTACTAAAAAAAAAAAAAAAAAAAATTAGCTTGGCATGGTGGTGAACGCCTGTAATCCCAGCTACTTGGGAGGCTGAGGCAGGAAAATCACTTGAACCCAGGAGGCAGAGGTTGCTGTGAGCCGAGATGGCACCACTGCACTCCAGCCTGGGTGACAGAGTGAGACTCCATCTCAAAAAAAAAAGGGGGGGGGATGAAGTGCAGATACATGCATAGATACAAATGGACGCTGAAAATATCATGTTAGATGAAAAGAAGCCAGAGACAAAAGGCCACAGAGTATATGAGTCCATTTATATGAGTTGTCCAGAATAGGCAAATGTGTAGAGACAGAAAGCAGATTAGTGGTTACTAGGGGTTGGGGGGATGGGGAAATGAGGAATAACTGTTTAATGATTACAGGCTTTCTTTTTGGGGTGTTGAAAACATTCTGAAATTAGGTAATGGTGATGGTTGTATAACCTTGTGACTGTACCGGAAGCTGTGGATTGTAAACTTTAAAATATGGTTAATTCTTATTTATAAGTGGGAGCTAAACATCAAGTACTTATGGACATAAAGTTGGCAACGATAGATACTGGGGACTACTAGATGGGAAGGAAGGCAAGGGGCAAGGGTTGAAAAACTGTTGAGTACTATGCTCAGCACCGGGGTGACGGGATCCTACATACTCCAAACCTCAGCATTGCACAATATACTCAGGTAACAAACCTGCACATGTACCCCCTGAATCAAAAATTAAAGTTGGAAACATTTTTTAATAATAATAAATTATGATTAAATTGTGAGTTTCATGATATGTGGTTTTTTTTCTCTCAATTTAAAAACCGTATTTTCCAAAACCAAAAATAGTGAGAAAAGTGGCATGGTTTTATGTTTTTGAAAATCCCTTTTACATATGACTTAGTGGGAGAAAGTTGGATGTTCATATTTGCTTCTGCATTGAAGCTGTGGCAATGTATTTTGGTTGAAGTAAATGAAGAAAATCCAGCTTCCCACAGATGTATAGTTGGAAAAAAAGGAGATTTTAATAGGCTTTCCAGATCATTGTGGATGCTCATCTTTGATACACCAAAATTCAACAAGTGATAGGTTTTTAGAGGTTAGTTACAATGTGGAGTCTGAAACCAAATCAATTAACTTTTCCTATTCTATGATATTAAAATCCATTGGTTTATCTTGCAAAACTACAAAAGTGGAAGGGCACGACTGAAAGGTGGTGAAACTTTTTTCTTTGTAGATATAGAACACTGAATTGCTCTAAAGAAAAAAATGGAAAAGGACATATATTATGTCTAAGGTGTTACTGAATGATTAGCAATGGGGTTATTCAGCTTTGAGGAATCATTTGAGTGCCATAAATACAGTTGACCCTTTATATATCCATGATTTTGGCATTCATGTATCCAATCAACTGTGGATCAAAATATTCCCCCCAACCCCGCAAAATGGATGGTTGCATCTGTACTGAACACATACAGACTTTTTCCTTATAATTATTCTCTACACAATACAATATAATAACTATTTATATAGCAGTTACATTATATGAGGTATATGCGTAATCTAGAGACAACGTAAAGTATACAGAAGGATGCTGGGTGCGGTGGCTCATACCTGTAATCTTAGCACTTTGGGAGGCTGAGGCAGGAGGATTACTTGAGGCCAGGAGTTCAAGACCAGCCTGGTTAACATACTAAGACCCTGTCTCTACAAAAAAAATTGAAAAATTAGCCAGGTGTAGTGGCATACACCTGTAGTCCTAGCTATCCAGAAGGCTGAGGCAATAGCATCACTTGAGCCCAGGAGGTCAAGGCTGCCATGAACCATGAGCATGTGACTACACCCCAGCCTGGGCAGCAGAGTGAGATTATTTATTTATAAATAGATAAATAAAGTCTATAGGAGGATGTATGCAGGTTATATGAAAATACCACACCATTTTATATAAAGGGCTTGAGCACCCATAAATTTTAGTATCCTCAGGGAATCCCAGAACCAATCCCCCACGGATGCTGATGGACAATTGTATTAAGCTCTCTTCTATATGCCAGGAATTTGACTGGATGATAGGATAGAGTGTGAAAGGAAAATGGTAGGAGAGTGCACGACATAAACCTTTGCCTGCTACAAAAGTTTGCCAAGCCGGGCTGGGTAAAGGATGCTTTTCTAGGACTGGACTCGTGATAGAAGACTTTATAGCCCAGCTGGCCTACACCACCAGAATGCAGACTTCTCCAGGGTAATGCCTGGATGCCTGCGTCACACTGACTTACCAACTCAAGATGTGCTCAAAAAGTCTTTGAACTTTACTAAATTAGGAAAAGCATACACCAGTAGAAATATTTTTCTTTATTGTTGCTTGACTCAAAACATTGATCCTTTAAAAAACCTGTAATTTAGCTTATTCCATAATTTTAATGAGTCTTTTTATATCATTGAGATTATACTATAGCCTTGTAGCTTTCTTTTGTCATGTAATCCCGTAATCTAAGAATTTCCTCATGTTAATAAAAATTCTGTCTGCTCGAATTTTAAATCCCTCCCCCGCCCCCATCAAGGCCTGTTTCTGTACCTGCTAGTACAACCCAGAGTGCAGGTTCCACTAGAAAATCCTCACGGTTCTCATACATGTCTGTTAGGAGCCCCAAATTTCAAAAATCATCTAAAAAACACCACAATGGGGCCAGGCACAGTGGCTCACGCCTGTAATCCCAGCACTTTAGGAGGCCGAAATGAGTGGATCACCTGAGGTCAGGAGTTTGAGACCAGACTGGCCAACATGGTAAAACCCTGTCTCTACTAAAAATACAAAAATTAGCTGGGCATGGTGGTGCACACCCGTAATTGCAGCTACTTGTGAGGCCGAGGCAGGAGAATCGCTTGACCCTGGGTGGCAGAAGTTGCAGTGAGCTGAGATCGTGCCACTGCACTCCAGCCTGGGTGACAGAGCGAGACTCTGTCTCAAAAAAATAATAAAAATAATAAAATTTTAAAACCTCCATCTTCTATCACACCGCGTGTCCTGCATTGTTGTTTAATGGTGTCTTTGGCGGCCAGCCTGGGAAGGAAGGCCAGGCTGGCCAAGTAGAGTAGGGATGAACCGGACTCCCCGTGGAGAAACATCTAGACACTTCTATGGGTTCAATCCATCCATACTATGTACTACTTGGACCGCAGACAAGGCACCTAATATCTTTGTGCCTCAGTTTCCTCATCAGTGAAAGGAGGAAAGTGATGATTGTTTCTACCTTGTTGGGCTGAGTAGAGGCATGTAGAGTGTTTATTAACAGTGCTTGGCATGTAACAAATGCTGGCTGTTATTATTAATGAGAATCAGATAGCCCTGGGTTGGAAGCTCCTCCTTCCACTTGCCCCTGAATGTCACTGGGTACCTTGTTTAACAACCCTCAGTACTTCCATTTTCTCCCCAAATTCGTATTGTAAGACCTGTCTCACAGGGTTGCTGTAAGGATTGGCATTTGAATGAGCTCTGTGCAAAGCAGCTACAAAGCATGCTCACAGTGGGCACACAGGAAATAGTTATGTCTTAGGCTTCTTTACAAGCCCACCACACTCAACATCACAGAGCAGGTGTTTGGCGAATTAAAGGGAGAGGTTTGGGGATGGAGGATTTTCCGGGCAGGAAGGGAGGCACAGGTGCTGGCATTTGGATGTTTCCCTGCTAGGGTCCAGGGTCTGCTGAGTGGAGAAGCCCCAGGGATCCCCACTACCCCAAGGCCCATCAAGGCGAGAGGGACCACCTGAGCCAGCAGATTGCGTTTTCTTAATTTGTTTCTAATCACATGTTCTGGCTGGAGGACTTTTCCTGCTGTGGTAGGGTGGGAATGTTTGCATGAATGTTTTACCAGAAAGATCTGGTTCCTCTGTTTAAAAAAATATTTATCACTTGTGAAATCACAGAAATGGAAGGGTTTGTATGAAACAGGCACCCCGGGCAGTTCCCAACAGAAGGCTGCTTTGCAGTCTTCCTGGGAGACTCCTGACTGTCTGGCCCAGGGTCCCTGGCAGTCGGCCGCAGTCCTGCCCTTTCCCTGCTGCATGGTAAGTTGCTCAGCAAGCTCAGCTGTTGTAAAGTGCCTGAGTGCCTTGGGAATTAGGAGACGGAATGAAGAGAGTCAGTTGATGTGTAAGTCTGGTACTCAAATAACTCAGGAACCATTAAAACATGACTCAAGAAACTCATCTGTCTCTGTGAGGCAGGCCTGCCTCCTTCTCCAATCTCTTCAGGCCTCACTCATCTCCATCTTGGGGCAGATTTTTTCCTGTATTTCACCTCACTTCTGGCACTCTGTCCAAGTCTGGGAGCTCTCCTTTAATACTCTTGGACCCAAGTTATCTGCCTAGGCTGGAAGGCAGCCTCTCTCCTCAGACAAAAGCTATGTCCTCAACTCCCTGAAAATGCACCTCATGGCCCCTCTGCATTGTCACAGACTATGGCTCCACCTCTCCCCACTTCTAAAGATTCGGCTCTCAGCTCACCTGGACTCAGTGGGCTCCTTTGCAGTTCTGTCTCGCTCTCATGCAGCTTGCCTTTGCTTGTGGATGCTAAGGTGTTAGAGAATTCACTGCTGCCCTTACGTCCTGCCTTGCAAACCCTAGCATTGGTTTTCCTCTGTCACATGCTCCACACCCATTTTTGGCTATACCTGCCCCTGCCACATTGAGCCAATAACTGGTAAATCATTATGAAGATTTCTTTTTATTTTGCTTCTTCTTTTTTTTTTTTTTTTTTTTTTTTGAGATGAGGACTCGCGTCGTTGCCCAGGCTAGAGTGCAGTGGTGCAATCAAGGCTCACTGCAGCCTTGACCTCCCAGGCTCAAGTAATTCTCTAGTCTCAGCCTCCCAAGGAGCTGGGACTACAGACGCAAATAACCATGCCTGGATAATTTTTAAATTTTCTGTACAGATGGGGTCTTGCTGTGTTGCCCATGCTCGTCTCAAACTCCTGGACTCAAGCAATCCTCCTTCCTCAGGCTCCCAAAGTGCTGGGATTACAGGCATGAGCCACTGCATCTGGCCAATATTTGTGAAGATTTCTATGGACAAGATGCTGTACTAGTGGCCCAAGAATGGCAGGTTATAAGACTTGGCTTCGGCTGGGAACAGTGGCTCACACCTGTAATTCCAGCACCTTGGGAGGCTGAGGGGAGAGGATCACCTGAGGTCAGGAGTTCGAGGCCAGCCTGGCCAACATGGAGAAATCCCAACTCTGCTAAAAATAAAAAAATTAGCCAGGTATGGTAACACATGCCTGTAGTCCTAGTTACTCGGGAGCCTGAGGCAGGAGAATTGCTTGAACCCGGGAGGCAGAGGCTACAGTGAGCTGAGATGGCACCACTGCACTCCAGCCTGGGTGACAGAGTGAGAGTCTGCCTCAAAAAAAAAAAAAAAAAATCACTTGGCTTTATCATTAAACAGCTTCTGAGCTGACTCAGGGCCATCTAGGCTGTAAGTTAGGTGCCATTGAGTGCATTCATAATGGCAACCAGGAAGGACTGTTCTTCACTGGCATGCTCAGGGAAGGCTTCCCAGACGAGGCAGGGGTTTGAATTGAGCATTAAAGGCAGGACAGTGGTTCTCAACCTATTTTATTTTATTTCATTTTATTTTAGGTTCTCAACCCATTTTAAAGAAATGTATGTGCTGGGGTCATAACCCTAGAAATATGATACTATGATACCTAGCAGCTCCTCCCTCTCCCCCTCCCCCCTTCCTCATCTGTATCCTCCTCCTCCTCCTCCTCATCTGTATCCTCCTCCTCATCTGTATCCTCCTCCTCATCTGTATCCTCCTCATTCTCCCCCTCCTCCTTTTTCTTCCGCTTTCTTCTTCTCCTTCATTTTTAAGTTTAACAGATAACTGAGTTAGGTAATCAATATTGAGAACTATTGGTTTTGGCCAGGCAGAGAGAAGGAAGATGGTTTTGATGTTGGAAACAGGTTTATCCAATGAAGAAAGGCAGGAAAGTACAAAGCTTATTTATTTGGGGGAGGGTGGACAAGAAAAAAACTAGCTTGGCTGTTATATTAGTGCTTGAAAGGCAGCTCAGAAGTTTGGATTCTATACTTTATGCAAAGTTGAGCCATTAATCGTTGCTTTCTTTTTTTTTTTTTTCCTTTTTGAGACAGGGTCTCACTCCATCGCTCAGGCTGGAGTGCAGTGGTGTGATCTCAGCTTACTGCAGCCTCAATTTCTCCATGTTCAGGTGATCCTCCTACCCCAGCCTCCAGAGTACCTGGGACTACAGACGTGCACCACCATGACTGGCTAAATTTTTTTGTATTTTTATAGAGACAGGGTTTCATCATGTTTCCCAGGCTGGTCTCGAACTCCTGAGTTCAAGTTATTCACCTGCCTTGGCCTCCCAAAGTGCTGGGATTATGTGTGTGTGCCACCGCACCTGGCCTCATTGATGGTTTTTGAGGAGGGGAGAAGATCTAAGGAATACGAAAGTGTTTCTGTAACAGGCACTTGCTCCACCTAGAATTAGCTCTCTCCTTACACTTGGAGGAGGTACACTGCTTTCCCTTTGTCCAAAAGTTCCAGTCTCTTTTGTAAATCGTAGCTAAAATTAAAACTACATGTCCCCATTGAACCCTGCCCCAGAATGAGTGGCAATGATTATACTCACTGTTTTTTTCCCATGTCCTCCGAAAGACAATCACAAACATCCGTCAGATGTTGTTACATTTCCCAAGGTTTCAACCATTTTATCATGTCTATGGTGAAGTAGTTCATTTTCATAGAATTGCAGGTAAAATTGTTGTAACAGAAAGAAAGAAGGGACCAATGTACGAGATACAGCAAGGGAAGAAATGTAGGACTTACTGTCCCATTGGATTGGGAAGAAGGCAGCAAGGATCATATATACGCAACTCTTGAGGAAATAGGGAATTTTTAATGGCAGAGCAGCTGCCTTCAAAGATTTGAAAGTTGTCAAAAGGTAGAAGAACTAGGCTTATTGTGTGTATCAGTAAGCTTCTTCAAGAAGTAATGGCACAGGGGCTCATGCCTGTAATCCCAGCATTTTGGGAGGCCAGGGTGGGTGGATTGCTTGAGCTCCTAGGAATTTAAGACCAGCCTGGACAACACGGTAAAACTCCCTCTCTACAAAAAACACAAAAATTAGCTGGGCATGTTAGCACATGCCTGTAGTCCCAGCTACTTGGGAGGCAGAAGTGGGAGGATTGCCCGAGCCCAGGAAGTCAAGGCTATAGCGAACCATGATGGTGCCACCACACCCCAGCCTGGGCAACAAAGCGAGACCTTGTCAAAGAAAGAAAGAAAGAGAGAAAGACAGAAAGAGGGAAAGAGAGAGAGAGGGAGGGAGGGAGGAAGGAAAGAGAGAGAGAAAGGAAGGAAGGAAGGAAGGAGGGACGAAAGGAGGAAAGAAGGAAGGAAGGAAGACAGGAAGGAAGGAAGGAAGGGGAAGGAAGGGAAGGGAGGAAGGAAGGAAGGAAAAAGAAAACAAAAGGAAAGAAAAGAATAAAGAGTAGTAACAGTATGAAAGCATTCAGCTAAATCATGGGAGATAAGATAGGACATTGTAGGATTCCAGGTCCTAATAGATGCTTAACATGCAGAGTCAGCCATCACTCTAAGCAACAGCCATTAGTAGCAACAGCACCTTTCATTTGTACAAAGTCAGATATTAACCTTTTCCGGACACAACACAAAACAGCACAATCTGGGCTCTAGAAGTTGTTGATGGACCAGGAATGGTGGCTCATACCTGTCCCAGAACTTTGGAATGCCAAAGCAGGGTTGCAGGATTGCTTGAGGCCAGGAGTTTGAGACAAGCCTGGGCAATGGAGCAAGACCCCTGTCTCTACTAAATTTTAAAAATTAGCTGGGAATGGTGATGCCATCCATAGCCCTATGTACTTAGGAGGCTGAGGCAGGAGAATTGCTTGAACCCTGGAGTTCAAGGCTATAGTGAGCTCTGATTACATCACTGCACTCCACCCTGGGCAACAGAGCAAAACCCAGTCTCAATCGAAAAAAAAAAAAAGTTACTGGTGAAAAACATATTACTTAGGCCCTCTTTCCTCCTTCAACCTAATAACCCAAATGAGCAAATGCATTATCCAAAAGAACATACATATTATATTTACACAACTTAATCTTTCCTCCCTGAAAATTAAAAATCCCCTTTTCAAGCCCTTCCCACTGTTATTCAGAATGTATTGTAGTGTTCTATTCTCTCTAGAATCAAGAAAGCCCCTTGGGATAAGTTAGATGCTCAGCAGTGTCTACTGGCTCTGCAAGATCTCCTGAAGAATGAGACCTTCAAGACGTAAGTGGGCTCATAGAAAAAATAAAAAGGGCAGCTTGATGGCTGTCTACTGGAATATATGCAGAGTTCTCATCAGGAGGACGCTGAGCAAACGGACTTCATCACTGCTAAGAACAACAGGAAATAGCCTTAAGTTTAACAGTGAGGTTAAAATGACCCTCAGAAGGATGTAATAAAATGTTGTCTTCGTAAATCTCTGAATAATGTAAACCTCTTCCTTGAGACTGTGTTAAACTGAACCTCCAAAGGCTACACCTTAGCTCTATAATTCACTCTCTTTATGACACCTTTGCTAGACTGTGAGCACCTCTAGAGCAGCTGCTATTGTCATCATTTCTATGTTGTCACTGCAACCCCAGGATCAAGCACAGTGCCTGGTCCACAGTAGGCACTCACTGAGCATTTGATTTTTTAAAAAATGGATGTATTTCATTACCTACTGCCTGAGAGTACTGCATAGCTTTCTTTTTTTTTTCTTTTTTTTTTTTTTTTTGAGTTGGAGACTCACTCTCTTGCCCGGGCTGGAGTGCAGTGGCGCAATCTCAGCTCACTGCAACCTCAGCCTCCCGGGTTCAAGCAATTCTCCTGCCTCAGCCTCCTGAGTAGCTGGGACTGTAGGTGCATGCCGCCACGCCCAGCTAAATTTTCGTATTTTAATAGAGACGGGGTTTCACCGTGTTGCCCAGGCTGGTCTTGAACTCCTGAGCTCAGGCAATCCTCCCGCCCCAAGCCTCCCAAAGTGCTAGGATTACAGGCGTGAGCCACTATGCTTGGCAGGTTTTTTTTTTTTTTTAATGAAAGTAAGGAAGTAACCAAAAAGAAAACCCCTAGCACCACCAATCTCCCCACATAATATGCAGTTTGGCAAATAGAGAAGAACCTTGGATCCCAGTGAAGAGATATGAGGAGGTGATCACTGGGAATGTGGAGGCTTGGAAATGGGCCAGAAATGTCCGGGCAGATCCAGAGTTCTGCCTGCAGACAATTAGAGCAATAAATGGAGTGTATGCATCATTTAAATGAACTACAAATGGGAATCTGAGACAAGCTGACATTCAAACTCACTTAAACTTTGTACTTAACAGAATGAACACTTTGCAAATAGCCTCGGGGTTACAGTTCTCTTAAACTTTTCACATTATTGCTGTAAGATGTGGTGGGCCTGAAATACCACAATGGCCTGCTGATTGTGCCAAAAAAGCAAGTGAGGCAGATGCACAAGGAAGGAGGGGTTCACCTTCTTTCTCCCTGGTTGCAAGTTTATGAGGACAGGTTGTCTTTTAAGATGGAAAAAATCTAAAAGGAAAATTTTTAAAGCAAAAATAAGAAACAAGATATTTGGGAAAATATGAATATTAAGGAAAGCAAAGGAAAAGAAGGCACAAGTAAGAATAAGGGTTCCAGGAGCTTCTTAAGAGGAGGGCCTTCGAAGCCCTATTTGAAAAAAACAATAAAAATGTAACCACAGAGCAGAGGTCTTTGGGAGTCTTGAAACATAAAGATATATCTAAGTCTTATGAGGGCAGCATGGTGTTCTGTGTTTACATTTTGCTAGGGATACAGCTTTCCCATGAATTCTTCCTTATCTTGAGGAGAAACACTATCTACAAACAGGCACAACCCAATTATGATTATCACTTAGAAAGTTGTTCTTTGGTGAACTGTTGGTCATAGTCAACCTGGTTACCCCTGCCCCACCAAAACCCTTTTTTCCATCAACTCCAGATAGCAGCCAAACAGGCTATCACCTTCTCAGCTTTCATCTGCACATGAATCCTTTTTAATCTCCATTTCCCACCATTCACAAGACACTGAATTTTACCTCTGACAATTTATTTTTTGCATGAACTTACCAAACATAATAAGACACCAGCATTATCAGTCTCCAAAGAACTCGAGCCAAGCTAGAAAGTCCCTCCAGAAATACCACACAAATCTACTGGTCCATTGCTGTATACTCCAGCATTCACCATAAGTAACGCCGTTAGTTTTTCTGTTTATTTGTTTCTGCCTTGATTTTTAAAAATTTATTTTTATTTTTTATTTTCCATAAGTTATTGGGGTACAGGTGGTATTCGGTTACATGCATAAGTTCTTTAGTGGTGATTCATGAGATTTTGGTGCACCCATCACCCGAGCAGTATATACTACACCATATTTGTAGTCTTTTATCCCTCACCGCCTTCTCAGCCTTCCCCCTAAGTCCCCGAAGTCCATTGTATCATTCTTATGCCTTTGCGTCCTCATAGCTTAGCTCCTACATATCAGTGAGAACACATGATGTTTGGTTTTCCATTTCCGAGTTACTTTACTTAGAATATTAGTCTCTAATCTCATCCAGATCACTGCAAATGCTGTTTAATTCATTCCTTTTTAAGGCTGCATACTATTCCATGGTGTGTTTTTGTGTGTGTGTGTGTGTGTGTGTATGAGCAAATGCATTATCCAAAAAAAATACGTATTATATTTACACAACATAATCTTTCCTCCATGAAAATTAAAAATCCCTTTTTCAAGCCCTTCCCACTGTTATTCAGAATGTATTGTAGTGTTCTATTTTCTCTAGAATCAAGAAAGCCTCTTGGGACAAGTTAGATGCTCAGCAATGTCTACTAGCTCTGCAAGATCTCCTGAAGAATGAGACCTTCAAGATATAAGTGGGCTCATAGAAAAATAGAGAGGGCAGCTTGATCATATATATATATATATAAAATATATAATCATGATATATATATTATATATAATCATGGTTCCATGTATTTTGCAATTGTGAATTGTGCTGCTAAAACATGTGTGTGCAAGTGTCTTTTTTGAATAATGACTTCTTTTCCTCTGGGAAGTGGGACTGCTGGATCAAATGGTAGCTCTACTTTTAGTTATTTAAGGAATCGCCACACTGTTTTCCATAGCAGCTGTACTAGCTTACATTCCCACCAGCAGTGTAAAAGAGTTCCCTGTTTACCGCATCCATGCTGACATCTACTCTTTTTTGATTATGGCCATTCTGGCAGGACTGAGGTGGTATTGCATTGTGATTTTGATTTGCATTTCCCTCATCATTAATGATGTTGAGCATTTTTTCATGTTTGTTGGCCATTTGTGTATCTTCTTTTGAGAATTGTCTATTCATGTCCTTAACCTACTTTTTGATGGTATTGTTTGTTTTTCTCTTACTGATTTGGTTGAGTTCACTGTAGATTCTTGATATTAGTCCTGTGTCAGATGTATAGATTTTGATGACTTTTCTCCCACTCTGTGGGTTGTCTGTTTACTCTGCTGACTGTTCCTTTTGCTGTGCAAAAGCTCTTTAGTTTAATTAGGTCCCAGCTATTTATCTTTGTTTTTATTGCATTTGCTTTTGGGTTCTTGGTCATGAAATCCTTGCCAAAGCCAATGTCTAGAAGGGTTTTTCCGATGTTATCTTCTAGAATTTTTATAGTTTCAGGTCTTAGGTTTAGGTCTTTGATCCATCTTGAGTTGATTTTTGTATAAGGTGAGAGATTCTCTTATTCTCCTACATGTGGCTTGCCAATTGTCCCAGCACTGTTTGCTGAAAAGGGTGTCCTTTCCCCACTTTATGTTTTTGTTTGCTTTGTCAAAGATCAGTTGGCTGTATCTGGGTTCATTTCTGGGTTCTCTATTCTATTCCCCTGGTCTATGTGCCTATATTTGTACCAGTACCATGCTGTTTTGGTGACTATGGCCTTATAGTATAGTTTGAAATCAGGTAGTGTAGTGTGATGCCTCCAGATTTGTTGTTTTTGCTTAGTCTTGCTTAGGCTATGTGGGCTCTTTTTTGGTTCCATATGAATTTTAGAATTGTTTTTTCTAATTCTGTGAAGAATGATAGTGGTATTTTGATAGGGATTGCATTGAATTTGTGATTGTACCCATCATGAGCATGGGATGTGTTTCCATTTGTTCATTTCGTCTATGATTTCTTTCGGCAGTGTTTCGTAGTTTTCCTTGTGGAGGTTTTTGACTCCTTGGTTAGGTATATTCCTAAGTATTTTTTTTTTTTTGCAGCTATTGTAAAAGGGGTTGAATTCTTGATTTGATTCTCTGCTTAGTCATTGTTGGTGTATAGAAGAGCTACTGATTCATGTACTAATGTATCTGGAAACTGATGAATTCTTTTATCAGTTCTAGGAGCTTTCTGGAGGAGTCCTTAGGGTTTTCAAAGTAAATGATCATATTATCAGCTAACAGTGACAGTTTGACTTCCTCTTTCCTGATTTGGAAGCCCTTTATTGGTTCATTGCTGTATACTCTAGCATTCACGATAAGTAACACCGTTACTTTTTCTGTTTGTTTCTGCCTTATTTATTTTATTTTATTTTTTATTTTTTTGAGATGAAGTCTCTCTCTGTTGCCCAGGCTGGAGTGCAGTGGCACGATCTCGGCTCATTGCAACCTCCACCTCCCAGGTTCAAGCAATTCTCCTGCCTCAGCCTCCCGAGTAGCTGGGACTACAGGAGCACACCAACACACCCGACTAATTTTTTGTATTTTCAGTACAGATGGGGTATCATCATGTTGGCCAGGCTGGTCTCAAATTCCTGACCTCAAGTGATCCACCTGCCTTGGCCTCCCAAAGTGCTGGTATTACAGGATTACATTTCATGTACCCAGCCTACATGAAATATCCTTGCTGAGGGTTGAGCTTGGCACACAGACAGGGCCTGGTGAAATGGTGGGTGGGGACTGAGGGGCCTCACCACGGTGTCTTTTGATGGCCTGGCTTTCTTTGCTTTGATGTGTACTGGTTCTTCAGGCCTGGCTCAATGTAGTCCCCCTGGTTCATGTTTCGAAGGCAGACTTTCTCAGTGTCTCTGTCCAAACTCTTAACAATCTAAACAGCATGGCCCTGCCGTGGCTTTTCTTCTTTGAGGTGAGAAGGCCTGAACCATAGCCTTCTATCCCAGTCCAGACAGCTGTGGATGGCCAAGGTGGGGAGGAGAGACGGGTTCTTTGAGGAGGGGATGTGTGTGGGGAGTAACTGGTATCTCTGCTACAATTCCCTAAAATCTCCCACTCTGTTCTGGTCTATCTGAGTAATTAGCAAATTTCTGCTCCTTATCGTCTTAGAATTTTAATCTTAGTAATTAATGCAATTATCCGCCAAACTACTTGTCAAACAGATTCTGTGAGAATTAGTGTCTAATTATTCTAACCTCTGGTTATTCACTCTATAAAATGACAAGCTCTGGGAATACCTTTGGGGTTAGGTTCTTTCAGGGCAAAGGATCTTGATAGAAAGACAGAGCAAAGTCCTTTTGGGTGTGGTTCTGTGCGCAGGTCTAAATGTCGTTGCTTAGAATGGGCCTCAGGAAAATCCTGAAAGTGGGTGAGGTTTCTGTGTCTTCTGGAACCCCTCTCACGCTTCCTGGCAAGTTATCCTGAAGACTCCCATTTGTACAGAGCTTTACAGTTTGCCAACAACTTGACGTAGATTATCTCCTCTCCTACTCACAAACACCCTGAGGAAGGTATCATCACCATCATCATTTTATAGCTGAATTACTTTATCATTTTATAATCAAAGATACTGGGCTCATTCAACAAATATTTATAGAGTAAACCAGGTGTCAGGCCCAGTGGAAACACAACGATGAATGAACAATACCCAGGTCCTCCCTTCAGGGAGGCCAGCAGAGAATACTAATCTCAAGCAGGACAGCACTAGGCTAGGATGCCTCGTAGAAGGACCAATGATCCCGGAATGGAACAGCTTTCTGCAGGAGTCATTGCCTGATTTTTTTATAGGACCATGGTTAGTAAGATAACAAGAGCTACAGGAAAAGCATTCTAGGCCGTCTCATTCATTCTTATTTGACCTCTCAAAAAGGAGATCTACCAATTCAAATGAATTTCCAACGGTGGCATTTTGGATCTTAAAACCAAAAGAGGTCCTTGGAGCAGGCAGCGTGTGGGGTAGTGTGGGCCCAGACGCATCCTCCTGCAGTCCCCAGGTTGGATGTGCCTCTTTGCAGGGACTGCAGACCAGTCTCTGGGACACTTTGCTGAGTAGTCCTGACAACTGTGGCCTCCTCTTCTGAGGCGGAGCATACAGTAACTCCTCATTCCTCCCCTCAATGAGAGATCCCATTACACCACGTAGAGAGCAGCCCTTCTGGAAGTGACAAGCAGAGAAACGGAGTCAAAGCTCTTCAACCGCAAAGGCGTAGTCTAACACACACAAGTACCAAGAAGTGTTACAGGTTGAGCATCCCTAATTCAGAAATCTGAAATCTAGAAAGCTCCAAAATCTAAACTTTTTAAAGTGCTGACATGATGCTTTGCTTTCTGATGGTTCAGAGTGTACAAACTTTGTTTCATGTACAAAAATATTTTAAAATATTGTATAAACTTACATTCAGGTTGTATGTATAAGGCATATATGAAACATAAGTGAATTTCATGGTTAGACTTAGGTCCCCATCTCCAAGATATCTCATTATGTATATGCAAAAATTCCAAAGTCTGAAAAAAATAAAAAATCCAAAACACTCTGGTTCCAAACTTTTTGGATAGGGGAGATTCAACCTAGCAACTGTTTGTGGTCAGAGGTGAGAGTTCAATCCAGAACAACTTTTCCTGTTTCTCCAACCTCCCTAAAGAATATATAGAACCTGAATCTCCCCTGCAGAGGTGCAAAGGCAGCTAATACCCCAGGGCAGCAAACAGATCTCCAGAATTTTCCACAAAGAGACTAGTTCAGCATCTCCAGGGATTGTCAGGCATTTTTACCACTGCACGCTTTTGATTTTTCTCTCAATTGAGCACAACGGAAAATTTAATTATTTTGAGGAAAAAAATATATCACTTTCGGCCATGCTAACTCCCCTTTAAAGCAATCTGGGATACCAAAATGGGTGAGATAAGTGTAAAATAATTTTAAAAGATGCCATTCCTAGAAATAGTACAGAACTGCTTCCTTATGTGGCTTGTTGGTGGCCAGGGGTCTACAGGCTGTCCTGGATCCAGGCCCAGGAAGTGACTCAGATGTGGCAAAGAAGCCATGTTGTTGAAGAACTTCCCGGGGCTGGATTTGGGAAAGGCACATATTCGATGATGATATAAATTCTGGTCTTGTGCACATATTGTTTTGCAAAATCCAGGCATGAGATCATTTGGCTTGAATATATTCTCTGAGGGTTTCTCACAGACAAACACAGTTATCTGAATTGAGTTAGACCAGGGGAAAGGCATTTTAGGGATTATCTGATTGTACATGTGGACATTTAAGCGTTTCTCAGTCAGGACAAAAACCAAGGGTTTTCTATTTGCTCTCTGGAGGAAAAGCCCACGGATCTCTTATCATGTCATCTTTTTCTACTGCTTTATGGAGAAGAACTTACAATGTTTTCTCCAAATCGCTGGATAAAAAGAAAGAACAGCTGTTGCTCTTCTTTCAGGCAGCATTTATTTGACTAGATGAGTGGTTGGTTGGTTTTGTTTAGTTTCTTGTTTTAGATAATTCAGAAGAATAAGAGCCTCTAAGATTACTCACAGTTTTAACTAGGACTTTCTACTGCAAGTGGGAGGTCATGAATAATACTCGCTTTAGAGAAGCTGTAGTGCCTCTTTCCAGAAGAGACTGGTTTGACACATCACACCCTTGTGGTGTTTCTGACCACTTACATCAGAATCACCCAGGGAAACCAGTTAAACCACGCATATCTGGACTCCACTCCAGAGAGCCTCAGGGAGGGATCATGGGCCCAGGAATCTGCAGGTGTTTCTGATGTCCACTACACTTGCAATCCATAGCCCTACCAATGCCAAAGAAAGTGATCATTTTCTCATTCTGCCACAGCCTTTGCTTGATTCTGCTCAGAATTTTTTCTTAATATAACAACTAAGTCCAAAATATTACCACTCAACAGAAAGGTACAACAAATTCAGGCCCATTAACAGTGTGAAATACTAAAGGGCGGCTGGGCACGGTGGCTCATGCCTGTAATCCCAGCACTTTGGGAGGCCGAGGCGGGCAGATCACCTGAACTCAAGAGTTCGAGACTAGCCTGGCCAACATGGTAAAACTTCGTCTCTACTAAAAAAGTACAAAAACATTTAGCCAGGCGTGGTAGCATGTGCCTGTAGCCCCAGCTACTTGGGAGGCTGAGGCAGGAGAATCACTTGAACCCGGGTAGAAGAGGTTGCAGTGAGCCAGGATTGTGCCACTGCACTCCAGCCTGGGCGACAGAGCAAGACTCCGTCTAAAAACAAAACAGAACAAAACAAAACAAAAAAAACCCTGAAGGGCAAGAAAGAACCTGAAGTCTAACTGATCATCAGTTTCTTGCATAGAAGAGAGAGAGCAGCAAGTGTCCTAAGGCAGACTTGCAGGCCAGAGGGGAAAGGAGATACCTCAGAGTCTTGTGCAAGAGGCCAGGTACGGCAAGATTTATCTTTTTTTTCATCTGCAAAATGTTTAGAGTCATCTTCTGCAATCAAGAGGCATGCAAATAAGGACAGACTCAGACAGGCTCAGAAATCAAGTATTCTCAAGAAAGAAGAAAGGAGCAAATTTTATGAAATCCTGAGAAGATGGATAAAGAATGTACACCCCCATATTTGGAATACTAGAAATGGGGGAATGCCCATTGAAATTTGAAAGACATTTTAGGTGTATAGAAATGCAGTGACTGAATAACACAACTGGTCATAAACTTAAGGTAATTATTATCTCAATAGATATTCCAGATTGGAACCACAAATACATTCAAGAAATATTTTAAAATTTAGGGATTATAGATCTCTATCAGGTTATTAAGGTAACTGGTGATAGTTGAGATGCATGCCTCACTTTAAGGCTGATTTCCTTGGAGAATAATAGATATACACCAGCAATTTTTCTTGGGGTCACATGAAAATATGATATTTCTAGGGTTTTCATGTCCTTAGTTGTTTGGGGTATACATCTGTTGCATGGCAGCAGCTGTACAGCAGGACATGAATTTCAATTCTATTTCTCTTGCTTACTAGCTGTGAAATGTTGGATAACTTACTTTACCTTTTCGGGCCTCAGTTTCCTCATTTGTAAAATTAAATATCTATATGTATGTATCGCCATTATATATTTACCATATATACACAATATATATGTATTTAAAATTATATATATAATTTGTATATTATGTATATAATTTAAATATATATAATTTGAAATAAAGTGTGTACACATGGCAAATATGTAAATATTATTTATGTATTTATTTACTTACTAAATATGTATTTATATAAATATATATTAAATTATATATGATTTATTTATTAATTTATATTATATATAATTTAAATATATAGGCCAGGGTGGTGGCTTGAGCCTGTAATCCTCAGCATTTCGGGAGGCCAAAGCAGGCACATCACTTAAGGTCAGGAGTTCAAGACCAGCCTAGCCAACATGGTGAAACCCCATCTCTACTAAAAATACAAAAATTAACCAGGAATGGTGGTGGGCACTGTAACCCCAGCTACTTGGGAGGCCGAGGCAGGAGAATCACTTGAGCCCAGGAGATGGAGGTTGCAGTGAGCTGAGATTGCACCACTGCACTCCAGCATGGGTGACAGAGCAAGACTCTGTCTCTCTCTCTCTGTCTCTACATATATATATATATATATATATATATAAAATTTAAAATATATGTATATACACACTATATATATTTTAAATTATGTGGTACATACATATATACCATTCAATTAAATGGTATGTACATATATATACACATACTATCACAAGAAGAATGACAAACCATCCTCCTGTAGCCACTAAATTACTGTGGTAAATTTAGCTTGTTGACCTACTGTAACCTGTGAAATATACCATGTTTCACATCAGAGGTAGATTAGTGCTGGTGTGGGATCAATGTGGTAGCTTGGTCTTCTTGGTACCAGTTTCTTACATCTTTATTGTAATCACATTTTTATATATATGTGTTATATACATATATGTAAAATACTATTTTATAGAATGATCACAAGAATGAAATATATGATCATGTTTGTGAAAGTGACTGTCATGAGGTGGGTGGGTACTCTGTGAATGCTTCTGAATCATGACGTTTCAGGCTGAGTCCTAGGGGAAACATGTTCTATACATCTGGCCACACATCATAATTTTAGACCATACATTAAATAGCAAAATGTGTACACTAAAAATACATAGAAAAAAATTATACATGAATACACTTATCAATTGGCAAATTAAAAACACAACTTAATTCATTTATTTCTGAGTTTTAGAAACAAGGTATGAGAAATGCTCTGACTTTGTTTAGCAGAAAAGTGACTTACTGAATAGAAAACGCTAAGTGTCTACACTTGAGAATCCACATTAACTAGATAAGTATGAAGGGCAGCTGTGTCAGAGTTCCCTTTCTCTCACCTCCTTATGTTGGAGGTGTTCCTCAACAGTTGAGGAAGAATTAGACTTCCTCCACAATACAGACAGGACCAATACCTGAATTTCCAGGTTCTGAGAAAAAGAACATGACCTAGAAGCTTCGGCTGACTGTCTGGCATTCCTCATAAATTATGGAAGGCATAATTAATTCTTTTCCATTCTGAATACACATAACTTATCTCTTCTCAAATGCAACTTTGTACTTTATATTCTGTTCTCCTACATGGTTCTAATGGAGAATGAAATAATTTATATTTCTATCACAACTTTCCTGGTGCTGTCAAAAATTCCATTGTGTAAACAGCTTTTTAAATGCATTGATAGAATCCCAAAAAGAATTACAAGAGGCATGTGTGAACTCATGTGTCATCTAAGTAATCAACAGAAAGCAGATGTTTGGATGCAAACACAGACTAACCATTTTCTTGTGGCTACTAAATTACTGTGCTGAATTTGGCTTGCTGACCTACTGTGGTATGTGAAAAGTGCCATGCGTGCATTTCCTTTTTTATGCTGGAGGTAGATTAGTGCTAGTTTGGGATCTATGTGATACCTTGGTCTTCTTCGTACCAATTTCTTACATCTTTTATTTTAATCACATTTAAAAAATATTTCTTATATCCTTTATTTTAATCTCTTTTTTTTTGTAATTTTTCCTATCAGCTTATTTTTTCCTATGTAACACTAGAAAAAGGAAATTAGGAGTGCAGTTCCAAGATGGCCGAATAGGAACAGCTCCAGTCTACAGCTCCCAGCGTGAGTGATGCAGAAGACGGGTAATTTCTGCATTTCCAACTGAGGTACTGGATTCACCTCAGTGGGGCTTGTCAGACAGCGGGTGCAGGACAGTGGGTGCAGCCCACCAAGTGTGAGCTAAAGCAGGGCAAGGCATTGCCTCACCCGGGAAGTGCAAGGGGTCAGGGAATTCCCTTCCTAGCCAAGGGAAGCTATGACAGATGGCACCTGGAAAATTGGATCACTTCCACCCTAATACTGTGCCTTTCCAATGGTCTTAGCAAACGGCACACCAGGACATTATATCCCATGCCTGGCTCGGAGGGTCCTATGCCCATGAAGCCTCGCTCATTGCTAGCACAGCAGTCTGGGATTGAACTGCAAGGCAGCAGCGAGGCTGGGGGAGGGGCGCCCACCATCGCTGAGGCTTGAGGAGGTAAACAAAGTGGCCAGGAAGCTCAAACTGGGTGGAGCCCACCGCAGCTCAAGTAGGCCTGCCTGCCTCTGTAGACTCCACCTCTGGGGGCAGGGCATAGCCAAACAAAAGGCAGCAGAAACCTCTGCAGAGTTAAATGTCCCTGTCTGACAGCTTTGAAGAGAGTGTTGGTTCTCCCAGCATGGAGTTTGAGATCTGAGAAGGGACAGACTGCCTCCTCAAGTGGGTCCCTGACCCTCGAGTAGCTTAACTTGGAGGCACTCCCCAGTAGGGGTGGATTCACACCTCACACGGCCGGGTACCCCTCTGAGATGAAGCTTCCAGAGGAGCGATCAGGCAGCAACATTTGCTGTTCAGCAATATTTGCTGTTCTGCAGCCTCCACTGCTGATACCCAGGCAAACAGAGTCTGGAGTGGACCTCCAGCAAACTCCAACAGACCTGCAGCTAAGGGCCCTAACTGGTAGAAGGAAAACTAACAAACAGAAAGGACATCCACACCAAAACCCCACCTGTACGTCACCAGCATCAAAGACCAAAGGTAGATAAAACCAAAAAAGATGGGGAAAAAACAGAGCAGAAAAGCTGAAAATTCTAAAAATCAGAGTGCCTCTCCCCTCCAAAGGAACGCAGCTCCTCACCAGCAATGGAACAAAGCTGGATGGAGAATGACTTTGACGAGTGGAGAGAAGAAGGCTTCAGATGATCAAACTTCTCTGAGCTAAAGGAGGAAGTTCAAACCCATTGCAAAGTAGCTAAAAACCTTGAAAAAAGATTAGACGAATGGCTAACTAGAATAACCAGTGTAGAGAAGTCCTTAAATGACCTGATGGAGCTGAAAACCATGGCACAAGAACTATGTGACAAAGGCACAAGCTTCAGTAGCTGATTCGATCAACTGGAAGAAAGGGTATCAGTGATCGAAGATCAAATGAATGAAATGAAGCGAGAAGAGAAGTTTAGAGAAAAAAGACTAAAAAGAAACGAACAAAGCCTCCAAGAAACATGGGACTACGTGAAAAGACCAAATCTACATCTGATTGGTGTACCTGAAACTGACAGGGAGAAGGGAACCAAGTTGGAAAACACTCTGCAGGATATTATCCAGGAGAACTTCCCCAACCTAGCAAGGCAGGCCAACATTCAGATTCAGGAAATACAGAGAATGCCACAAAGATACTCCCCGAGAAGAGCAACTCCAAGACACATAATTGTCAGATTCACCAAAGTTGAAATGAAGGAAAAAATGTTAAGGGCAGCTGGAGAAAAAAGTCGGGTTACCCACAAAGGGAAGCCCATCAGACTAACAGGTGATCTCTCGGCAGAAATTCTACAAGTCAGAAGAGAGTGGGGGCCAATATTCAACATTCTTAAAGAAAACAATTTTCAACCCAGAATTTCATATCCAGCCAAACTAAGCTTCAGAAGTGAAGGAGAAATAAGATCCTTTATAGACGTAAATGCTGAGAGATTTTGTCACCACCAGGCCTGCCCTACAAGAGGTCCTGAAGGAAGCACTAAACATGGAAAGAAACAACCGGTACCAGCCACTGCAAAAACATGCCAAATTGTAAAGACCGCTGATGCTAGGAAGAAACTGCATCAACCAATGAGCAAAATAACCAGCTAACATCATAATGTCAGGATCAAATTCCCTCATAACAATATTAACCTTAAATGTAAATGGGCTAAATGCTCCAATTAAAAGACACAGACTGATAAACTGGATAAAGAGTCAAGACCCATCAGTGTGCTGTATTCAGGAGCTCCATCTACGTGCAGAGACACACATAGGCTCAAAATAAAGGGATGGAGGAAGATCTACCAAGCAAATGGAAAACAAAAAAAGCAGAGGTTGCAATTCTAGTCTCCGATAAAACAGACTTTAAACCAACAAAGATCAGAAGAGACAAAGAAGGCCCTTGCATAATGGTAAAGGGATCAATTCAACAAGAAGAGCTAACTATCCTAAATATATATGCACCCAATACAGGAGCACCCAGATTCATAAAGCAAGTCCTTAGAGACTTACAAAGAGACTCAGACTCCCACACAATAATAATGGGAGACTTTAACACCCCACTGTCAATATTAGACAGATCAACGAGACAGAAAGTTAACAAGGATATCCAGGAATTGAACTCAGCTCTGCACTAAGCAGACCTAATAGACATCTACAGAACTCTCCACCCCAAATCAACAGAATATACACTCTTCTCAGCACTACACTGCACTTATTCCAAAATTGACCACATAGTTGGAAGTAAAGCACTCCTCAGCAAAGGTAAAAGAACAGAAATTATAACAAACTGTCTCTCAGACCACAGTGCAATCAAACTAGAACTCAGGATTAAGAAACTCACTCAAAACTGCTCAACTACATAGAAACTGAACAACCTGCTCCTGAATGAGTACTGGGTACATAACGAAATGAAGGCAGAAATAAAGATGTTCTTTGAAACCAATAAGAACAAAGACACAACATACCAGAATCTCTGGGACACATTTAAAGCACTGTGTAGAGGGAAATTTATAGCACTAAATGCCCACAAGAGAAAGCAGGAAAGATCTAAAATTGACACCCTAACATCACAATTAAAAGAACTAGAGAAGCAAGAGCAAATACATTTAAAAGCTAGCAGAAGGCAAGAAATAACTAAGATCAGAGGAGAACTGAAGGAGATAGAGACACAAAAAACCCTTCAAAAAATCAGTGAATACAGGAGCTTGTTTTTTTGAAAAGATCAACAAAATTGATAGATAGCTAGGAAGACTAATGAAGAAGAAAACAGAGAAGAATCAAATGGATGCAATAAAAAATGATAAAGGGAATATCACCACCGATCCCACAGAAATAAAAACTACCATCAGAGAATACTATAAACACCTCTACGCAAATAAACTAGAAAATCTAGAAGAAATAGATAAATTCCTGGACACATACACCCTCCCAGGACCAAACCAGGAAGAAGCTGAATCTCTGAATAGACCAATAACAGGCTCTGAAATTGAGGCAATAATTAATAGCCTACCAACCAAATAAAGTCCAGGACCAGATGGATTCACAGCCGAACTCTACCAGAGGTACAAGGAGGAGCTGGTACCATTCCTTCTGAAACTATTCCAATCAATAGAAAAAGAGGGAATTCTCCCTAACTCATTTTATGAGGCCAGCATCATCCTGATACCAAAGCCTGGCAGAGACACAACAAAAAAAGAGAATTTTAGACCAATATCCTTGATGAACATTGATGCAAAAATCCTCAGTAAAATACTGGCAAACCCAATTCAGCAGCACATTAAAAAGCTTATCCACCATGATCAAGTGGGCTTTATCCCTGGGATGCAAGGCTGGTTCAACATACGCAAATCAATAAACATAATCCAGCATATAAACAGAACCAAAGACAAAAACCACATGATTATCTCAATAGATGCAGAAAAGGCCTTTGACAAAATTCAACAACCCTTCATGCTAAAAACTCTCAATTAATTAGGTATTGATGGGATGTATCTGAAAACAATAAGAGCTATGTATGACAAACCCACAGCCAATATCATACTGAATGGACAAAAACTGGAAGCATTCCCTTTGAAAACTGGCACAAGACAAGGACACCCTCTCTCACCACTCCTATTCAACATAGTGTTGGCAGTTCTGGCAAGGGCAATCAGGCAGGAGAAAGAAATAAAGGGCATTCAATTAGGAAAAGAGGAAGTCAAATTGTCCCTGTTTGCACATGACATGTCTGTTGGCACATGTCTCAGCCCAAAATCTCCTTAAGCTGATAAGCAACTTCAGCAAAGTCTCAGGATACAAAATCAATGTGCAAAAATCACAAGCATTCTTATACACCAATAACAGACAGAGGGCCAAATCAGGAGTGAACTCCCATTCACAATTGCTTCAAAGAGAATAAAATACCTAGGAATCCAACTTACAAGGGATGTGAAGGACCTCTTCAAGGAGAACTACAAACCACTCCTCAACGAAATAAAAGAGGACACAAACAAATGGAAGATCACTCCATGCTCATGGATAGGAAGAATCAATATCGTGAAAATGGCCATATTGCCCAAGGTAATTTATAGATTCAATGCCATCCCCATCAAGCTACCAATGACTTTCTTCACAGAATTGGATAAAACTACTTTAAAGTTTATATGGAACCAAAAAAGAGCCTGCATTGCCAAGTCAATCCTAAGCCAAAAGAACAAAGCTGGAAGCATCAGGCTACCTGACTTCAAACTATACTACAAAGCTACAGTAACCAAAACAGCGTGGTACTGGTACCAAAACAGAGATATAGACCAATGGAACAGAACAGAGCCCTCAAAACTAATACCACACATCTACAACCATCTGATCTTTGACAAATCTGACAAAAACAAGAAATGGGGAAAGGATTCCCTATTTAATAAATGGTGCTGGGAAAACTGGCTAGCCATATGTAGAAAGCTGAAACTGGATCCCTTCCTTACACCTTATACAAAAATTAATTCAAGATGGATTAAAGACTTAAATGTTAGACCTAAAACCATGGAAACCCTAGAAGAAAACCTAGGCAATACCATTCAGGACATAGGCATGGGCAAGGACTTCATGTCTAAAACACCAAAAGCAATGTCAACAAAAGCCAAAATTGACAAATGGGATCTAATTAAACTAAAGAGCTTCTACACAGCAAAAGAAACGATCATCAGAGTAAACAGGCAACCTACAGAATGGGAGAAAATTTTTGCAATCTACTCATCTGACAAAGGGCTAATATCCAGAATCTACAATGAACTCAAACAACTTTACAAGAAAAACACAACCCAATCAAAAAGCGGGCAAAGGATATGAACAGACACTTCTCAAAAGAAGACATTTATGCAGCCAACAGACACATGAAAAAATGCTCATCATCACTGGCCATCAGAGAAATGCAAATCAAAACCACAATGAAATTCCATCTCATACCAGTTAGAATGGCGATCATTAAAAAGTCAGGAAACAACAGGTGCTGGAGAGGATATGGAGAAATAGGAACACTTTTGCTGTAAACTACTTCAACCATTGTGGAAGACAGTGTGGCAATTCCTCAAGGATCTAGAACTAGAAATACCATTTGACCCAGCGATCCCATTACTGGGTATATACCCAAATGATTATAAATCATGCTGCTATAAAGACACATGCACACGTATGTTTACTGCAGCACTATTCACAATAGCAAAGACATGGAACCAACCCAAATGTCCATCAATGATAGACTGGATTAAGAAAATGTGGCACATATACACCATGGAATACTGTGCAGCCATAAAAAAGGATGAGTTCATGTCCTTTGTAGGGACATGGATGAAGCCGGAAACCATCATTCTCAGCAAACTATCACAAGGACAAAAAACCAAACACCGCATGTTCTCACTCATAGGTGGGAATTGAACAATGAGAACACATGGACACAGGAAGGGGAACATCACACACCGTGGCCTGTCGTGGGGTGGAGTGGGGAGGGGTAGCATTAGGAGATATAACTAATGCTAAATGACGAGTTAATGGGTGCAGCACACCAACATGGCACACGTATACATACGTAACAAACCTGCATGTTGTGCACATGTCCCCTACAACTTAAAGTATAATAATAAAAAAAGAAAAAGGAAAGTATTAAAGGACATTATTATCTTATAATTTCTATTTTCTAATTAAATCATATCTTACAAAATTTATCCTTGGCCGGGTGCAGTGGCTCATGCCTGTAATCCCAGCACTTTGGGAGGACAAGGCAGGTGTTCATGAGGTCAGGAGTTCAAGACCACCCTGGCCAAGATGGTGAAACCCCGTCTCTACTAAAACTACAAAAATTAGCCAGGCGCGGTGGCAGGTGCCTGTAATCCCAGCTACTCAGGAGGCTGAGGCAGGAGAATCGCTTGAACCAGGGCTGCAGAGATTGCAGTGAGCCGAGATGGTGCCACTGCACTCCAGCTTGGGTGACAGAGTGAGACTCTGTCTCAAAAAAAAAAAAATCCTCGAAAACTTTCACTGGTGGTAAATATTTATATAACACTTGACAATTTATAATGTTCAGTTTTTCCTTTGACCTTTACATCAGCACTGTGAGAGAGGCAGGGTAAGAATGGCTACCTCCACCACCACCCCGACCCCCATTTTACAAATTAGGAAACTGAAGTTAGAAATTCTAGAAAGAATGTAAAATGACTTGCTGGTTGTTCATTCCAAATAACTACAAATATCTTTTCTCAATGACAAAACATCCTTTTTCAGCTTCCTGTGGTTTTCTTGAGTTCTAAATTATTACCCAAAAGAAACCCCAAAGAAGTGAAGTTCATAGTACATGTTCTCATATGGTTAAACCCTACTGCAACAAATACTATCCTAAAGAAGTTAATGAAAATAATAAGAGTAACTTATGTTAATCATGATTATTATATATCAGGTAATGTATTTAGTGCTTTATGTGTTTCATCTTCTTTAATTCTTACGACTTCTCTAAGCAGAGAAGAATTATTGTCTTTATCTTACAAATAAGGGAAATACATTTGGAGAGATATAGCCACTTGTCCAAAATCATGGATACAGTATTGTTGAATTTTGTAACAGACCCAGCTCAATCTGACTCCAAGTTCAGAGCTCTTAAGAAGTGCTTTGCAGCCAGGTGCAGTGGCTCATGCCTGTAATCCCAGAACTTTGGGAGGCCGAGACGAGTGAATCACCTGAGGTCAGGAGTTTGAGATCAGCCTGACCAACATGGAGAAACCCCGTCTCTACTAAAAATACAAAATTAGCTGGGCATGGTGGCACATGCCCGTAATCCCAGCTACTGGGGAGGCTGAGGCAGGAGAATCACTTGAACCTGGGAGGCGGAGGTTGCGGTGAGTGGAGATCGTGCCATTGTACTCCAGCTTGGACAACAAGAGCGAAACTCCATCTCGAAAAAAAAAAAAGAAGTGCTTTAACAAAACTAATTCTACATTTGCGCTGATGATACAGAAAAAAGGTGTTTGTAGATTTCTCTACAAATAATTGTCTTTTTCAAAAAAATTCAGTAGTATATTGCTGGTGCAATTGCAAAATGATACTGCCACTTTGAAAAACAGCTGATCAATCTCTTGATCGACAAAGAGTAAGCATACACCTTGATAAAGGTAAGCATACACATAGCATATGACACAGCAATCCCATTCCTGGGTATTTACTCAAGAGAAATGAAAACACATGTCTGCAGCAAGACCTGAGTTGGAATATTCATAGTAGCTTTATTCATGATAGCTCCAAACTGGAATACCGAAATGTCTACTAACTGATGAATGGATAAAAATACAAAAATTAGCTGGGTGTGGTGGTGCATGCCTGTAATCCCAGCTACTCAGGAGGCTGAGGCAGGAGAATCATCTGAGCCTGAGAGGTGGAGGTTGCAGTGAGCCGAAATCGCACCACTGCACTCAAGCCTGGGCAACAGAGCGAGATTCTCGAAAAATAAAAAATAAAGGACAAGGAATGGAATTTCACTCAAAGAACTCCTCAAAACAATGGTTTCCAAGCTCAGGTGATATGGTTTGGCTCTGTGTCCCCACCCAAATCTCGTCTTAATCGTAATCCCCAGGTGTTGAGGGAGGATCCTGGTGGGAGGTGATTGGATCATGGGGACAGTTTCCCCCATGGTGTTCTTGTGATAGTTGAGTAAGTTTTCACAAGATGTGATGGTTTTATAAATGGCAGTTTCCCCTGCACATTCACTCTCCCACTCTCCTGCCATCTTGTAAAAAAGGGTCTGTTTCCCCTTCCGCTGTGATTGTAAGTTTCCTGAGGCCTCCCCAGCCATGCGGAATTGTGAGTCAATTACACTTCCTTTGTTTATAAATTACCCAGTCTCAGGTAGTATCTTTATAGCAGTGTGAAACCGGACTAATACACTAAGGGATGATGAGAACCCTTGGGAGAGGCTTATTCAAACTGCAGGTCCCTCTCCTGAAGATTCGGATTTAGGAGGTCCAGGACTCCTCTGTGGAGTCCAGGATTCTGCAGTTTAAATAGGCTTATGAAGGATTATAATCAGGGGAATTTGGGTAACAGTACAGAAAAACAAACCTGCTTATAATCAAGAAACCAGGCTATCCGGTGGGATTTATAGGGGTATTTGCCCAATCTGAATCTGTAATTTGAAGCTGCTTTAATGACACACAACAAAGTCTCTTTATGATCCCTGTTATGAAGCAATTACTGTTGCTCTGGGACTCAGCTGAGTCTCCTCCTGAAGGAGCTCCTTTCAAAGTGGCTGATGTGCTGGGTGTGCCAGGACAAGACTAAAGAAGCTCCTGGCTTGTACAGATCCATTGTGGCCCTTCGCAAGGTGGGTGTAAGGCAGAGTCTCAGCTGTTTTCTGAGCAGCAGCTTCCAAGCACACACTGAAGACACCCAACCAGCCTATGCCCCTTTATGAGGCTGAACCAGTGCCTCAAGTAGGAAAAAAGCTTAGAAACTGAAGGGAGAAGTACACTTAATATTCTCAAAACAAGTATTGATCTTTTTTAAAATTTCTTTTTTCAGGAAAACTTTAGCCAGGAGTAGAATGAACATCAGATAAATATCTCGAAATAGCTGAAGAGTGCTCATGTGGAAGACAGAATGGGCCTTTCCCCCTGCTCTCCTGAGGGACAGAGGTTTGGCTTTTGCCCCATGCTCCTGAGTGGGTAGAAGCTATGGAGAGGGGGTATTTTGGGCTTAACAAAAGGAAGAACAAATAGAAAGAACAAGGAGTTACAGCCAGACCAGCTGCTGCTTACCTGCAGGCCCTGCCCTCACTCACTCACTGTGGGAACTTGGGCAAGCAGTTAAACTCTCTGCATTTCCTCAATTGCAAAATGGAAACAACAACATTTGCAGGGCTGTGGCAGGGATTAAATGAGATACTTGTAAAGCTCTTAGCAGAGTGCTGGGCACATAATCAGAGCTCCATATGGGGTAGATTATAAAAACAAGAACAGTCAAGGCTGAGAAAGGTGAAGGGGTTGCCTAAAATGGAAGTCAGTTTCCCATCACCACAGGTGTGCAAGCACAGTCTCCACTCACCCTTAGGAAGGGATGAGTGAGGAGCAGGGAGAGGTCTAAGCATCACTTGAGTGGTTGGATAGGAAAACATTTGAGCAATTTTATGGCTCTTAGAGAAGGTAGGGAACTTATTTTTGTGCTTATAAAAAAATCATTCTTTTGCTTTTACTGAAAACATTTACTCTCTCTATGCAGCCAGCCTTTAACCTTTGGTTTAAAAATCTGAGGCCTCATGATTTCTACTGGGAAGTTAAGATATTACACAATGTTCACTCCTATTCTATCTTTAATAACAAAGCTTGGAATGTGAATCCCAAAACAAAGTTATGGCAAAATACATACCAGAATAGCAAGGAAAATAACCACACAGAAGTTTTGATGGACATGCCTACTGCATAAACAATGCTGTTACCTCTAAACAGCTAAGGAAACAGCATTATCTGTGAGTCACGGGATGCTGGAACTGTAAGTTTTCCTAAATGCATCATACAGATGCCCCAATGTTTGCAAGAATTGGAATAAAGGTAAAAGGAAAACAGTATGGACTTCCTGTAAGCCTACTGAAAATTTGTGTCAGATATTTTAAATTAAAAATAGTACATTAGGCCAGGTGCAGTGGCTCATACTTGTAATCCCAGCACTTTGGGAGGCTGAGGCAGGTGGATCACCTGAGGTCAGGAGTTTGAGACCAGCCTGGCTGGTGAACATGGTGAAACCTTGTCTCTACTAAAAATACAAAAATTAGCTGGGCATGGTGGCACACACCTCTAATCCCTGCTACTCAGGAGGCTGAGACATGAGAATAGCTTGAACCCAGGAGGCAGAGGTTGCTGTGAGCCAAGATCTCATCTCTACACTCCAGCCTGGGTGACAAAGCAAGATTCTGTCTCAAAAAAATAAAAATAAAAAATAAAAATAGTACATGCATTTATATCTCTTCTGTCCAAAAGACCACCAGTCAAGACATATGAAAAAAATATATATATGTATGTTATTATAGTCCAAAGAAGAAGAGGCAACAGCCACTTAGAAGTATAAAAGTTCTGAAGCTGGCACAGTGGCTCACGCCTGTAATTTCAGCACTTTGGGAGGGTAAAGTGGGAAGATTACTTGAAGCCAGGAATTCAAGACCAGTCTGGGCAACGTAGTGAGACCCCTGTCTCTACAAAAAATAAAGTAAAATAAAACATTTGAAAAAAGTGGATATAGGAGTAGTGACTGGCAGAACAGAACTGAGAAAGCTGAAATCTAAGAACTTTCAAAGAGAGGCATCAGTGAGAAGCAAGCCAGTTCACACTACAGAAACCTAGGATGTCTCAGGAATTAAGAGTGTTAGGTATTTTGGAAAATGTAGGTTAATTATGGAAATAAAAACAGAGGACTGGTTGAAAGTTATGGAAAGATAATTTATAATGCCATGTTTTCCCCTCCCCCACCCAACAGGGAACTACTTCCACCCCCACCAACACTCCCACCCCCGTAGTCTGGAAATTACACACTTATTCTCTGGAAAAAGTGGACATAAGAGGCTCTCCATTCTGGGACATCAGCACACCTTAGATCTTAGGGAAGGATGGAATGGAGATGTTCCATTGAAAATAGGAAGATTGAGTAAAAGTTTGAGTAGTAAACTAGGAGTCCCTCAGTCTCTTTCTCTACTGGAAAACAAATGGCAGCCAGTAAATTAGCACACAGGTAGAAGACTGGAGTCTTTTTCTTTGAAAGAAATGTAAAGATTCCAAAGAAAAGGTCTACAAACCCTGACATTTTAGGATCTGCAATTAAAGAACAGCTTACCACTTGATCTCTCTAGAGCAGAGACGCCATTAAACAACTATCAATGAGCTCCGTAATTTGTCACTATTAAATTTGATCAGACAATTAAGGTCAGCAGACTCCTCCAAGATAAAAGACAAAACAAAACACACAAGAAAAGAAAAAAAGAGTCTAGAGGAAATAGAGATATTACAGAGAGCAGAATATTAAAAGAATTCTAATATCCTCCAAGAAATGGAAGAAAACATGAAACAAGAATAGGATGTTATGAAAAAACAATTTGAGTATTGAAAAAGTGTCCTTGATAGCTGAAATAAAAATTCAACAGAAAGATTGGAAGATAAAATATCTCCCAGAGAGTTGATGAAAAAGACAAAAGATAGGCAATAGGAGAGAAAATATCAAAAAAGTTAGAGTCAATCTAGAAAGCTCTATATCTGACTAATAGAAGTAAAGAGAGACCAGAAAAAAATAAAGGAAATTATTAAATATACAATAAAAGATATTTCTCAGTATTTAATGAAATTATTCTCCAGATTGAACATGAGAATTGTATGCACAACCTAATGAATGAACAAGGTTCACCAAGTGATGTTATTTTAAATTATGATGGAAATTACACTGAGAATAAAGAGTAGATTCTAAAAATTTCCAGGGAAAGCAAAATAGTGCGGGAAAAAAGTGAAAATTTAAAGAGTAGGAAACAGAATAGTATCAGATTTATCAACAGCAACATCAGAACTTAAAAGACAATAGAGCTATCAAAATTATAAGTCAAAGAGATATATAATTCTATGCCCAAACAGTCGAGGGTAAAATGACATTTTAAGACATCCTAGGTCTTAAAAACTTTACATTTCAGCAACTACTAAAAATGTGCTGCACCAAAATGAGGGTGTAAAACAAGAAAGAGGAACACGTGGGATTCAGAAAATGGGATCTGTGCAGACCTAGAAAGGCACTGCTCAAGGCCAGGCATGGTGGCTCATGCCTGTAATCCCAACACTTTGGAAAGCTGAGGCGGGTGGATCACCTGAGGCCATGAGTTCGAGACCATCCTAACTACCATGGTGAAATCCTGTCTCTACTAAAAATACGAAAATTAGCTGGGTGTGGTGGTGCATGCCTGTAATCCCAACTACTTGGGAGGCTGAGGCAGGAGAATAGCTTGAATCCGGGAGGCAGAGGTTGCAGCGAGCCAAGATCGCGCCATTGCACTCCAGCCTTGGCGATAAGAGCAAAACTCTGTCTGAACAAAAAAAAAAAGGCACTGCTCAGATCCCCTTCAGAAAATGACTTGTTGCTCTTGCTGCCCAACTGAAAAGGGTGTGATTAGCTGACAACCTATAGCTAGTAGTTCCTTTGGGATCTGCCTCAACTTTTGAGCCAAGGTCACATTTTTCTTGGGGTAGCCCTTAGTCAATGGCTAAGCAAGATGTTGAAGAAATAACGTGGGTGTCTAAAAAGGACAGTGTTTGCACTGGCACTCCCCATTGGATGGGTGGAATCTTTGTCAGGTTTGCAACTCAGGGTGGCAGCTCCCCTGTCCAATCCTTAATTCCCTTTTCCTTTCAGAGCAATTGCTCCTCCATAAATCTTTTGCACTCTTAACTCTGTCTTAATGACCTGCTTAGGCTAGAAGAGCTCTGGGCTCTGAACAGGTAACCTCTAGGTTAAAAAATCTGATTAGATAATCTGATAGATTCTACCATGTAGAAAATTGTTTTAAGAGGAATTTTATAATTTTGTAAGAGGGTCTAGAAAGACTAAGGGACACATATGTATAAGAGTAAAAGTAAGAAAAAAAGAAATGCAAATAATAACTGCAGATAGGCAAAAAATTGTAAAATGGAGGAAATATAATTATACCACTTAACTTGCCTGGGAACATAAAATGTAAAAACTAAATATCAATTTATTTATTTCTATTTTTAAAATTTTTGAGACAGAGTCTCACTCTGTCACCCAGGCTGCAGTGCAGTGGCATGATCTCAGCTCACTGCAACCTCCACCTCCCGGGTTCAAGTGATTCTTGTGCCTCAGCCTCCTGAGTAGCTGGGACCACAAGTGTGTGCCACCATGCCTGGCTAATTTTTGTAAGTTTAGTAGGGATGGGGTTTCACCATGTTGGCCAGGCAAGTCTCGAACTCCTGGCCCCAAGCCTCAGCCTTCCAAAGTGCTGGGATTACAGGCATGAGCCACCGCACCTAGCGAAATATCAATTGAATTAAAAAGTTCTGACACTATATTGAGACAAGGCAAGTGGGGATGGTAGAGAAAGAGAGCTAAATCCCCATTCTGCCATTCACTAGAAAGTCAAGAGATAATATCTAAAACTGATGTGTCTGTAATGGCAGTGTAAATATGGCAAATATCAGAAGAAACAGCTGAAGTTCAAAGTTTTGCCTCTGAGGCATGAGACTAAAGCATGAAGTAGAGGAACACAGTCCTCCTTCATGAGCCTTTAAATACAATTTGGCTTTATATTTGTTTAGATAAAATATTTAAAAATTAATTTACAAAAAGAATGTTAACTCATAGGCTAGAAGTAGAAACTTCATTAATAGGCATTGGTTCCCAGCAGGAATCTGCAGAAATACAGAGAGAAGAATGGCGGAGGGAGGGGCCATAGCCTGAAATTGCCCTAGTCCCAGGCACCAGCCCCAGTGTAGTGCATGGGGCTGCAAGGTCTCCTCTGCTCAGAGGCTGTGATTCTGTATGTTATAAACTGAGTGATATGGTTTGGCTCTGTGCCCCCACCCAAATCCCATCTTGTAGCTCCCATAATTCCCACGTGTTGTGGGAAGGACCTAGTGGGAGATAATTTAATCACGGGGACAGGTCTTTCCCATGCTGTTCTCATGATAGTGAATAAGTCTGATGAGATCTGATGGTTTTAAAAACAGGAGTTTCCCCACACAAGCTCTCTCTTTGCCTGCTGCCATCCATGTAAGATATGACTTGCTCCTCCTTGCTTTCTGCCATGATTGTGAGGTCTCCCCAGCCACGTGGAACTGTGAGTCCATTAAACCTTTTTCCCATATAAATTACCCAGTTTCGGGTATGTCTTTATTAGGAGCATGAAAACAGACTAACACACTGAGAGTCCCTGATCAGCAAGTTCTTCCTCCATTAACTCTACCCACTGGTTTATCAAAGATGGAATTTCCTGGCCTGTTGAGGGGATATTCTTGAGTCTGGAATTTACTTATTGGAAAAGAAGAGAAACAGAATTGTTATCAGCCATCTGGCTAGGGGGAAATTCAAATACGATAATAAAAGAAAGAGAGAGAAAACATCCAATTCAGTGGGCTGCTTTTGTCAGGAAATCTTATTAAACTGCTGCTCTGTGCTCAGTGTCCATGATAAAGGGCATTAAGGCAGCTTTGGACAGAGATTTAAAAGCAGGGTGCAGACAAGGAAAGTCCAGCAGGTCAGGGTAAGGAAGAAACACTGTATTTGCTCCCTAGACTGATGATCAGATTATAATGGGGAAGCTTGCTTCAGATAAGGCATGGTGACCCATAATTTTATCATTTTGAGAATGTAATATAAATAAATTCATACAATATGTGGCCTTTCATGATTGGCTTTTTTTCACTCAGCGTAATGTCTTTGAGGTCCATCCAAGTTTTTGCATGTATCAATAATTAAGCACAATAGTTTGTTTAACCATTCTTCTATTAAAAGTAAATAAACCTGCAAAAAACCTATTATTAAAAGCAAGTAAACCTGCAACGAACATTACGTCAAGGTTTGTATGGATTTAAGTTTTAATTTATCTGGCATAAATTTCCAGGAGTGCAATGCTGGGATAGTAAGAATATGTTTAGCTATGTAGAAAACTGCCATACTGGCTGGGCATGGTGGCTCATGCTTGAGGGCTCAGCACTTTGGGAGGCTGAGGCAGGCAGATCACTTGAGGTCAGGAGTCCAAGACCAGCCTGGCCATCATGGGGAAAACCCATCTCTACTAAAAATACAAAAATTAGCCAGGTGTGGTGGCATGCACCTGTAGTCCCAGCTACCTGGGAGCTGAGGCAGGAGAAGGGCTTGAACCCAGGAGGCAGAGGCTGCAGTGAGCCGATATTGTGCCACTGCACTCCAGCCTGGGCGACAGAGCAAGACTCCATCTCAAAAAAAGAAAAGAAAAGAAAAGAAAACTGCCTTTCTATTTTTCAGAGTATCTGTGTCATTTACATCCCCACCAGCAATATATGAAAGGTCCACTGTCTCCACATTCTTATCAGCCTTTGGTATTGTTTTATTTCTTTTTTGAAAGATCAGAAACTTCCTGCTGCCTTCCATTTTTTCTCTTAAAAAAATCAGTATTATGTCTGTATATAAAACCTTATGTACAGGCTGGGCATGGTGGCTCACTCCTGTAATCCCAGCCCTTTGGGAGGCTGAGGTGGGTGGATTACTTGAGTTCAGGAGTTCAGGACCAGCCTGGTCAACATGGTGAAACCCCATCTCTACTTAAAAAAAAAAAAAAAATTAGCCAGGCATGGTGGTGCAGGCCTGTAATCCCAGCTACTTGGGAGGCTGAGGGAGGAGAATTGCTGGAACCCGGGTGGCAGAGGTTGCAGTAAGCAGAGATTGCGCCACTGCACTCCAGCCTGGGTCACAAAGCAAGACTCCATCTCAAAAAAAAAAAAAAAAAAAAAACCCACAAAAAAAAACCTATGTACATTTAAAGCATAATAGTAAAACAAACACCTGTTAACACACCATCCAATTTAAAAACTAAAGCATTACCAAACCTAATTCCACCCCTCTGCCTTTCCCACTAAGAAGGTAACCACGCTACTGACAGTGTAAACCAGTTCTCTGGGAAAAAACACTGATTTGCAGTTCTTGTCAACTTCCATGGTGTAAATAATCCCACGAGACTGATGTCAAGCTACCAACCTAAAGTAACTGAGCGCGGAGCTGGAAGAGATTTGTGGAGTCGGTTGTGGCAAGCCTGTACAAATCTGTTCCAGCACCACTGTTGCTAAACTTGGTATTTATCATTCCAAGAAAAAAAATGCACATGCATACACACACACACACACACACACACACACACACACACACACACAGTGATAGGCTGAACAATGAACCCCTGAGATGTCTACATTCTAATCCTTGGAACCTGGAAATGTTACAGTGAATGGCAAAGACTTGGCAGATACGATTCAGCTAAGGCTCTTGAGCTGGGGAGACGATCCTGGATTATCCAGTTGGGCCCTAAATACAATCACAAGTGTCCTAATGAATTGAGGCAGAGGGAGGATCGACTACAGAAGAGAAGGCCATGTGACCACAAAGCAGACACTGGAGGGATATGGCCAAGGAATGCTGGCAGCCACAAGAAACTGGAAGAGGCAAGGAACACATTCTTCCCCAGGGCCTCTGGAGGAAGCACAGTGCTGCCAATGCCTTGATTTTTAGCCCAGTGAAATGGATTTCAGACTTCTGGCCTACAGAACTGTGAGAGCATAATATAATAATCTGTTGCTTTAAACCACCAAGTTTGTGGTAATTTGTTACAGCAGTGACAGGAAACTAATACACACACACACACACACACAGTGTTTTCTACAAATTACCAAAATATCGATAATATTCACGTAGCTAGATTTTATCTTTATACAATTGCTATATTCTTATCTAGAGAGATTCCAGGACTTGAGGTTTTCACTCAGCATTGTTTCTAAGATTTATTCATTTTACTTCATGTAGCTGTAATTCCTTTATTTTCACTGTTGGTTAGTATATTCCATCATGGCCAGGTGTGGTGGCTCACGCCTGTAATCCCAGCACTTTGGGAGGCCAAGGTGGGTGGATCACGAGGTCAGGAGATCAAGACCAATCTGGCTAACACGGTGAAACCCCATCTCTACTAAAAATATAAAACATTAGCCAGGCGTGGTGGTGGGCACCTGTAGTTCCAGCTACTTGGGAGGCTGAGGCAGGAGAATTGCTTGAACCCGGGAGGCGGAGCTTGCAGGGAGCTGAGATTGTGCCACTGCACTCTAGCCTGGGCGACAGAGTGAGACTGTGACTCAAAACAAAACAAAACAACAATAACAACAACAAAATATATATATATATATTTCATCATGTATTACTTATCCGCTCTCAGTAGGATTTAGGTAGTCTCCTTTATCAGATTAAAGAAGACTGGTTTTTTTCCCTGAACTGAGATGATACCTAGGATATTACATTTGCTCTATTCTTTCAATCAAAGATTGGGTGAGGTAAGAATTGTGGAAGGTAACAAGTTGCATTGAATGTTATAAGATTCCAGGATTCCAAATACTCCACCAAGAGTACATGTGAGTCATCTTACAGATAAAGAGAGTGGGGTAAGGTACGTTAGGGTGTGATGTGGGCAGGGTCTCTCCTCATCAGCCTGGAAATGTGCTCACCCACAGGACAGAGACTGCCTGCTCCCTGCCACACCCACACCTGGCACACAAACAGTACCCAGAAGGCACGCAATCAGTGAGGAAGAAGTTGGGGCCACTCTGGTTGAGGAAGAGCTGGATGAGGGTGGAAGGCTGGCCTGAGACACAGTGACTTACCAATGTGAGGATGGCCCATTAGATGCAACTCAAGAATAAGATGGTTTCAAAAAGACGTCTGGCTTCTAGCTGGTCAAATGACCCTTGCTTTCCCTGAATATCCAGAAAGATAAAAGGCATAAATGAATCGGAATTAACCACGGATGACTCAGCCTCAGGTCACATGGGTAAGTGTTTATGAGACATTTTTCTCCTTCTGCTTTGGAAGGTTTGCCTGGGGCAGTCTTGCTTGACTGGTAGCTGAATCAGCTTGCAAACCTGAATGTCATCACAGCTCTCACTATTCAGCCTCCCATTTATTTACCCCCTACCACAGAGGTGAGCTCCTTCCTCAGTTTCACTAAAATTATCCCTTCCCGTGAGAATCGCAGAATTTATGGATGGTTTCGGGGGACATGGAAGGTATATCTCATTTTGCTCCATAGTCCAAGCAAATGAAAACCCAATTTTCCAAATCAACCCTCTCTCAAGTTTTACCTCGGAATTGCTGAGTCAAAGAGCAGGAACATCTCTGATTTTGGTATACTCCCTTGGAGCACCATCATAGTCAGCCCATGAAATCAAAAGTGCTTTATACGGCAGAGCACCTCCTTACTCCACCAGAGGCAGGGCCACCGACAAGAGTGGCCTTAAGTAAGGGAAGACACAGCTGGGCAGGTAAGCCTGGCAGGCTTCAAGTGGGCCACAGCGGCTACCTTAGACATGTCCTGGGCAAAGGCTTCCTTATGCCCATCCCTTCCCAGTCTCTGGGGCTGGGAAGCTGGCAGACCTGACCCCTCCCCATCAGCCTTCCCACATATTTATAGGCACCTCTCAACTGTTCAACATATGGTCCTCTAGCCTGGGGATGACTTACATTTTTTTTTCCTTCATTTTTTCCTACTGTCTGCTCTTTGGCCACCCAATTTGTCATATGATTGACTCCAGATACTGAGTGAAAATCCGATGGATGATATGTGATCAAGAAAGATAAAAGGATAAGATAGCCCTAGCTACCCACATTATCTCTGGTCCTTATCATTTAGAGACAATCTTTATTTTTTTGAGTTGGAGTCTCGCTCTGTCACCCAGACTGGAGTGCAGTGGTACCATCTTGGCTCACTGCAGCCTCCGCCTCCTGGGTTCAAGTGATTTTCCTGCCTCAGCCTCCTAAGTAGCTGGGATTACAGGCACACACCACCATGCCCAGATAATTTTTGTATTTTTAGTAGAGATTGGGTTTCACCATGTTAGCCAGGCTGGTCTCAAACTCCTGACCTTAGGTGATCCACCTGCCTCAGCCTCCCAAAGTGCTGGGATTACAGGCATGAGCCACTGCGCCCAGCCTAGAGACAATTTTGAATGGTCTATATGCTACAACTTCCTGTTCGTGAGTTCTTCGGCAGCTTTTCTCTCCAGAGCCTGGTGAGGAATTCCACCTAGCTAGAGCACATCAAGACTATATTAAGGTCTTCTGATTTTCTTTTTATTTTTTTAAAATTTTTCTATTTTTTTGAGATGGAGTATCACTCTGTCGCCCAGGCTGGAGTGCAGTGGTGCAATCTTGGCTCACTGCAACCTCTGCCTCCCTGATTCAAGCAATCCTCCTGCCTCAGCCACCCGAGTAGCTAGGATTACAGGCACTCACCACCACACCCAGCTAATTTTCTTATTTTTAGTGGAGACTGGGTTTCCCCATGTTGGCCAGGCTGGTCTCAAACTTCTGATCTCAAGTGATCTGCCCACCTCAGCCTCCCAAAATACTGGGATTACAGGCGTGAGCCACCGTACCCAGCCAGGTATCCTGATTTTCTATCCAAAGTTCTCTTTCTGTTACACCATATCCTATTTTTTGGAGTTGAAATTAAAGACATACTTGTCATCAGTGGTTCAGTAGGGCATTTAGCAGGTCACTCTCCTAGCTCTTATTGTCGTGAATAGGCAGATGATAACTTTGAAGTTCTTTGCCAACAGCTGTTAGCAGTCTTTATTTCCATAATCATAGACCGAGACAATAAACTCACTTGCAAGGCAATGTCTAATACTTTTAGTAGCAACACTAAGATTGGGTATGTCGCCAAGAGCTCGCAACATTTCTAGATCTATTCAAAATCAATGGCTGTCTTTGCAAAGCACAAAGGCAAACACCAAATCATCCAAAATCAATAGAGAAGAGTGATAGATAGGGAAATAGCACTGGGTAGCACAAAGGATAAAGAAATAACAAAGCCAAAGGTTATGGAGTGATTGCTTTCCGATTTGTCTTTATAAAAAGAAAAAAGAATCAAATGAGAAATTGGCAAGTTACAGAGTGAAAATGTCAGAAACGTTTTATATTCTAGGGCTTTGCCACATACTGTCTTGCACAATGTTAAAGGAAGTGAAGTTGAAATTGAGAATATTTTCACAAGTCTGAGCCAGCCAGGAAGCCAGGGGAAAATACTCTTAAATTTGGGAAAATTACAGGCCTGCTATTTGACATTAGTTGGAGAAAAACCTCAAACCTCAGAACATATTCTGAGAACTTGAACAAGAGACGTACTTTAAGAAGCCCTGTGCCTGGTCCAGGGGAGGGTAGATCCCCCAGGACTTAGAAACACTATTGGTAAAGGCCTTTAAGGAAGCCTCTGATAAAGGGAAATGGATAAAGGGGGCTCAGATTTCCTTTTTTTTCTTTTTTCTTTTTCTTTTTTTTTTTTTTGAGACAGGGTATTGCACTGTCGCCCAGGCTAGAGTGCAGTGGTGTGATTTCGGCTCACTGCAGCCTTGATGGCCTGGGTTCAAGCGATCCTCCTGCCTCAGCCTCCCAAGTAGTTGGGACTACAGGTGCATATCACCATGCACAGCTAATTTTGTTCATTTTTTATAGAGATGAGGTCTCACTATGTTGCCCAAGCTGGTCTTGAACTCCTGGACTCAAGAGATCCTCCTGCCTCAGCCTTCCAAAGTGCTGAGATTGCAGGAGTAAGCCACTGTGCTGGGCCAGGGGCTCACATTTCTAGTAAACCATCTTCTGAATGTGCAGAGAACAATGGCATAGAGAACCTGACCCTAAGGACTGGGGCTGGGGAAGAACACATAAGCGAGGTTGGAGAGCCAGGTCTCCCCCTTAGGCATGCGCCCAGCACCACAGTGAAATTAAAAATAAACAAACTTGCCATTTTGGAAAAGAAAAGTGATCAGGGCATAAGCCTTACCAGATAATAAAACATATTATCAAAATATAATAAGAAAAGCTGTGTGGTATTGATATATTAACACAAATAATCATTGAGTACAATGAAACAGCCTAAACATTTTTCAGTCTGTTGCCCGGGCTGGCTTGATGTGATCCTCCTGCCTCAGTATCCCAAAGTGCTAAATATAAAACAGAAAATTCAGTATAGAGTCAATTGGCTTTCAAATCAGTAGGGAAAAATTCTCATTTTAAAAATCATATTGAGACACTGGGTAACCATCCAAACAAAATAAATTCTAGATAGTTGAAAATGTAAAAGAAACATACAATTACTAGAAGAAATAAAGGACACTTTTTTTTTTTTGTAATCTAGTAGTATAGAGATAGAAGACTCAGAAACTATAAAAGACAAGACTGACAAACTTGATTATATGAAAAGAAAAAATTGCTGCATGGCAACTCCTCTGCATAAGCAGAATCAGAAGAAAAGGCACTGGGAAAAAATGTGCAGTTCAAATTAGAAGTAAAGGAGAAAATCCTTTAATATATAAAGAGCTCCTACAAATCATTAAGAAAAAGACCAACAACCCATGATCACCCTTATACAAAATATAAGAAATACAAATTAAAACCATCATAATAATATAATAAAATATAATTAAATACTATCTTCACTTGTTAAACTGGCACAGATGAAAAATCAGATAGGGGTTCCAGAGACAGGTACTGTGTTATTGTTGGTAGAAGTGTGAATATATCCAACTTTCTGGAAGGTAGTTTGGAAAACACCTATCCAAATTATAATTACACCATCACTTAGGTCCAGAAATTTCACTGTTAGGAATGTAATGTACAGATATTCTTGTACACATGTGAAATAAACTATGTATAAGGGCATTCTTTATCACACTATTTGTTAATAGGAAAGATTGAACACCTAACTGTCTGTGAATGGAGTGGTGGTTAAATAAATTTTATTACAGCCTTGGTGGCCCACACCTGTAAGCCCAGCACTTTGGGAGGCCGAGGCAGAAGGATGGCCTCAGGCCAGCCTGGGCAACAGAGCAAAGAATGTTCAGAATTCTAGGCCTGGGTTTGATTCCAGCTCTGCCACTTACTAGCTTGATATCCTGAATGATTACTTAATTTCTCTGAGCCTCTTATTTCTCATCTGTAAAATGGCAATAATAATAGAACCTATTACATATGAGTATTGGGAGGATTAAGTGACATAATCCATGTGAAGATCTTAGTGTTGTTCAGAAAATATTGGTTTTATTTCTTTTCCACTTCTTTATTAAGGAATCACTGGTGTTGTCAGCTATTGAAAGTAAATATAATTAAATTATAAATTATAAAGTAAATGTAATCAAATCATGACTGGGGGCCAAACGTGGTGGCTCACACCTGTAATCCCAGCACTTTGGGAGGCCGAGGCAAGTGGATCACTTGAGGCCAGGAGTTTGAGACCAACCTGGCCAACATGGTGAAACCTGTCTCTACCAAAAAAATACAAAAATTAGCCAGCATGGTGTTATGTGCCTGTAGTCCCAGCTACTCAGGAGTCTGAGACAAGAGGATCATTTGAACACAGGAGGCAGAGGTTGCAGTGAGCCAAGAGTACCACTGCACTCCAGCCTGGGCAACAGAGTGAGACTCTGTCTCAAAAAAAAATACATATATATATATATATATATATATATATATATATATATACATATATAAAAAATACATATTTTATATCTATGTGATATATATAATATATATTATATATGTGATATATATGTTATATATAATCAAATCAGTGTAATCCTTGCACGCGTTCAAGAAAACACAGAATAATAAAGTTAGGTGAATTAGAAACAGATCCCAGAATTTTAAAGTGTTTAATGAATCTCATAGCAGGTTCCACAAATTAGTGGGGCAGGTAAGTATTAATTAAGATATAACACTGGGATCTTTGGTTAACCATGTGAATATAAATCAACTTAGTATTCTCACCTCATACCATATACAACATAAATTTCAGATTAAGAGTTAAGTGTTCAAATTTTTTTTATTTTTAAGTAATATAAACACAGGAAGTTGAAAAGATAGTACAGAGTTCTGTGTACTCTTTGCCCATCTTCCCCCAAAGATAACATCTTCTGTAGCTGCCATATCAAATATCAAAACCAGGAAATGGATCATTATCATTGAGTACACACTGTGGCCAGTGTGGTGGCTCATGCCTGTAATTCCAGCACTTTGAGAGGCTGAAGCAGGCAGATCACTTGAGGTCAGGAGTTCAAGACCAGTGTGGGCAACATGGTGAAACCCCGTCTCTACTAAAAATACAAAAATTAGCTAGGCGTGGTGGCAGGCTCCTGTAATCCCAGCTACTCAGGAGGCTGAGGCACAAGAATCACTGGAACCCGGGAGGTGGAGGTTGTAGCAAGCCGAGGTCGCGCCATTGCACTCCAGCCTAGGCGACAGAGCGAGACTCCGTCTCGAAAAAAAAAAAAAAAGTACGCATTTTGCTTTTTTTTCACTGTTTTAAAAATCATGATTTGCGTATGTGTATATGTGTAGTCCTATGCAATTTTATAAGTAAACTTCACTTATTACTTATTTATCTGTTCATTTGTTTAAAGGAAATTTTTTTTTTTTTTCAGAGCAGTTTTAGGTTCACAGCAAAATTGAGTGAAAGATACATAGATTTGCCATATACCTCCTGCCCTGACACAGGCAACATTCCTTACTAGAGTAGCACATCTGTCACAACTGTTTAATAAACCTTGACACATCATTATTACCCGAAATTTGTAGTTTACACTCTTGGTGTACCTTCTGTGGGTTTGGACAAACGTATAGTGACACGGATTCCCCATTATGCCATCAAGCAGAGTAGTTTTACTGTCCTAAAAATTTTCTGTGTTCTACCTATTCATTGTTTCTCCTGGTCCCTAATCCCCGGCAACCACTGATCTTTTTACAGTCTCCCTAGTTTTGCCTTTTCTACAATAGAATGTCATATAGTTGGAATCATACAGTTTGCAGCCTTTTCAGATTAGCTTCCTTCACTTAGTGATAGGTATTTGTTTCCTCCATGTCTTTTCATAGCCTGATAACTCATTTCTTTTTAGTACTGAATGATAGTCCATTGTCTGGTTGTACCACAGTTTATTTATCCATTCACTTGCTGAAGGACATCTTGGCTACTCCCAAGTTTTATGAAAAAAGCTGCTGTAAACATCTATGTGCAGGTTTTTGTATAGAGAGAAGTTTTGTTCCATGCAACTTTATCCCATTAACAGATTGGTGTAACCACTACCACAATCAAGGTTAAGAATTGTTTCATCACCACAGAAAAACTCTATCATGCTACCTCTTTGTATTTGCATTCGCTTCTACCCCTGCTTTCCCACTCCTTGCTACTCCCAACCTCCAACACACATACATTCCTGTCCCGTTACAGCCACTAACTATTCTCCATATTAAAGTTTTGTCATTTCAAAAATGTTATGTAATTGAGATCACACAATATGTAACCTTTTGAGATTGTCTTCTTTCACTAAAAATAATACCCTCGAAGTCCATCTAAATTGTTATACACATCAATAGGTGATTCCTTTTTATTGCCAATGAATATTCTATTTTATGCTTATACCTGAGTTTGTTCAGCCGTTCACCAATTGAATGACATTTGGGCTGTTTCCAGTATTTTGCTATTATGAATAAATCTGCTATGAAAATTCACGCACAGCCTTTCATGTGAATGTTTTTATTTCTCTAGGATAAAAATTCCAAGCATGCAATTGCTGGGTAATATGGTAATGCTCACTTTGGGAATAAACTACCAAACTATTTTCCAGAATGATTATATCATTTTACATTCTCCCCAACAATGTATGAGAGATCATTTCTCAACATCCTCTCCAGCACTTGGTATTATTTTATTACATTTTTTATGTTAGCTGCTTCTATAGTTGCATTAGGAGTTAAATGTTTTAAAAATCTCAAATATCCAGAAGAAAACATGGGTGAAAATTTTCTGATTTCTGGCAGGGGAATTACTTTCTAAAGTTAACAGTTTCAACCAGATGAAACTTTAAAATTTCTAATGCCCCAAAACATCACTGACAACAACAAATAAAAGCAACAAATTGGGGAGAAACATCCATGAAAAATCAACCCTGCATTACTGAGACTCCTAAGCCAGGCACCCAGAAACCTACCCTGTTCCCGTGACCCAAGTTCAGCTTATCTTCAAGAAATTACAGTAAGTGAAAAATTTTAGTTATTGACACAAATTGCAAAAGGCTTTCCAGAAATGTTTTATCAGTGTTTGACCTACCAGTAACATATGAGAGTGACTATGAAAATGGCTTTTTAAATATATATTCTTTTTTTTTTTTTTTGAGACAGGATCTCACCCTATCACCCAGGCTGGAGTGAGGTGGTGTGGTCACTGCTCACTGCAGCCTTGACTTCCCAGGTTCAAGGAATCCTTCCACTTTAGCTTCTTGAGTAAGTGGGACCACAGATGCATGCCACTACGCCAAGCTAATTTTTTTTATTTTTCATAGAGATGGGGTTTGCCCTGTTGGCCAGGCTGGTCTTGAACTCCTGGGCTCAAGTGATCCTCCTGCCTTGTCCTCCCAGAGTGCTGGGATTATAGGCATGAGCTACTATGCCGGCCCAAGATACATTTTTTGAAAAACCAACCCTGGATCTTAATATATGAGCAAAGGACAGGAAAAAGAAACCCACAAATGGAATAAAAATTTTAAAACATGAGAAAAATATTGTAAATCATTAAAAATTAAAATTCAAAATTACCTAGGAAAGACATACTTATTAAAATACCAAAAACAGATTATGTGTAATACTCAGTCTCACTGGGAGTGGGACGAGGCCAACATTCTTATACATTGCTCCCTTCTACTGGTTTCCATCTTCCCTGGTCTTATTCCCCTGGTTCCTCGCTCCTGCTCCTGGGTATCACTCCCAAGTAAACGACCTGATAAGAACTTTGTCTCAGATTCTGCCTGTAAGAGAACCAAGCTATGAGAGTTGGTAACAGTGGTTTTAAAACTCAGACTCTCAGGTTGGGATTTTGGAGTGCAGTGGTGATTACCTGGGTAGGCAGTAACATCACAATCACCAAGACTGTCACCTGCACAGGTACAGGTAGAAGGTGACACATTGCGTTATGTGACAACTTTGACACTTGAATGGAGTTGGGCCAATAAAGTTACAAAGATTTGGGAACTGGTCAGATTTTGTTAACTCTTTGGAAGTCTTGACAAACAAATGATTCAGGTTAGCTAAGTGTCAACTGAGGTATCATGTGAAAGCCAGAGGCCTCTAGCCATTGTAGGGTAGAATGTGGTTAAAATTGGTCCCAGGAGCTGATTATAAGGGTGACAGAACTGCAAAGGACAGTTAACTCATGGCTTCAACAAGTCTTTTTTTTTTTTTTTTTTTCTTTAACAAATAGGACTTTTTATGTGCCACTATTATAAGTCTTAACTATAAATAGATTCTTGGACTGGTGGTTCATATCCATCAGCTCATTCAACTTTAGCACCTGTCTCATCCCCAGTGGCTTTTCCAGAACTACTACCTTCACCATGAAGCTCCATGACTTTTCCCAATTCAAACTTGGGCTTCTTCAGCATTTTTATTCTTCTTTTTTTTTTTTATTTTTTTTATTTTATTTATTTATTTATTTATTTTTTTTTTTTGAGACGGAGTCTTGCTCTGTCACCCAGGCTGGAGTGCAGTGGCACAATCTCGGCTCACTGCAAGCTCCACCTTCCGGGTTCACGCCATTCTCCTGCCTCAGCCTCTCCGAATAGCTGGGACTACAGGTGCCCACCACCATGCCCGGCTAATTTTTTGTATTTTTAGTAGAGACGGGGTTTCACCGTGGTCTCAATCTCCTGACCTCGTGATCTGCCCGCCTCAGCCTCCCAAAGTGCTGGGATTACAAGTGTAAGCCACCACGCCCGGCCATTTTTATTCTTCTAATGAAAACATCATGGAGAGGATAAATAGATTGGCAAGCCTTTTCTGTGTCTTTTCAATGCTGTCTGGAATCAATTTATTGACCACTTCTTTCAAGTCATTTGTCTGCACCTCTCAGGTCATGATTTCCAACATCTTCTTCCAGATTTGGTAGACCTGTTGATGCTGAGCATAACAGATCTTCTATATCTGATTGTTGTGTTTTTGTTTTTTTTTTAGTAAAATCAACACAGAACAGACAAAGCAAGTAACCATTCGTAGTTTTTTTTTGAGATGGAGTCTCACTCTGTCAACCAGGCTGGAGTGCAGTGGCATGATTTCGGCTCACCGCAACCTCCTTCTCCCAGGTTCAGCAATTCTTCTGCCTCAGCCTCTTGAATAGCTGGGATTACAGGTGACCGCCACCTGGCTAATGTTTGTATTTTTAGTAGAGATGGGGTTTCACCATGTTGATCAGGCTGGTCTCAAACTCCTGACCTCAGGTGATCCACCCACCTTGGCCTCTCAACGTGCTGGGATTATAGGTGTGAGCCACCACCCAGCGGTAGTCTTGACATTCAGCTTCAATCATTGTCTGCCATTTTTTGACCATGAAGCACATTTTGTCATGGGTAAGATCCATGGATGGAAGTTACGCAGTTTTTGCCCAAATATCTTCAGCAATCAGCTTAAATTTTCTAAATGCAACTTCATTATTCTGCAAATCAGCAGGACTCACTTCAAACACGTGACCCTTGAGGCCATCAGATGCAGTTTTGGTTCCTTGGGTCCTGGTGACTAGGGTCTTTCCAATATTTCTTATATTGAACACAGCAGGGGCTTTCACATCATACCAATCTTTCTTAGAAAATGGATCAACTGGCGTGGAGCCAAGATGGCCAAACAGGAACAGCTCCAGTCTACAGCTCCCAGTGTGAGCGACACAGAAGATGGGTGATTTCTGCACTTCCAACTGAGGTTCTGGGTTCATCTCACTGGGGAGTGCCAGACAGTGGGTGCAGGACAGTGGGTGCAGTGCACCGTGTGTGAGCCAAAACAGGGCAAGGCATTGCCTCACCCGGGAAGTACAAGGGGTCAGGGAATTCCCTTTCCTAGTCAAAGAAAGGGGTGACAGATGGCACCTTGAAAATCGGGTCACTCCCACCCTAATACTGCACTTTTCCAATGGGCTTAACAAATGGCACACCAGGAGATTATATCCTGCACTGGCTCGGAGGGTCCTACGCCCATGGAGCCTCACTCATTGCTAGTACAGCAGTCTGAGATCAAACTGCAAGGCGGCAGCAAGGCTGGGGGAGGGGTGCCCACCATTGCCGAGGCTTGAGTAGGTATACAAAGCGGCCAGGAAGCTCGAACGGGGTGGAGCCCACCACAGCTCAAGGAGGCCTGCCTGCCTCTGTGGGCTCCACCTCTGGGGGCAGGACACAGACAAACAAAAGGCAGCAGTAACCTCTGCAGACTTAAATGTCCCTGTCTGACAGCTTTGAAGAGAGTAGTGGTTCTCCCAGCATGCAGCTTGAGATCTGAGAACGGGCAGACCACCTCCTCAAGTGGGTCCCTGACCCCAAAGTAGCCTAACTGGGAGGCACCCCCTAGTAGGGGCGGACTGACACCTCACATGGCAGGGTACCCCTCTGAGACAAAACTTCCAGAGGAACGATCAGGCAACAGCATTTACAGTTCACCAATACCCGCTGTTCTGCAGCCACCACTGCTGATACCCAGGCAAACAGGGTCCGGAGTGGACCTCCAGCAAACTCCAACAGACCTGCAGCTGAGGGTCCTGACTGTTAGAAGGAAACCTAACGAACAGAAAGGACATCCACACCAAAAACCCAAAAACCCATCTGTACATCACCATCATCAAAGAAAAAGGTAGATAAAACCACAAAAATGGGGTAAAAACAGAGCAGAAAAACTGGAAACTCTAAAAATCAGAGTGCCTCTCCTCCTCCAAAGGAACGCAGCTCCTCACCAGCAATGGAACAAAGCTGGACAGAGAATGAATTTGACGAGTTGAGAGAAGAAGGCTTCAGAAGATCAAACTACTCCAAGCTAAAGGAGGAAGTTTGAACCAATGGCAAAGTTAAAAACCTTGAAAAAAAAAATTAGACAAATGGCTAACTAGAATAACCAATGCAGAGAAGTTCTTAAAGGACCTGATGGAGCTGAAAACCATGGCACAAGAACTACATGACGAATGCACAAGCCTCAGTAGCCAATGCGATCAACTGGAAGAAAGGGTATCAGTGATTGAAGATCAAATGAATGAAATGAAGCGAGAAGAGAGTTTAGAGAAGAAAGAATAAAAAGAAACAAATAAAGCATCCAAGAAATATGGGACTATGTGAAAAGACCAAATTTATGTCTGACTGGTGTACCTGAAAGTGACGGGGAGAATGGAACCAAGTTGGAAAACACTCTGCAGAATATTATACAGGAGAACTTCCCCAATCTAGCAAGTCAGGCCAACATTAAAATTCAGGAAATACAGAGAATGCCACAAAGATACTCCTCGAGAAGAGCAACTCCAAGACACATAATTGTCAGATTCACCAAAGTTGAAATGAAGGAAAAAATATTAAGGGCAGCCAGAGAGAAAGGTCAGGTTACCCACAAAGGGAAGCCCATCAAACTAACAGCTGATCTCTCAGCAGAAACTCTACAAGCCAGAAGAGAGTGGGGGCCAATATTCAACATTCTTAAAGAAAAGAATTTTCAACCCAGACTTTCATATCCAGCCAAACGAAGCTTCATAAGTGAAGAAGAAATAAAATACTTTACAGACAAGCAAATGCTGAGAGATTTTGTCACCACCAGGCCTGCCCTAAAAGAGCTCCTGAAGGAAGCACTAAACATGGAAAGGAACAACTGGTACCAGCCCCTGCAAAAACATGCCAAATTGTAAAGACCATCAAGGCTAGGAAGAAACTGCATCACCTAACAAGCAAAATAATCAGCTAACATCATAACGACAGGATCAAATTCACACATAACAATATTAACCTTAAATGTAAATGGGCCAAATGCTCCAATTAAAAGACACAGACTGGTAAATTTGATAAAGGGTCAAGACCCATCAGTGTACTGTATTCAGGAAACCCATCTTACGTGCAGAGACACGTATTCCCTATTTAATAGGCTCAAAATAAAGGGATGGAGGAAGATCTACCAAGCAAATGGAAAACAAAAAAAGCAGGGGTTGCAATTCTAGTCTCCGATAAAACAGACTTTAAACCAACAAAGATCAGAAGAGACAAAGGAGGCCATTACATAATGGTAAAGGGAGCAATTCAACAAGAAGAGCTAACTATTCTAAATATATATGCACCCAATCCAGGAGCACCCAGATTCATAAAGCAAGTCGTTAGTGACTCACAAAGAGACTTAGACTCCCACACAATAATAACGGGAGACTTTAACACCTCACTGTCAACATTAGACAGATCAACGAGACAGAAAGTTAACAAGGATATCCAGGAATTGAACTCAGCTCTGCACCAAGTGGACCTAATAGACATCTACAGAACTCTCCACCCCAAATCAACAGAATATACATTCTTTTCAGCACCACACCACACCTATTCCAAAATTGACCACATAGTTGGAAGTAAAGCACTCCTCAGCAAATGTAAAAGAACAGAAATTATAACAAACTGTCTCTCAGACCACAGTGCAATCAAACTAGAACTCAGGATTAAGAAACTCACTCAAAACTGCTCAACTACATGGAAGCTGAACAACCTGCTCCTGAATGACTACTGGGTACATAACAAAATGAAGGCAGAAAAGAAATAAAGATGTTCTTTGAAACCAACGAGAACAAAGACATAACATACCAGAATCTCTGGACACATTCAAAGCAGTGTGTAGAGGGAAATCTATAGCACTAAATGCCCACAAGAGAAAGCAGGAAAGATGTAAATTTGACACCCTAACATCACAATTAAAAGAAATAGAGAAGCAAGAGCAAACACATTCAAAAGCTAGCAGAAGGCAAGAAATAACTAAGATCAGAGAAGAACTGAAAGAAACAGAGACACAAAAACCCTTCAAAAAATCCATGAATCCGGGAGCTGGTTTTTTGAAAAGATCAACAAAATTGATAAACCACTAGCAAGACTAATAAAGAAGAAAAGAGAGAAGAATCAAATAGACACAATAAAAAATGACAAAGGGGATATCATCACCGATCCCACAGAAATACAAACTACCATCAGAGAATACTATAAACACCTCTACACAAATAAACTAGAAAATCTAGAAGAAATGGATAAATTCCTGGACACATACGCCCTCCCAAGACTAAGGCAGGAAGAAGTTGAATCTCTGGATAGACCAATAACAGGCTCTGAAATTGAGGCAATAATTAATAGCTTACCAACCAAAAAAAGTCCAGGACCAGACGGATTCACAGCCGAACTCTACCAGAGGTACAAGGAGGATCTGGTACCATTCCTTCTGAGACTATTCCAATCAACAGAAAAAGAGGGAATCCTCCCTAACCCATTTTATGAGGCCAGCATCATCCTGATACCAAAGCCTGTCAGAGACACAACAAAAAAAGGGAATTTTAGACCAATATCCTTGATGAACATTGATGCAAAAATCCTCAATAAAATACTGGCAAATCGAATTCAGCAGCACATCAAAAAGCTTATCCACCATGATCAAGTGGGCTTCATCCCTGGGATGCAAGGCTGGTTGAACATATGAAAATCAATAAACATAATCCAGCATATAAAGAGAACCAAAGACAAAAACCACATGGTTATCTCAATGGATGCAGAAAAGGCCTTTAACAAAATTCAACAACCCTTCATGCTAAAAACTCTCAATAAATTAGGTATTGATGGGAGGTACCTCAAAATAGTAAGAGCTATCTATGACAAACCCACAGCCAATATCATACCGAATGGGAAAAAACTGGAAGCATTCCCTTTGAAAACTGGCACAAGACAGGGATGCCCTCTCTCACCACTCCTATTCAACATAGTGCTGGAAGTTCTGGCCCGGGCAATCAGGCAGGAGAAGGAAATAAAGGGTATTCAATTAGGAAAATAGGAAGTCAAATTGTCCCTGTTTGCAGATGACATGATTGTATATCTAGAAAACCCCATCGTCTCAGCCCAAAATCTCCTTAAGCTGATAAGCAACTTCAGCAAAGTCTTAGGATACAAAATCAATGTGCAAAAATCACAAGCATTCCTATACACCAATAACAGACAAACAGAGCCAAATCATGAGTGAACTCCCATTCACAATTGCTTCAAAGAGAATAAAATACCTAGGAATCCAACTTATGAGGGATGTGAAGGACCTCTTCAAGGAGAACTACAAAGCACTGCTCAATGAAATAAAAGAGGATACAAACAAATGGAAGAACATTCCATGCTCATGGGTAGGAAGAATCAATATTGTGAAAATGGCCATACCGCCCAGGGTAATTTGTAGATTCAGTGCCATCCCCATCAAGCTACCAATGATTTTCTTCGCAGAATTGGAAAAAACTACTTTAAAGTTCATATGGAACCAAAAAAGAGCCCGCATTGCCAAGTCAATCCTAAGCCAAAAGAACAAAGCTGGAGGCATCTCGCTACCTGACTTCAAACTATACTACAAGGCTACAGTAACTGAAACAGCATGGTACTGGTACCAAAACAGAGATATAGACCAATGGAACAGAACAGAGCCCTCAGAAATACAACCTTCTGATCTTTGACAAACCTGACAAAAACAAGAAATGAGGAAAGTATTCCCTATTTAATAAATGATGCTGGGAAAACTGGCTAGCCATATGTAGAAAGCTGAAACTGCATCCCTTCCTTACACCTTATACAAAAATTAATTCAAGATGGATTAAAGACTTACATGTTAGACCTAAAGCCATAAAAACCCTAGAAGAAAACCTAGGCAATACCATTCAGGACATAGGCATGGGCAAGGACTTCATGTCTAAAACACCAAAAGCAATGGCAACAAAAGCCAAAATTGACAAATGGGATCTAATTAAACTAAAGAGCTTCTGCACAGCAAAAGAAACTACCATCAGAGTGAACAGGCAACCTACAGAATGGGAGAAAATTTTTGCAACCTGCTCATCTGACAAAGGGCTAATATCCAGAATCCACAATGAACTCAAACAAATTTACAAGAAAAAAACAAACAACCCCATCAAAAAGTGGGTGAAGGACATGAACAGACACTTCTCAAAAGAAGACATTTATGCAGCCAAAAAAATATGAAAAAATGCTCATCATCACTGGCCATCAGAGAAATGCAAATCAAAACCACAATGAGATACCATCTCACACCAGTTAGAATGGCAATCATTAAAAAGTCAGGAAACAACAGGTGCTGGAGAGGATGTGGAGAAATAGGAACACTTTTACACTGTTGGTGGGACTGTAAACTAGTTCAACCATTGTGGAAGTCAGTGTGGCGATTCCTCAGGGATCTAGAACTAGAAATACCATTTGACCCAGCCATCTCATTGCTGGGTATATACCCAAAGGACTATAAATCATGCTGCTATAAAGACACATGCACATGTATGTTTATTGCGGCACTATTCACAATAGCAAAGAGTTGGAACCAACCCAAATGTCCAACAACGATAGACTGGATTAAGAAAAGGTGGCACATATACACCATGGAATACTATGCATCCATAAATAATGATGAGTTCATGTCCTTTGTAGGGACATGGATGAAACTGGAAAACATCATTCTCAGTAAACTATCGCAAGGACAAAAAACCAAACACCGCATGTTCTCACTCATAGGTGGGAATTGAACAATGAGAACACATGGACACAGGAAGGGGAACATCACACACTGGGGACTGTTGTGGGGTGGGGAGAGGGGCAAAGGATAGCATTAGGAGATATAACTAATGCTAAATGACGAGTTAATGGGTGCAGCACACCAACATGGCACATGTATACATATGTAACAAACCTGCACGTTGTGCACATGTACCCTAAAACTTAAAGTATAATAATAATAAAATTCAAAAAAAACTTAGTACAAGAATAGAGCTCGTGTTAAGTGTTCTCATCACAAGTTTTAAAAAAATAAACAAAAAATCAAGTGGCACATGGAAAAAAAAAAAGAAAATGGATCAATCACTTTCTTCTTGGCTTCGTTTTTGCTGCCTTTGTAAGGCACTTGTTCTTGCCAACCATCATGGTGCTGCTCAGACAGCCAAAAGGGTGGAAATGCCGACAAGTCTTTTATGGTAAAAGTCACGGCCTGATAGAAAAAGAGAGACTCTGAGACTTGATTTAGGGATATTTGGATGCACGAATCTGAGATGCAAGCTCTCATGCTTCTCTGAATTCTCTCCCCTTGCAGACCAGAGCAGATGCCCCTTGCCTGGGAACCCTGCTAAAGCCTCACCTGATTTGTACTCTTCAAGATGATCGTGCCTCTTTTTATTGTCTTCAGACCAGTAACGAAGATTATGTCTCTGCACAGTCTGAATAGAGAAACACAGCTCCCAGCTCCAAGAGTAAATATCTAGCATACCAAAGACATTGCTGGGCTTGGTTAATGTGTCCCAGTAGCAACCAAGGATCACATGGGGTGTAGATCTTAAAGGAATAAGATTGTGTGTGTGGATGCGGGGTGGCAAGTGTGTATTGCTGGCAAGAATAGAATATAAATAAGATGGGATAGAAGGCAATTTATTGATATAGGAGCCCTCTCTCATGACTTGAAGTTTAACATCAGGGAAAAGACACCTAGAACCTGTCCTAATAGATGACTAGAATAGCTCCTCAAAGTTTCTGCTAACAATGGCCCAAAAGAGATGAGGTGAAAACGCTGGTATTGCCTCAGCATAGTATTCATGAAGGGTTCTGAAAGTTCAGATATGTGGGAATGTTAGAGTGGATTTATGCAAAACCGTAGGAGCCACCACTGTGCTATATTCCTCAGGAAGGTGGAGAGAATATTCCTGTCAGTAGAGTAACAAGGGTACAGGTGAGGGAAGCACTGACATCTTTGAGAAGTCTGATGATGGCCATCCTTGATAGGGACCAGGGTTGATAGCAGGAGATGCTGTCATGGAAATAGGCTCCCTATGGGAATCATACAAACATACTTGAAAATATAATTAGGAACAAGTGACAGTTAAAGCCCCTGTTCATAAGACATGAAGAAAACAGGAGACTCCTGGAGAATTACCTTTCAACACTTGCCTGAAAAACCAAAACCAAGCAAATAAAAAACACCTTTGTGATAAACCTATTTTTGTTTTAAGCACTCAATGGAGATCTTTCTGTAGATTTTTTATGGAGATGAAGATTTGACTTTGGTGGTTGTAAATCATCACTATGTTGGGGTTGCTAACACAGGAGTTTATCCTTTTTTTTTTTTTTTCTTTAGATGGAGTCTCACTCTGTCACCAGGCTGGAGTTCAATAGTATGATCTCGGCTCACTGCAACCTCCATCTCCTGGGTTCAAGCGATTCTCCTGCCTCAGCCTCCCGAGCAGCTGGGACTACAGGCGTGTGCCACCACATCCGGCTAATTTTTGTATTTTTAGTAGAGACGGGGTTTTACCATGTTGGCCAGGATGGTCTCTATCTCTTGACCTCACAATCTGCCTGCCTCGGCCTCCCAAAGTGCTGGGATTACAGGCATGAGCCACCGCGCCCGGCCAGGAGTTTATCTTCTCTATGGAGTGAACCTAACGTCAGTCAGGACCAGGATGAGCGTGCTATTTGCAACATTCCTTGTATCTAACATCCTTTGCCATGTCATTCTATAGATGCTGTCACTAAAGTGATGGCCAGGGTCCCTACCCTTCGAATCTGGGCTTTGGCAAATGGGATGTTAACAACAGCTCCCAAACACAGGATCACAAAGTACTTGCATGAGCCCACTCCCTCTTATGTTCCTCTAGCATGCCATGAGAACACGCCTGGGCCAGCCTGCTGAAGGAACTGAGCTGAGTCATCCCGGTCACCCAGCTGACAGCCAGCTGACTCTTAGCAGTGAGAGGCACCCCCACAAAGCTGCTCTGCTGACCACCCCAGACACATGAGCAAAAAAAATGTTTACCATTACATGTCACTGAGGCTTTGTGGTTATTTATTATGTAGGATTGTTAATGGAAAGAGCTATCTGATAGATACCATGAGGCAGATATGTAAGAATGAAAATTACTTTGAACAGGAAGAAGACATGATTACCTTCAGGAGTCTGCTGACCTTCTCTTTTCTGCAGTTGCACAGTTGCAACCTGGAGAGAAGGAAGAATACTAGTGGTGGAGTTGAACAATAAGAACAACAACATTTCATAACCAGTAAGGTAATGGTCTCATCTAACAAATCCCTCTCCCAACACATGAGCATGAAGTGCTCCGGCTGGGCAGGGAGGGGTTTGCTGCTGTGTGTAGCTGCCTTCCTGGCCTCCTGGCCTCACCAGCTCCCTGCTCCCCATCATCCTTCCTATGCAGTCTCAATTCAACAAATATTTACTGAAGCCTGAAGCCCCATGTAGCCTGCTGTCCTGCTGAGCGGGGAGCAAACCTGTTTCAAGAGGAGCCCTAGTACAGTTCTTGTCCCCTGGCACCAGCTCTTGCTGAAGAGATATTTACACAAGCGTAGGGAGAGCACTGAACTCAGAGTCTGGTGATCCAGATTCGTGTCCCAGCTCAGCCACTCACAAGCCTTGGGCCCACAGAGAAATTCTATCTCCTGCCCACACCTCAGTTTTCTCCTTTCTAAAACAGAGATAATAATCCCCAGCTCACACATGTGGGAGAGGATTCATGAGAACAGAAAGACATCGTAGGAGTTGGAAAGGACTCCCAAGGGACAGGGATGGGTGCCACCAAGACCAGGCACTAAGATGGCCAGAGGACATTAACTCCTGGCTCTTCAAGGGGGAGGGAGTATGGATGCTCACTCAGGGTGTGGAACCACAGAGTTGGAGGGAGCCTAAAACAAGCCTTGCTCCACAGGGAAGAGGGAGACCCAGGCCTGGTGGGGCCTGGCTGCTCCTGCTGGAATTAGACTTTCACGGACTTGGTATCTGACTCAGCCTGAGCGATGTTTCCTTTGCAGCTCTTGTTGGAAGCTTCCATAAGTAGCACAGCCCATTGCCTGCCACCCACCAACTCCAACCACAGACTTAGCTCAATGTAGAATGTCAGAGGGACACAAATATGGCCTTTCGCCTCAGGCTGTTCCCACCTGGGGTGTAACTGCAGGAACCTGAGGCTTCCTGGGATTTGAATTGCTTCCCAGAGCTCAGAAACAGTTACCCATGGATCAAAATCCGCCTGTGAACAGAGCATCAATCTACTTCAAAACCAAAGCATCAATCTACTTCCAAACTAGATTTGGGCTACCTGTAGGGGCTCACACCTGTAATCCCAGCACTTTGGGAGGCTGAGGTGGGAGGACTGCTTAAGGCCAGGAGTTCAAGACCAGCCTGGGCAACATCATGAGACTCTGTCTCTACAAGAAATTAAAAAATTAGCCGGGCATGGTGGTGCAGAACTGTAGTCCTAGCTACTTGGGAGGCTGAGGTTGCAGTGAGCTGAGATTGTGCCACTGCACTCCAGCCTGAGCAACAGAGCAAGATCCTGTCTCAAAAAAAAAAAAAAAAAAAAAAAACAGAGATAATAAAAAGAAACAAAAAACCAAAACAGATCCGGTTTCCAGGGCTCTAATCTTGGAGAGACTAGGCTGGAAAAAAGCTGTAGTCTCATCTATGACCTGAGGGACGACTCTACTGATAGGAAGGGGATGGGTTGCGTAGAACCTGGATAATAGGGACCAGGAAGCAAGACAAGGCCAGCTTTATCCAGGGCCATGCTAGGGAGGGAGAACCTCATTTGAGAGTGGGCATTCTGGGAGCCACAGGCTCCTCCAAGCCTGGATGAGACCCCTCAGGTTGGTCCTGAGTTGATGAAATCCCCTTGCTTCCTTCCCTCTCCATGTTGGAAAATGCACACTCATCCCTTGGATTTGCTACTTTTGGCCACATGAGCAGCTTCATCTGGTTCTTCCTGACCCAGAAACTCCACACCTTGTGGGTGTCTTGTGGCAGGGTGCCCGGCCCCTCTCCAGGACGCTCTGCTGAGGTTCCACGCTCATCAAACAGCTTCCAGTAATTAAGTCAGCCTCAGTACCCCCCTCCCCAACTGGAGAGGAGATCCCCTCCTTGGAGGCACAGTTTGCTAATGCCTTAAGTGACACAGTTATTCCTAGGAAGGGTTTGGAAAGGCAGCATTTGACAAGAGGTGGGGCTTAGAAACCCAGCTGGGGCAGAAAACTCTGAGCCCCAGCAGAACTGCTCAGATCTGTGACTGGAGTCACACTATGGCAGAAGCAGATTGTGACCCCCTCCCCAGACCCTGGTGGACCCTGAAAGAATTTGGGGAAGGCCAAATTTCCTGTACATACCGTTTGTATGGACAACAGTCCTCTGGCAGTCACAGTTACAGGGACTCAGTCCTAAGTTTTTATCCACTCAGACGGGGGACCAAGAAGAGGGTGCCCTTTTGCCCTCTAGCACAAAGATGCCTTCGGGCTCACAGCAGCCCCCCCCCGAGACCTGACCTGGGTGCAGACCTCTCCACTGGCAGCACCAGATCTTTCTTCAGCTCTGCGAGGTGCTTTTTTTGCAGTTTCTAACATAGCTGTGGCAGCTAAGCAGACACTTGTCTTAAAACCCTCATTGCAGCTCCTCTTGGGTCCCACTGAGAGCCCTTTGGCAAAGCTCGAAAGCTTGCCCACACTATCAGTGTTCAGCCAGGCCCTGCCCTGTGTATAAACAGGAAATCTTAAAGTTCCAATGTGCACCTTCTTCAAGCAATAAAGGCTCTTAACAAGCTCCACAGTAAAAGACACTGACCCAGAAAAGCAAACTTCCACAGAGGGGAGGCTGCGTTAATGGAGTCGACCAGTCATTAGTGGCAACCCCATGACTTTAATGATTTGCACAGATGACCTAGACGGGAAGAATAAAAGCAGGCTTTTCAAAGAGCTGCAGAGTGTGGAAATTCAGGAAGTGTAGCCCACAAGTAGGACATGCCAAGTAATTATTAAGAAGGGAACAAAAGTGAAAAGAAAGAATCACAGGAAAACTCTATCATGAATTGAAAGAAACTAAGTTTTGAAAGAAAAAGTGAGAGAAAGAAAAGAAAAACAAATAACAAAAGAAAAATGTGTTCATCTGTCATAGGGGAGAATGACCTTCCTGCAGATCAGAAGCCAGCCGGGTTATTGTTAATAGGTGATTTCCCAGGGCTGGCACCCAGCAAACAGCTGCAGGGTAAAGGTAAACAGGATGCTGGGGAGAACTGGAGGATGATACAATTTCATAGGAAGTGCTGTTATTCCTATGTAATATTTACATTAAAATCTCATTTAGGTTCACTGCCTTATCTTCTTGAAAAAGGCTGGCAAATTTTCAGCCTCTTCCCATGAAAGAAATCATACAGTGCCCCCTTTAAAATATCACATCTGTCACAGTTGAAAATTAACCACAAAAAAAGAAAAAATAATGCTCATATAGAAAAAATACCTTTCTGATTTTGAAATAGGGAGTTCCATTCTCTCTAATGCCAGATTTTTTATCTGATAATAAATTAGAGACCTTGGGAAGAATATTCACATTTTTAGGCCACAATAAAAATAGCTACAACAACAGTGGTTACTCTTATTTGTTCATACATTTTGGAGAGAGAGAGGGCTAATTCCAAAAAAATAACACAGGGTAGAGTGACAGATCCAGACCCTATCTCAAGAAAGAAGCTGAGTCAGATCCCTTTTAAGAGCTTTCACAGAAGCCCGTCCCCATCTCATTGGCCACTGTATCTGTCAGGAGATCGAGACCATCCTGGCCAACATGGTGAAACCCCATCTCTACTAAAAATACAAAAATTAGCTGGGCACAGTGGTGCATGCCTGTAATCCCAGCTACTCAGGAGGCTGAGGCAGGAGTATTGCTTGAACCTGGGAGGCAGAGGTTGCAGTGAGCCAAGATTGCACCACTGCACTCCAGCCTGGCAACATAGCTAGACTCCATCTCTTAAAAAAAACAAAACAAAACAAAACAAAAAACTAAATTAGGGCTGGGCATGGTGGTTCATGCCTGTAATCCCGGCACTTTGCGAGGCTGAGGCGGGCGGATCGTCTGAGGTCAGGAGTTCAAGACCAGCCTGACCAACATGGAGAAACCCCGTCTATACTAAAAATACAAAATTAGCTGGGCATGGTGGCTCATGCTTGTAATCCCAGCTACTCGGGAGGCTGAGGCAGGAGAATCACTTGAACCTGGAAGGCAGAGGTTGCGGTGAGCCAAGATCACGTCATTGCACTCCAGCCTGGGCAACAAGAGCAAAACTCGGTCTCAAAAAATAAAAATAAAAATAAATAAAAGACTAAATTAGAGTTTGGGGAAGAAAAAAAAACCCTAAATTATAAAATCACAAATCCTGGGCAATAAGTTAAATCCTTCCAATCTTCCCCTTCTTACTTTGGTTTTGAAATATTTCTTTCATTTGTATCAAAGAGCACTCTCCAGACCAAAGGCTGTCACTGCCAGTGAGTCAGGTATATTCCTAACCCTGTTTCGTGGGACTCTTCAGTGCCTTCCGTCTCCAAGGAGACCCCATCTCATCCCAGGGCCCATCTGGAAACACGTGTCTCAAGTGAGCCAGATTTAAAGTAGGTTTAGTGTGAACATTTTCATCCCATAACTTTAAACCATGCAATGAGATAGAAAACAGTATGTTTATAAGTTCTCCATCACATTAGAAACAAACTTTGAAGACCACGCAGCCAACAGGGTTAAGAAAAGCAGAAGTTGTAGTTTTGAAAACATTAAGATGCTTGTTTTCAGAATCAGAAATCTAGGCCGGACACGGTGGCTCACGCCTGTAATTCCAGAACGTTGGGAGGTCAAGGTGGGTGGATGACCTGAGGTCAGGAGTTCGAGACCAGCCTGGCCAACATGCTGAAACCCAGTCTCTACTAAAAATACAAAAATTAGCCAGGTGTGGTGGCGGATGCCTGTAGTCCCAGCTACTCAGGAGGCTGAGGCAGGAGAGTCACTTGAACCCAGGAGGCAGAGGTTGCAGTAAGCTGAGATTGCACCACTGTACTCCAGCCCTGGTGACAGAGCAAGACTCTGTCTCAAAAAAAAAGAAAAAGAAAAAGAAAAAAACATATTTAAGAATAAGAAATCTTATTTTATGCATTAAATAATCACTGGTCACAAAATAAAATTCAGAGTTATTATTTCCCTAAGTCCTATAACTATAACCTAAGTTCTCTAGATGGTAGTTTTGACATGTGTGGATGTCTTTACCAGTTTTGCAAATCTCTCAAACATCTGCAAAGCAGTTTTAATGGAATGTGATTGTGTGTTGAGAAGCAGTGTTTAACTTCTCCACAAATTTTGTACTAATGCTCTTAGTCTCGGGCCTTCTTTGCAAGACCCTTTGTAATCCTTTAGTGGAAATGAATTTCTATTGGTGGTTACTTTCATTTTTTTCAAACCATACAGATGCTAATAAGGATTTGCTGCTTGCTTATTTAAAGAACATGATTAAGCCATTTTAAAGTATCTTTGTGGGCCAGGCACCAGGTGTTTTGTTTTGTTTTGTTTTGTTTTTGTTTTTTTCATACACTTAGAGGAGGGGGAATGGCTAATTCCAAGGAAACAACATGGTGAGCAGTGTCATAATACATATTTGCAAACAACATTTTTCTGAATGTTGTTTATTATGTAAACTAAAGGACCTTTGTTCTTCAGTAAAATAGAGCAGATAAGTAAATCACTGTAGAAAATCAATCTCTAAATGGTTTCTTAAAAATAAAGTTTTAGGCGAGGCACAGTGGCTCACACCTGTAAATCCCAATGCTTTGGGAGGCCAAGATGAGTGGATCACCTGAGGTCAGGAGTTTGAGACCAGCCGGGTCAACATGGTGAAACTCCATCTCTACTAAAAATACAAAATTAGCCAAGCATGATGGCACATGCCTGTAATTCCAGCTACTCAGGAGGCTGAGGCAGGAGAATCGCTTGACCTGGGAGGCAGAGGTTGCAGTGAGCTGAGATCACGCCATTGCACTCCAGCCTGGGCAAAAAGGGCAAAACTCCATCTCAAAAAAAAAAATAAGAAGAAGAAAAAATAGTTTTAGGCCAGGTGTAGTGGCTCATGCCTATAATTCCAACACTTTGGGAGGCTGAGGTGGGAGGATGGCCCATGATCTTGAGCCCAAGAACTCGAGGCTACAGTGAGCTATGGTCATGCCACAGCACTCCACCCTGGGGCAACAGAATGAGACACTGTCTCAAAAAACAAAGTTTTAGTCAATTTATGTTTTATATATTAATTGTAGAAAATGTTAAAAATAGAAGAAAACATTAAAATCACTCATAACCTCACCTCCCAGAAAAAGAATTAACATTTTGTTTCACTTTTGTCCTGTATATACATGCATTTTTAAAATCTGCTTTGTGCCCTGAGTTCTGCTCAGGTTTGTCCCTTTCTCTGATGATCAAGGCTTGGTACGTGGGTCAAGGTGGTCACCCCAGTTGTCATCTTCTCTCTGCATAAGTACATTCCTTACAGGATGCTCAGGCTCTAATTCAAACTTCTGGTGGGCCTGCCCCAGCAGTTTCCAGAAGATCCCAGGCATTTCTGAACTTTATTTTGTATTTATTTATTTATTTTAAAACAGAGTCTTGCTCTGTCACCCAGGCTGGAGTGCAGTGGCATGATCTTGGCTCACTGCAGCCTCCACTTCCCAGGTTCAAGCAATTCTTGTGCCTCAGCCTCCCAAGTAGCTGGGATTATAGGCACGTGCCGTCACACCTGGCTAATTTTTTGTATTTTTAGTAGAGACAGGGTTTCACCATCTTGACCAGGCTGGTCTCGAACTCCTGACCTCAGGTGATCTGTCTGCGTTGGCCTCCCAAAGTGCTGGGATTACAGGCATGAGCCACCGCACCTGGCTATGAACTTTAGCTTGGACTCAATCTGGACCATCCTCCCATGCCCTGGTCCCCAATATTCTTTGTGAAGAAGGATAATAGAAACATGGCAGCTGCATTCTAATATTGGAAGGGTGATCATGGAGCAGAAGGGGCACAGAGGTTCTCTGAAGCTCTAGGGGACAAAACTAGGACAGGTAGAAAGTAGAATAGCTTACTTCAGAAGCAGAGAGTTCTCTGCCCTTGGCGATATTCACTTGTGCGGATGGTTGTGGGATGGAGCATGGAAAGCAGAGAGAGTCAGTGACAGTGTCCTTGTCAGAAGGTTCTGTGACCGTACGTATTTCCAGGGTTGACTCTGTATCTACATGGCCTGACTTATGGGTGTCCTGAACATTCTTTTTTCTTTTTTTTGAGACGGAGTCTTGCTCTGTCACCCAGGCTACAGTGCAATGGTACAATTTCGGCTCATTGCAACCTCTGCCTCCGGGTTCAGGTGATACTCCTGCTTCAGCCTCCCAAGTAGCTAGGACTACAGGTGTGCGCCACCTTGCCCAGCTAATTTTTGTATTTTTAGTAGAGAAGGGGCTTCACCATGTTGGCCAGGCTGGTCTTGAACTCCTGACCTCATGTGATCCACCCACCTTGGGCTCCCAAAGTGCCGGGATTACAGATGTGAGCTACCGTGCCTGGCCAATGGTGTCCTGAACATTCTGCCTCCACATCAACAATCTTGATCATGGCTGTAGCCACAGGGCCCAGAACGGGGCCTGGCACATTGTAGGCACTCAGTAAATGTTTGTTGCAACGAATGAATGAACCAACCTGGCTGCGGTGGCTGCTCCTTTGCTCTCCACTTTTAGAGACTATGGACCAGCAGACATGCTGGACTTTGACCAGGGCCTGGTGGGAAGTGCTGAGAACTGCTGGCTTCTTATTTCACAGAATTATCCATTTTCTGTTGTTTCTTGGGAGGGCCCTTGGTCTTAGCTTTCACACAGTGGTATGTAGAATGAACTGGGAGACAGCCAATTTAGGCTTTTTCATCTACCAAACAAACCAAATCCATAACATTTGATTTGATGGTTGGAATCCCCAGTGGATGATTTCACTCAGCCCTTTAAACAATGGAATGAGACCACTGGCCTCCTGCAGGCTTTCTCTTGGTGGGGGGTGAGGGGAGTGGTGGTCTGGAACCGGGAGATAAGTGTTAAAGGATAGAGGTTGGGCGCAGTGGCTCACACTTGTAATCCCAGCACTTTGGGAGGCCAAGGTGGGCGGATCACGAGGTCAGGAGATCGAGACCATCCTGGCTAATTTGGTGAAACCCCGTCTCTACTAAAAATACAAAAAATTAGCTGGGTGTGGTGGCGGGCACTTGTAGTCCCAGCTACTCGGGAGGCTGAGGCAGGAGAATGGCATGAACCTGGGAGGCGGAGCTTGCAGCGAGCAGAGATTGTGCCACTGCACTCCAGCCTGGGCGACAGAGCGAGACTCCATCTCAAAAAAACAAGGATGGAGAAGACACAGGATTACTTTAAACTGGAAAATACCCTTTTCAGGGATCATATAACCCTAACTTACAATGTAGATACCTAAAATCAAGTCTTGCTATATTTTTGTGGCAGAAGGAATTGACGATTTAAAAAAAACAAAAACAAAAACAAAACTCCCCTCAGGCACGGTGGCTCATGCCTGTAATCCCAGCACTTTGAGAGGCTGAGGTGGGTGGATCACCTGAGGTCAGGAGTTCAAGACCAGCCTGGCTAACATGGTGAAACCCCGTCTCTACTAAAAATACAAAAATTAGCCAGGTGTGGTAGTGCACACCTGTAGTTCCAGCTACTCGGGAGGCTGAGGCAGGAGAATCACTCGAACCTGGGAGGTGGAGGTTGCAGTGAGCCAAGATCACACCGCTGCACTCCAGCCTGGGTGACAGAGCAAGACTCCATCTCAAAAAAGAAAATAAAAACAAAAACAAACTTGGCCGGGTGTGATGGCTCACACCTGTAATCCCAGGTGTGGGATTTGGGAGGCTGAGGCAGGCGGATCACTTGAGGTCAGGAGTTCGAGAGCAGCCTAGCCAACATGGCGAAACCCCGTCTCTACCAAAAATATAAAAAATTAGCTGAGTGTGGTGGTGTGCTCCTGTAATCCCAGCTACTCAGGAGGCTGAGGCAGGAGAATTGCTTGAACTTGGGAGGCGCAGGTTGCAGTGAGCCGAGATTGTGCCTTTGCACTCCAATCTGGGTGACAGAGTGAGACTCCATCTCAAAAAAAAAAAAAAAAAACCCTCTACAAAATGGCATTTTAGGACTCTATAATGTTAATATTTTTGGCTGCTTTAATGAGTATGAGTAGCTGTTCCATAGCAGAGACTATCTCACATAGGGTAGATTTGAAGCCATTGCTTTAGAAGATGATGTGCTTGAATTGATTGTACACCTGAGGACTGAAGTTGAAACCACCTGCTAGAAGTGAATGCTTTTTGCTTTGTCACGGGCCAGTGGACTTTGCCTGGGAATCTCCCCAGAGCCGAGGCCAGCAAAGGTTGCACTCTGAAAGAGTGTGAAAGGGTGGTGATATGTCTCACTGGTGAACCACGTAATGGAAAATGCCTCTCCCCATCCTGCACAAGAATGCCAAACATCAGCCACAGCGCTCCCTTGTCTTTTGTACCAGTGTGGTTTATAGAAACTGGACAGTATCAACGGACATTTTCTCTGGGCTTTTAAGGGGAACACATTGTATCTTGAGGCATTTCATCTGCAGAACCTGTACTCAGAACAAAGAAAAGCTTCTGTGTGCTCGGTAAACAAAAGATGCCCAGTTTCCCTTCCCCATATTGCCAGCTGCCATGTCACACAGTTTGGCCTCAGCCCACTCAACCACAGGTGAATTTGACCACAACCATACACCCTCACAACCTACCAACTACAGTGACATAGAGACAGCACTTTCTAAATGTAAAATGTCATTAATGTGAGTGTTTATTGTCTAGCAATAAAGTTATGCCTATCATCAAAGTATCCAGGATCCAGAGGGAATGGAATAGGGCAGTAATTTTGAATCTGGTTGTGATAAAAGCCCAAAGCTAGACAGGCAAGAGGAGCGTAAGTGGCATGGCTTTAGCCTGCGCACTCTCAGGGCCTTATCTGCTGTCAGCCAGGTAGCCAGGCAGGAGTCTGTGGCTTTAATTCTACTTCCCCAACTTCCCACCTCACCCCCAGAACTAAACTGCCATCGGTCTCATATACCCTCCTCTGTCCCCAGTGACTGAAGTCACCTCCAACCAGGCTGTGCCTACTAGCCTTCCTTTTTCCCTTCATGATTTTTCCAAGTGAAGGGACTAAATGAAAATATAAAGCAAGTCTTGTGATTTTTCTGAGGCTACATAAACTACCTGCCTCATTCCAGTGAGCTCTGCAGGGGTGTAACCTTCATTTTAACAAGGTTATGATATACTAACCCTCACCCCATCACCCCACAATTCTCTTCTCTCACCATGGACTAAATATTTTTCTTTGTTCCCCTAAAGGAAGCTTACTCCGTAAAGATTTCTGAAAAAAAATTTTTTAATGGAAAATGTGCCAGGGCAGAGATGGAGGAGGTAGTAGGGCAGGCTGGGAGTGTGGGGAGGGAGGTCCACAGGCCTCCCTGTTCACATCACACAGAACCTCCCTTAGAAAAGCCCTCTAGAGGCCAGGCGCGATGGCGCACGCCTGTAATCTCAGCACTTTGGGAGGCTGAGGTGGGTGGATGGCAAGGTCAAGAGATCAAGGCTGTCCTGGCCAACATGGTGGAACCCCGTCTTTACTAAAAATACAAAAATTAGCTGGGTGTGGTGGTGGGTGCCTGTAGTCCCAGCTACTCAGGAGGCTGACGCAGGAGTATCGCTTGAACCCGAGAGGTGGAGGTTGCAGTGAGCCGAGATCGTGCCACTGTACTCCAGCCTGGTGACAGAGCAAGACTCCGTCTCAAAAATAAAAAAAGAAAAGAAAAAGCCCCCTAGACATATCTCTCCCCACCCCCCACCCTCCATCTCCCCCACCTCCGTCTTCTGCAAGCTCCCTTTTCATCAACATTCTAACCTTTCCCTTCATCCCAAACTCCCCATCCCGACTACCTCATCCCTTCTCTTATGCAAAGTTAGTTAGTTCCTGGGCCTGCAGAGACAAGATGACTTTATGGTTCATAAACAAGAGCTCTCCCAGCTACCAGGAACCCCACTGGTGGAAACATTTTAAATACCTGATCATTTTCCTGGGTTTTAAATTTTTTTGTTTTGGTTACCTATACAAACTCATCCAGACAAATCGTACATGGCCTCCCTGGAGGTCTCCCTTGCCAAGCTGAGCCCACAGCTTTGATGATGGCAGCTTCTTGCTATGCCACACTGATTTCTGAAATGAGCTCGAGTCCACAAATGGACCCCCACTGACCTCCCAGGTAATACTTCCCTCAGTTCAGATTGAAAGCTTTAGGGGACCCCACTCAGGGCTGGCTTCTAGGTATGCAGCCTTCGTGGCAGCACAGGCCCCATGGTTAGAATGGTCCTGCCCGTGGTTTAATCCTCTGCTGTTGCCATCCTTTTTTAATTTTCAATTTTTATGGGTACATAGTAGTTATATATATTTATGGGGTATGTGAGATATTTTGATACAGACATACAATGCATAATAATTACAACAGGGTAAATGGGGTATCCATCACCTCAAGCATTTATCATTTCTTTATGTTATGAACATTCCAATTATACTCTTTCAGTTATTTTTAAATGTACTATAAACTATTGTTGACTATATATAGTCACCGTGTCGTGCTATGAAATACTAGATCTTATTCATTCTATTTAACTATATTTATGCACCATTAACCTTCCCCCCTTTCCCTCCCCTACCCACTACCCTCCTCAGCTTCTGGTAACTGTCATTCTATTCTCTATCTCCATGAGTTCAATTATTTTGGTCTTTAGCCCCCACAAATGAGTGAGAGCATGCAAAGTTTGTCTTTGTGTGCCTGGCTTATTTCACTGAACGTAATGACTTCCAGTTCCATCCACACTGTTGCAAATGACAGGATCTCATTCTTTTTTATGGCTGAATAGTACTCCATTGTGTATATATGCCACATTTTCTTTATCCATTCATCTGTTGATGGACACTTAGGTTGCTTCCAAACCTTGGCTATTGTGAACGCTACTACAGTAAACATAGGAGTGCAGATATCTCTTTGATACACTGATTTCCTTTTTTGGGGGTGTATACCTGCTGCTGTTTCCATCTTGAAATTCTTAAGAATTTTGGGCCGGGCGCGGTGGCTCACGCTTGTAATCCCAGCACTTTGGGAGGCTGAGGCGGGCGGATCACGAGGTCAGCAGATCGAGACCACGGTGAAACCCCGTCTCTACTAAAAACACAAAAAATTAGCCGGGCGTGGTGGCGGGCGCCTGTAGTCCCAGCTACTCGGAGAGGCTGAGGCAGGAGAATGGCGTGAACCCAGAAGGCGGAGCTTGCAGTGAGCCGAGATTGCGCCACTGCACTCCAGCCTGGGTGACAGTGCAAGACTCTGTCTCAAAAAAAAAAAAAAAAAAAAAAGAATTTTGAATAATTGGCCCTGTATTTTCAGTGCACTTGGCCCTACAATTATGTAGCCAGTCCTGTCTACATATGGCCATCCCAGAAAATCTCTCTTCCTTCAAAGCAGTTTCTCCACAGCTCCCCACTAGCCTTAACCTCTAGGCCCATCTGCCTTGGCCAGCTGGACCCCACTCACTGTAGGGTGCTGGGCCTGTAGAGATGGTGGGGACTTTTTCTCTAACAAAGCCACAGAAACCAGGGTCCCTGAGGAGGAGGTGAGGGGAAGGAGACAGGGAGGCTTGAGAGAGGCGTCCCTCTGACCACATGCCAATTCCAGAGATTCCCCCAGTAGAGAGAATTCCTTTCCAACAGTTCTGAAAATAAGAATATTCCTGAGAGGTCCAGCCCCCACCACAGGATTGGTCTCCACCCTGCTGTGAACACGTCCGTAAGCTGTTGTAAGCTGATTGGTAGCAGAGACCCTGGTACAGTGGGAAATTTGAAGGAAGGAGAAGAATATTTTGGCACTTGGAGAAGAGGAAATTCAGGAAGGAGAAATCTGGCTGAGGGGCGACAGAGTGGGCAGTAAGACAGGGGAGAGAGAATAGAGGGGACTGCAGGGGGAGATGCTGGAGAAGTGTTTCTTCTACTTCACAATTTTGCTGGACTCTGAAGACAAAAGCCTGGATGGGTAAAAGGGCCTGTATTAGCTTCCTGGGGCTTCCGTAGCAAATTACTGCAAACTGGGTAGCTTAAAGCAATAGAAATGTATTCCTACAGCAAGAAGTCTAAAGTGCACACAGTGTCAGCAAGGTGGGTCCCTTCTGGAGGGTCCGAAGGACAGCATCTTCCAAGCCTCTTCCCTGGCTTGTGGAGGCTGCCTGCCTGGCCAGCTTTACTGTTCCTCGGGTTGCTGACACTCACTGCAATCTCCGCCTCCTGTGTGTCTCTGAGTGCCAAATCTCCCACTCCTTTATTTTACAAGGACACCAGTCATTGGATTTAGAGCCCACTCTAAATGCAGAATGATCTCATCTCGAGAACCTTGTCTTAGTAATAACTGCAAAGACCCTATTTCCAAATAAGGTCATATTCACAGGTATTGGGCATATCTTCTTGAGAACCTAAGTCAACCCACTACGGGGTCTTTAGATTTTCAGTTTCCATCTGCCTTTTATTCAAGCTTTACTTGAACTTTTGAGCTTTGGATTTCCACTTGATAGAAATACTGAAATCCTGAGGCCCTTTATTAATGAATAATAGTAAAACCTCTGCGAATTCGAGGCAGTTTAAAAGCTTGTCCTTCGAGAGACTCTGCAGGATCTTCTAGCATCCCAGGAGAATGGGAGGGAACAATAGCAACATGCCTTTGATCTCTTCAGTAGGAAAGTTTCAACAGGAGCCAAGGCCTGTGCTTTAATATTGTTGTACATTAGTCAGAACATAGAAATGTGAGTGTTTACAATCTTGAGACGTAAGTGGAAAAGTAACAAGAATGTGGCTCGAAGAGCTACTCACCAAAATAACTTGTTTGTTGAAAAATAGGGAAAAATCTAACACAATATTGGTGAATAAAACTTCTAATGAGTGAACCCCATTCATACTCCTTTCCCATGCTTTTAGGAAAACATAAATTATATAGAAATAGTACTACAGATGAACAAATGGAAGTTATATGTGATTTCTAATAATTAAAGAAAGGTTCTGTTATCTTGGGAGATTTGGCATTAAATCTAAATTATTAATATAGGAAAATAATCATATTAAAAGTTAGGGGTTTTTTTCCTCATTAATCTCCACCAATTTAAGTTATTTCTCTTCAAGTATCATCATGGCTCAGATCAAGGCTGCAGAGTATTCTGCAGATTTGAGATGGAAACTTCTTCCTTCTAATGACAGATTTCTCTCTATTTAGGATACCAGAGAATCTTTCATTTCCCATTTTTTTTTTTTTTTTTTTTTTTTTTGAGATGGAGTCTCGCCCTGTCACCCAGGCTGGTGTGCAATGGTATTATTTTGGCTCACTGCAACCTCCACCTCCAAGGTTCAAACGATTCTCCTGCCTCAGCCTCCTGAGTAGCTGGGATTATAGGCTTGCACCATCACGGCTGGCTAATTTTTTTTTTTTTTTGTATCTTTAGTAAACACAGGGTTTCACCATGTTGGCCAGGCTGGTCTTGAACTCCTGACCTCAAATGATCCGCCCGCCTCCGCCTCCCAAAGAGCTGGGATTACAGGCGCTCACGCCTGGCTGTTTCATTTCCCTTTTTTTATGTTCAGAAAAATCTGAAACACCCGGTGAGCACGCTCATCCTAATCACATTTCATGACCAGTAATACCACCATGCAATTAACTTAATAAATGGTTTTCATTAAAAAAAATAGAAAGAATAGTTAACAAAATTATAAAAATGAATAAACGGAAGTCGCCCTACCAGACAATACATCTCACAGCTACACTTCTTAAAATATTGTAGCACTATCACATAAAGACCCACATACATGAATGAAATGGAATTACAAACGTTGACTTCAGTAATTTATATAATAAAGGCAACATTTCAAATCAACTAGATAGCCATCAAGAAAAAGGATATTTGCACCCCTACCTCATACCTTAGAGTAAAATTAATACTGAATACAGCAAAGGTAAAGATGTAAAAAAACACACATACATATACATGCATGTGTTCATGTGTGCACACATGCACACACAGAGGGGAAGAAAACATGGGGAAAATTTTATAATTTCAGAGTGAGAGAGGGCTTTTCCAGTATGACAAAAAATCCAGAAGACTAAAAGAAAAGAGAAATTTAACTACACAAAAATAATTTTTTGGCATGGAAAAACCATAAGCAAAGTAAAAGGTAGATAATAAATGGGAAAAAATGTTTACAGCTCACATCACAAACAAAAGACTAATTTCCTTTCTCTCTTCCTCTCTCTGTACACACACATACACACGCCCACCCATACGCTCTTCTTACAGAGAAAGATCTAAAAACCAATAGAAAAATGGGCAAAGGCTATGGAAACAATTTGCTAAAGAGAAAGCAAACACTGAAAAGATGTTCACCCCGTTCTTAGATTTTGATATGTATAATATGATTTGAAAGTACAATTCAATTATATTTCAAAAAGAAGTTTGTTTTCAAAAACAAACAAAATGCCATGTTTAACTCATCAGATTGGAAAGGCGAAAAGACCTCGAGCATATATCCAATTTGCTCTTTATAACAATGTGACTGACGCTATTCCCACCAGGATAGAGTTCCCTCCCTTTGTGTCCCCTCTCCTTACACCTGAGTGGGCTTGTTAACTCACCCTACTGGATGGATCACGGAAGGGATACTATGTGACATCCAAGCATGGCTTTTTATAAGGATGCCTCCTTCAGTCACTTGCCCCAGGCATCTTTCTTCTCTTCCCCTAGCCCTGGACATGCTTCTAAGTCTAGACCATAAAAAGGATCTAGCTTCCACCTGGCACTCTTTCTGTCTCCCAGGTACTCTTTGGAGACCTGGGCCCCCATGTAAGATGTTTGGCTACCCTGACGTCACCAAGTTGAAGAAACCATATGGAGAGACCACAAAGAAATAGAAATAGAAAGAAATACCTGAGTGGTCCCAGTGATTCCATCATCGAGAGTTTTGGCTTGTGCACCAGAGGTGTAAGTCCTGTACCAGATATGTGAGGAAATCTTCAAAATTATCCATCTGAAAAGCAACCTCCTGTGAGACCCCAAACCAGAATAGCCCAGCCAAGCCGTCCTTGCATCTGGAAACTGTGAGCGATGAAAAACAATGATTGTTGTTTGAAGTCACTAAGTTTTGGGGTGATTTGTTAGGCAGCAATAGGTAACTAATGCACATACCCATACAACACTTGCTGCTGGTAAAGTGCTACATCCTCCTTGAAGATTAGTGATTTATTAACATCTAATCAAAATAACACATACATAAGCCCTTTCCCCAGACATTCCACTTTTAGAATTTTCTTGGGCTGGGCATGGTGATTCATGTCTGTAATCCCAGCACTTTGGGAGGCCAAGGCAGTTGGATCGCTTGAGGTCAGGAGTTCAAGACCAGCCTTGTCAACATGGAGAAACCCCATCTCTATAAAATGTTTTTTAAAAAAGAAAGAATTTTCTTAACAAATATACTCACACAAATGCAAAGTGACATATGTACAGTATTATTTATCACAGCACTATTTCTTTTTTTTTTTTTTTTTTGAGATGGAGTCTCGCTTTGTTGCCCAGGCTGGAGTGCAGTGGCGCAATCTTGGCTCACTGCAAGCTCCGCCTCCCGGGTTCATGCCATTCTCCTGCCTCAGCCTCTCCGAGTAGCTGGGACTACAGGTGCCTGCCACCACGCCTGGCTAATTTTTTGTATTTTTAGTAGAGATGGGGTTTCATCATGGTCTCGATCTCCTGACCTCGTGATCCGCCCGCCTCGGCCTCCCAAAGTGCTGGGATTACAAGCGTGAGCCACCACGCCCAGCCATCACAGCACTATTTCAATAGAGATTATTGGAAACATATGGGCCCGTTTCAGCAAATTATTTATTCAACAGATTATTGTGCCATTTAAAAGAAAATGAGGCTATTCTTTGTGTGTTTATATAAAAATAAATCTCCAATTTTAATGCAAAACAACAAAAAAGTAAGCTGCAAGGCAGTGTGTATAGCACGGTCGCAATTGCAAAAGAGAAGAAAGAAAAAAATATTTGTCCATAATTGCATGAATATGCATAGATTATCCTAGCAGTTACACAATGAACTTTCTACATCTATTGCCTGGGGAAGAGAACAGAAGACTAAGAGATCAGAATGGGAGGGCAGAGTTTCACTGTGTGCTTTTAGTACCTCTTAATTTTATGCCAGGTGAATATATTATCTAATCAGAAACAAATCAGATTTACTTAAAAAATAAATTTCTATCAATTGTTTCTGCTTTTACTTAACACTGGACTTTTAGATATTAGGGCTGGATCGTCAATCTGAGGTATATGTCATGCAGACAGGGAACTACTAGGAAGAGGGCAGTTCCCTGGCAAAGCCCCACCCTCAAGCCTGAAAACCTGCAGCCCTAAATGAGAATAGGCATTCCTGTTTTCATGCCCCAAAAGTTGCCTATTGGCCTGCCATGCCCCTATCTTGTACCCATATAAACCCTGAACCCCAGGCTCTGGGGGAAGATGAGCAGACAAACAGCAGAACGCATGGCAGAGAAAGAGAGAAGAGAAGGAGCATCTGAATGCTGAGAGGAGTTTGGCTAGGGATGATCACAGAACAGATCAGACACTGAACAGCCAAACTCCAGGGGAAGATCATCTTCCCACTCCATCCCCCTTTTAGGTCCCCATCCATCCCACTGAGAGCTACCTCCACCATTCAATAAAATCCCTACATTCACTCTTCAAGTCCATGTGCGACCTGATTCTTCGTGGATGACAGACTAGGGCCTGGGTGCCAAGAGGGTCCACTGAGCTGTCTAACACTTAAGCCATTTGTGGACAGCAAGGTTAAAAGAGTGCATTATAACACACACCCACTTGCGCTCTGGGAGTCACAGACACCCACCCCTAGATGCTGCTGTGGGGCTGGAGCCCAAAAGTGCTCGCCCTGGTTCCTGCATCTGCCTGTCTGCATGCTCCGTCTCCTGCAAGGGGTTTGAGCTCATGGAGGTTGAACAGAAAGCCACACCGCTGTCACACTTCCTGCAAGGAGGGCCAGGGAACTCTCCTGTCTCACATACAGTCCTGAGGATTCAGGAAGATTTTTCCCTAGGGTGTATACACATGGGCTAGGAGGTTAAAGGAATTGGCTTCTAGATACAGAATGTCTATAAAACTCATTTGTCTGGGAAAGCACCTTGCTAGTTCTTTCTCCTTTTCAGCCTTCCTTCTCTCACTTGACAGAAGAGTACCTCTCACCTGTCCTGCATTTTACGCTGATGCATTGCTCCAGGCCAGGAAGACTTTTGGGAAGCCAAATAAAGAAACAATTCAAACAATTCAACATTTGTTTGTTATTTTGCTTTAAGATTACTTTGGAGATTTATTTTCATCTCATCATACAAAGAATAGCCTCTTTCTATTTTGGATGGCACATTTCAAAAGGTTGGCATTGATCCTGAGAAAGTGAACAATGTTAAAGATTGGGAAATACATCTTTTTGCAGATCAGATTCTTGCAAAAGTAGTTTGTAAGCTTTTGTTTTCAATAAAATTAAAAGAGGACCTATTGAATTATCAGCTGGTAGAACACTAAAATTATTATTTTGAGACAATGTTTCGCTCTGTCACCCAGGCTGGAGTACAGCGACACAATCGGCTCACTGCAGCCTCAACCTCCCAGGCTCAAGTGATTTTCCCACCTCAGCTGCCATGCCCAGCTAATTTTTGTATTTTTTAGTAGAGATGGGGCTTGATCACGTTGCCCAGGCTGGTCTCAAACTCCTGAGTTCAAGTGATCCTCCTGCCTCGGCCTCCCAAAGTGCCGGGATTACAAGCATGAGCCATTGTGCTTGGCCATAAATTATTATTATTGTTGTTGTTGTTGGGCTTTTTTGAGACAGAGTCTGGCTCTGTAGCTCAAGCTGGAGTGCAGGGGCAAGATTTTGGCTCACTGCAACCTCCATCTCCCCGGCTCAAGTGATTCTTGTGTTTCAGCCTCCCAAGTAGCTGAGACTACAGGCGCCCACCACCACGCCCAGCTATTTTTTTGTATTTTAGTAGAGATGGGGTTTCACCATGTTGCCCAGGGTGGTCTCAAACTCCTGAGCTCAGGGTCCATCTGCCACAGCCTCCCAAAGTGCTAGGATTACAGGTGTGAGCCACGGTGCCTGGCCCAAAAATTATTTTTGATGATAGATCACACAGATCATTTTTTATATATAACTGAGGACTTCAGAGAAATGAGTGATATTACTCTGACAAAACTCCTTTCATGGACCTCTGCTTATTTATATGAACAATGTTCCTCTGCATTAACATTTTTAAAAACAGCCAGGCACGGTGGCTCAGGCCCGTAATCCCAGCACTTTGGGAGGCCAAGGCAGGCAGATGGCCTAAGCTGAGGAGTTCGAGACCAGCCTGGGCAACACGGTGAAACCCCATCTCTACAAAAAAAATACAAAAAAATTAGCTGGGCATGGTTGTGCGTGCCTGTAGTCGAAGCTACTTGGGAGGCTTAGGTGGAAGGATCACTTGAGCCTGGAAAGTAGAGGTTGCAGTGAGCTGAGATCACGCCACTGCACTCCAGAGGCAACCCTGTCTCAAAAACAAACAAACAAGAAAAAAACCACCGCAGCATCACTTTTTAAAGACAGAAAAGTGGAATAAAATTGATGTAATAAATTATACTCATTCATACATAACTGAATTTGTTTAAAGACCCAAACAGCTGTATTGATTTTACTGAGATACATTTCTAATAAAATTTTAATATTTAATGATTACAGTTGGTCAAAACAATTATACTCCATCTAAACTTTTTATTATCCTTACTTAGAACTTTCCAGTCACAGGAAATATTTTAAATTTCAATTTGTTTATATACATTTGCTGCATGAAAGAAGGATAGAGTGACTTTTCAAAAAGACTTTCAAGTATTCAGAATGTTATATTGGGGTAATATTCTTTTGGTGAAATAGAATAAAATGAGTTAAAAGTGAAAGAGTAACCATGTAAAATTTCCAGCTGTTAAAGAATAATTTATTGATATATTTTTAAAATTATGATGGTGGCTATAAAATGGCTATAGTATTTGGATACATTTTAAAGAACAATGTAAGGGGTTTTTAAAATGTTCATATTTATTATGTATTGGAAGTTATATCCTTTGTTAAAGAAACTTTATTTATTTATTTATTTATTTATTTATTTATTTATTTATTTATGACAGAGTCTCACTCTATTGCCCAGGCTGGAGTGCAGTGGCGCCATCCTGGCTCACTGCAAACTTCAAGCATTTCTCATGTCTCAGCTTCCTTAGTAGCTGTGACTACAGGCCCGCGCCACCATGCCCAGCTAATTTTTTGTATTTTTAGTAGAGACGGGGTTTCGCCATGTTGGCCAGGCTGGTCTCTAACACCTGGGTTCAAGTAATGTGCCCTCCTTGTCCTCCTAAAGTGCTGGGATTACAGGTGTGAACCGCTGCACCCAGCCTGAAGAAACATTTTAAATAATGTAAACTGCAAAGGGAAGAAGTAGTTTTTCAAATTATTTTAAGCAATACACAAATAATTTGAAATATTGCCTTAGGGACCATCTGGTTCACCTCTCTTTGTGAATGAAAATCTTCTGTAAGTAACTTTCTTAAGGTCACCAAGTAACAAAAGGGACCAGACCCCAGTCTCCTGCCTCCTGCCCAGTCAGGCAGGTCTAACACTGGCAATCTTCCTAGTAAGGGTAAGTCCTCTATGGTCCTCGGCAGAAACAAGTGAGTGACAAAGAGCAAAGGGAATAGAGCCCAGATAGGAGTGTTTGGCACTCTGCCACCCCCTCAGGAATGGAGGTAAAACACAAGCAACAAAATGCTGTCTTCCCCACATCCTCGTGGGGTTGCACAACCTTTTGATGCCTTCCTAAGACCACCCTTCATTTTCTTTCCCATCTTTTTCATCTCTGATTTCCGTGACTCTCCTGCCTTCACATGCTCATCGGGCACCTCTCTGGAGAAGCAGCCTTATCGCTGGCCCGAGCCCAGCAGGCAGAAGAATGAGGCTGGAGAAAGGTCAACACCTGGCACCTCCTTAGCTTTGTCTTGGCAGCTCCACTTTTGAGCTTTTCCTTTTTTCACACCTACACCTGGTTTCCAGCTTTGCTCAAACTCATTCCGTTACAGGTGGGGTTACCCAATAATGTATCCTCTATATTAGCATGCATTTGAAAGATACAGAGGGGTGTTGTGCTGTTCATAATTATGCCAGAAAAACAAGTAGAATCCAGGACCATCCTGGGCTATAGGGCTCTTAGTGAGGAAGGAAGGGCAAAGCTGCTCAAAATGTTGGATTAGGAGTGGGGAATGTCAGAGCAGCAGATAAACCAGTGAGATCTGTCTGAAAATGAGTGATGAGACTCAGTTGAGGAGAGAGATGCATAGACAATGTCTAGTGTGTTGTTTTTGTCTAACACTCCGGGGAGAGCCAGTATCACTGTGGGCAAAATCAGCAGCAATCTACTTGATGTGATATGAGTAGAGAAAAATCCAAAAATTATACATATATATTTCTGGTGACTTCTGCAATGACTGATATAGTCCCTAAATTAAAGTTATTGCTTAGGCCTTCTGGAAATTACTTCATTTTACCTGGGTGATATAACTTGGTGGGCACATCACAAATCCATCCTTCTTTACCTTGTAGAGAAGTGTCATGAAAACATGGGTTACAGGGATAGGTAAGTTTTGGAGTGGGAACTAGAGATGACATAGGAGAAAATTCTGAACAGAAGGTACTGGACCACGTTTATGGGGAGGAGGGGCACCTTCACACATGCAACCCACTTAGTCCTTCCATAACCACGTGGGTGAGCACAGCCTTTCCTGCTTTACCCACTATGCAATGCCAGGGGGGCCTGTTGCCTCGTAAAGTGTCTTTGAAAAGATCATTACAGGAGACAGATTGTGCCAGAAATAAAAAAGAATAACACTTTGTATTCATGTAGTTCTCCATGTTGACAAAAGCTTTCACTCGCATTTTCATCCAGATGTGGTAAGAGCCCCATGAAATGCGCTGGAGGTGTCCCTGACCCATTTACAATGAACACAGCTGAGGCCCGTGCTCCAGGTGTTCTGACTTCAGGTTTGGTGACTTGGTGTTTTTTCTATGGGCCAAAACCTCTGTGCAGTTTATGAGAGATCAATCCTGACAAATTGCCCTTGGCCTTATAGGGAGGATCATTGGATCCCTCCAGTCACGCATGTTGAGAAAATATTCATTTACAACTAGATTCACGTATAACCTTTACTGAAGTCTCTAAGTTCCTAAAAACCGAATGATTTGCCCACCTTTCCAGCCTCTTCTCTGTTGTTTCCTGTTCTATCCTCTAGTGTGGCCTGTTTTGTGGTCCTGGCCTATACCAAATCATTTTCCACTGGTTGTTTTCTCTGCCTGGACTTACTTTCCCCTAGATCTTTATACGGCTGGCTTATTCTCATCCCTCAGGATGAGATTAAGTTCTTTAGACCCTCCCTTCCCCCTCTTATATAAAGTGACCTCCCTGGTTACTGTCTATTACATCATCCTGCATATGTCCTTGATAAACACAGCACAACCTGTAATTGTCTTATTTACTTAGTAGATACTTTTATCATGTCTTCTCACTAGAACATGAGTCCCATGAGGCAAGGACCAAGTCTCACTTTTCGCTGCTCTATTCCCAGTGACTAGTATTCAATAAATATTGTTTTATGAATAAAATGAACAAGCAACTGCAACTGGGAATATTTGCTCTGTGTCTGTGGCCAGCTAACATTTCTATCCAGGATAGTTTCGCTATAATTCCAAGCAGAGTTTATTCTGGAAGTTACAGTGAGTCAATCATTTGCTTACCTAAGTAGAGATACCCAGTGTGATGGAAAGAAACCATCATCTATTTGAAAGAATCATCAGCATGTCTCAGGAAAGGGAGTATCAAGATCATATTGGGTCAACTTATTAGGTCCAAATCCTCCAATCTATATAAATAAAGTGCTTGATTTTTTAAAGGGCAAATCTCATACACTTTCATCAAATTTTAATGGTACTATTATGAGGAAGCATAGCATGTAGAATGGTTTAATTGGAAAAGATATCAAGCACAAAACACTCGAATCTGTTTTGGCAAGATGCTGAACTCAGCAATTATTCACCCCCAGGAGGTTCCAGAGGTTCCAGCATATGTTAATCCAAGAACAATTTTACTGGACTCTGTTCATCTTAGACTGTAGATACTGTAGCCTGTTTTACTTTTATTTAAAAATCTACTTTTATTGCTGTCTTAGGACCAGGATGTTGGATTCTTTAAGTGGAAATTCCCCGGGGTTCTGGCATAAGCTAGTGATCAGAAGGAAGGGAGCTAAAAAGTCTATGGGAAGGCAAAGAAAAAAAATCTTAGAAACATGGAAGAGAAGAGCATTTGAAGAGTTTTTGAAGGGCAAAATCATTTTCAGACTTCCCCTAAAACAATAAAGGCCAATTCTAAATGAATGTGGTTCTACATTGATATTTTTACTCTATAAGAATATATCCAAATTACATTAAAAATTACAAAGTGTGACTATAATTTTGGCAGTTTTCTTCCTAGACTCTAAGATAGGAAAACAAGTTTTCTTTCGTTTGTTTGAGACAGGGTCTCTCTCTGTCGCCCGGGCTGGAGTACAGTGGCATGATCGTGGTTCACTGTAGCGTCAACCTCCCGGGCTCAAGCGATCCTCCCACCTCAGCCACCCCTGGCTCCAAGTAGCTGGGACTACAGGTGTGCACCATCACACCTGGCCGATTTTTAAAACTGTTTTTAAGTAGAGACAGGGTCTCACTATGTTGCTGAGGCTGGTCTCAAACTCCTGGGCTCAAGCAATCCTCCTGCCTCAGCTTCCCAAAGTGCTGGGATTACAGGTGTGAGCAAACACAGCTGCCAGGAAAATGAGTTTTAATACTCTAATATTGGTATAAAAGCTGAACAAATTTTCCCAGAAATGAGATACACATTTTAACTACAATGATGTAATGAAGACCTATAATTAAGTAGACTCCAGACTGTTATTAAAAAAAAAAACCAAAACTGAGATTCTAGTAATGATAGACTAGACAATTTAAACCGATCCACTCACTGAGGGCAGCTAGAATAATGGGATAAAATACAAAAACACCTGCTTGAAGGTATCTGAGAGCTAAACAGACAACAAAGGGCTGGGCATGGTGGCTCACACTTGTCATCCCCGTACTTTGGGAGGTGAGTTCAATACAAGAATGGGCAAGATAGCAAGACCCTGTCTCTACAAAAAAAAAAATGTAAAAATTAGCCAGCCATGATAGTGCATACCTTTAGTTCCAGCTACTTGGGAGGCTGAGGTGGGAGAATTGCTCGAACTCAGGAGTTTGAGGTTACAGTGAGCTATGATCATGCCACTGCACTTCAGCTGGGGCAATAGATCAAGATCCTGTCTCTAAATAATAATAATAATTTTAAATAAAAAAAAAACAAAGGAGAGAAAAAAAGAACGTAGACCAAATCAGAGAAATAATAAGGTACTTTATAAAATAAGATTACAAACCCAAATATAGCAGTAATTGCATGTAATACAATAAGGCAATGGAAAGCCAAATATCTTCAAACTGGTACCAAAAACCAACTTGATGTTCATTAAAATTCTATCTGTGAATATAGACATGTTAAAAGTGAAAAGATGGGCTGGGCATGGTGGGTCACACTTGTAATCCCAGCACTTTGGAAGGCTGAAGCAGAGGGATTGCTTGAGGCCACCAGTTCAAGACCAGCAAGATATTATTTGTAAAATAATAATAATTTTTTAAAATAAAGAGATGGACTTAAAATACATTTTAAATATCAATGAAAACAAAGTGGGTATAGCTTTATTTCTATCAGTTACTAGTAAACCATATCTCCAAAAATGTACACTTAATGATAAAATATACGTCTTATTAGGAAGATATCACAATTCTAAACTTGTATCCACCTAAAAATCTAATCTTCAAAATAATATAAGGCAAAAACTAACAGAACTAAATGGGAAAATAGACAAAAATATTAATTTAGATTTAGTGGGAGGTTTTTTCTTTTTTCTTTTTTTTTTTTTCTTTTGAGACAGGGTCTTACTCTGTTGCCCAGGCTGGAGTGCAGTGGTGCAATCTCAGCTCACTGCAACCTCCACTTCCCAGGCTCAAGCCATCCTCCCACCTCAGCCTCCCGAGTAGCTGGGACTACAGGCTCATGCCCCCATACCTGGCTGATTTCTGTATTTTTTGTAGAGATGGGGTTTCCCCATGTTGCCCAGGCTTGTCTTGAACTCCTAAGCTCAAGTGATACAGCACGGTGCCCAGCCTAGTGGGAGTTTTTTTAAAAACACATTTTGTAACTGAGAACAAGCAGATAAAAATTGGTAAGAACACAGAAGACTTCAGCAACATGAATGCCAAATAACTTGAGAAGATGAAGCATTCAACAACTACAGTGAATATATTTGTAAAGCATATATATAGAAAAATTGATCATATACTGTGTCATAAAGCAAGTTTCAACAAATTTCCAAGAATTGAAGTTATATAGCATGTGAAAAGAATTGCACATTGCAGATGAAAAGAAATCAGTACCAAAAAACCCTAGAAAACCTTCACATCGGCCAGGCACGGTGGCTCACGCCTGTAATCCCAGCACTTTGGGAGGCCGAGGCAGGTGGATCACCAGGTCAGGATATTGAGACCATCCTGGCTAACACGGTGAAACCCCGTCTCTACTAAAAATACAAACAAAATTAGCCAGGCGTGGTGACGGGCGCCTGTAGTCCCAGCTACTCACGAGGCTGAGGCAGGAGAATGGGGTGAACCCGGGAGGCAGAGCTTGCAGTGAATGGAGATGGCGCCACTTGCGCTGCAGACTCCATCTCAAAAAAAAAAAGAAAGAAAAAAGAAAACCTTCATATCTATGGAAATTAAGAATATGCCTTTAAATGTCCTCTGGATCAAAGAAGAAATCAAAATGGAAATTAGAAAATATTTTGGAATGAAGTGAATGAAATCATGAAGTGAATGAAAATGCTATATATTAAAATATGCAGTAATCCCTTGCTTTGAAAGTATTGGACATTATGTATTGACTTTCTCCTATGGAAGAGCTAAATTTAACCCCTTAAAACCTTCCCATGTTTCCCTTTCTCCCAGTATGTCCCTTCTTTCCATTCTTCATCCTCCCAGATAGTTATAGCACATTTTGGTTAAATTAATAGTCGCTAGTTATAGTATTTGACTATGTAAATATTTTTCACAAAATGTGAATGGGATAGATGTTGCCTTCAAGGCAGATCAGTCTTTACCTCTTGCCTACCCAATTTACTTTCTTACTATACTTTTGCTATCCTCAAACCTCCTCACTCCAGCTGCCAAGGACATCAGCTAACAATAAAGTAGCTAAAAATCTCCACAATCCAGACAGTTAAGGGCAAAAGCTTCCCTGATCAAATGGCAACTCAAGACGGAAAGGGATGCGTTTGTATATTGCAAGATGGCAAGAGCAAAGCTAAGGAATGCACAAAGGAAACAGTGTTAAAAAAATAAAAAGAAGTAGATGCTTTCAAAGTGGCTGGGGATAGCTGCTTCTTTTTGGCTGTGGGAGTGCAGAGCAAGAACATATTGAGCTGAGCATTCTTAATGATTTTACTACAAGAGAAATATAAAAATTCAAAATGGTCTATTTATTTTCCTCCTTTTTAATATGGGGGGGAGAGGGAGGGAGACAGACAGCTCCCAGGATACACATCCATTGCTTAATAGGTGTTCTCTGGGATACAAGAACTGTGCTTATGAATTTGAGTATGGAGTCCTTTCTGCTGCAACCCCTAGGAGATACTCCTCTTTATATACTAAGTAGAAAGGGCATATGCAGAAAACAAAGGAAAAGAACCCTCTTTACCAGCCACAGCAGGTGGGGAGGCAGAAAGCAACTGTCTTTATTAAAGGCACCGAAGCAGAATGAATATGGTTTTGGTGTCCTGAGTTCCTGATTGGAAGCCAAAATTCCTTTTCTGACAGAAGCAGTGTGAACCCACGTAACTATTAGGAATTGTCACGTAGGGTATACTCTTGTGTCAGGATGGTAGCAGAGAACAATAGATGTCATCTATAAAAAATCAGAGTTAGGGTTTTATTTTTCTCCTGTTGAAACAGATTTCTTTGGAAGAGATGGAAACTTAACAACTATTCATTTTTCCATTCATTCAACAGATATTTATGAAATACTTATGAGTACTAAGCACTGAGCTAAAGCTGAAAAGTTCTCTCAAAATGAACTTATAGTCTAGTAGGGGATGCAGATATAAAAAGACACTCACAACTGTACAATAAGGTTACCCTGGGTAGATATGGTGCTAGGGGGCACCAGGAGAGGTAGCCTTTGGTGCAGCCTGGGTGGATGGATGGAAGGCTTCTGGAAGAACTGTCATCTAAGGTGACACCTAAAACTAAGGATTTGTAGCACTGCAGCTATGAGAAAATATTATTAATCCCAATCTTCAGACTTACTAATTTATAAGACCTAAGTGACATGTAAGTTCAAAATTGATTGTATGCTACTTTTTCCTACACAGAGAGATTGAAGTCAATCATACTCATTGTTGCGAAGGCTTCTGAAGGTTTTCACCAGTTGCCTTATCCCTGAAACCCTTTCTATTACTCTGCTCTCCACATCACCACCTAAAATGATCCCAACCCACTCAGCTGCTTTGTTCCACTTCTTTCTGACCCATTTTGTAGCACTGTCCGAAAACATTACTTGGAAATTCAATGAGAGTTCATGGTGGGGAAGGCTGGGAACTGCTTTTTAGAACTTGCTCAGAAAATGCCTTCAAAATGTAACTAGCCAAGTCTAGCTTTTGATCAAATTTTAATGATCACTCTGATATAAACCACTTTCTATTCCTGATCTGTTTCCCAGGACCTTTCCTGCAATTAATCATCAGCTAAATAGATTCAGAGGCTCCAGGCCAAAGTAAAAAATGCTCCGAGGCTTGCAAGTGTCTCAACAGATTGTGCAGGAACTTTAGTGAGCATTCTTTATTAGCTCAGCCTCACTCTGGGCCGCCTCCACAGCCTGAAGTAAGGCTGGCCTGTTACCTTTGTTTCCTCTAGTTTCCATGGATACCACCCGAAGGAGCTTTGAAAGTTTCTAACATAGGCTTCCCCTCTTTTGATAATTCCCTTGGAAGTCTGTGGTGGGGTCTATCTGGCTCTTCGTTTTTAGATGACATGGCATTCTCTCCATCACCTACCCCAATGTAGCACTGATGCCCTCCAGTCATTGGGAAGGCAGTGCTGGGATGGCCCAAGCACACCAGGGCTGCCTCTAGAAGCCACATTTCTTGGACTTGAGATTTGAACCTTGTCAGAAACAAAGCAATTAACTGAGTTCCCCGTAAGTTGGCTGGACAAGTGAAGTGAGGTGGAAAATTGAGGTAATTTTCTGGACCAGTCAGACTAGAAACAAAAAATAAATGTAAAAGCAACCCAGCTTCAACTTTCTGGATCTTTCAGTAAAATAATTTCAGCCCAAATGATCTGGAGAATTGCCAAATGATTTGTTGTATTGTGGACACAGTTTTAGGGAATCCCTTTTGCCCCCCTAAACCGGACATCTCTACCTTCAATGCACTTTTATAAGAAGTGCTTCCTGGTTTCCCCATTTTTTTTTCCATACTCCATGTAGAGGAGAGAATCATTCCTACTTTTTCTTCCCCAAGCAATGCTTGCACATGGTCACAGCTGGAAGCCGTAACAAGCAGGATGGAAGAAATCACATCCTATTCACAGCTAATAGGTGAACCTGCAAATTAATTAACTTGTGGAAATGCACAAAACAAGTCGTTAAGGAGCCAGGTAACGTTTGTGGATGAGCTGCGTGCAGGTGGGCTGGCCATATAGCCATGACCCAATTCCTCACACGCGTCTGGGCGGTCCAGAGGGTGGGGTAAGGGGCAGGGAAAAGGGCAGTCGGGAACTTTTTTTCCTCGGCAGCCCATCTGCTGAGGTCACAGACAAGCCACACTCCAGCTGCTCTGCCATCTCGGCCTTGTGGGTGGTCTCTCATACACTCGACCTGCCACACAACACAGCCCACCCCCTGCTTATGGCCTCTGCCAGAGTATTTATTAGGAACCGTGCCTTCTTGGAAGACTGAATAGCTAGACTTCATAATTAAAGACTTCATTAGTTACTTGTTGCGAATTTCCATGGCCAATGGGACTCACGGCTGCATTATTTATGGCATTGGAAGGCTTCCCATCCATCAATCTCAGATCTCCTCTTTTGCCAGGTGCCCACCACACACCCCCCTCCCCACAAGTCTGCCAGCAGGATGGGAGGTAGTCAGTGCCACGGTTAACAGGAAAAAAACTCCCAGGGTCTCCACACTGGTCTGCATGAATTCATAGTGAGGCCAAAACTAGGCTGGGAAATGGAGCAAATCTGATGCCCATTGATCATCTTTTAATTGTCTTCTCTTCTTGCTCATCTCATATGGGGGCATTTCAGCAGATGAGGCTGAACTTGCTCCATGGCCTGTCTTTCAAGGTTGTCACTCTAGGGATTATTTTAGAAGCTCTTTGGGGCAGAGGAATGGAGGCCCTTACAGAAAAGGAGCTAAGAAATGCGTTCAGAGCTGCCAAAGAAGCTGGCAGAATACGATTATGAGATCAGTACATTTTTCCTCGAAAGAGTCATTGTGTGGCCTAGTTTGAGAAAAAGCTTTCTTTTCTAATTCCTACTGCATGAGAGAATTCATAATATCAACACAGCTGATACTTGATTACTACCTAATTTCAGGGACTATTCTAAGCTCTTTACCCGCATTCTCTCATTTACTCCTTATGCAGTAGCTCTACACCACAATCTGCTCTCCTCTTCCAAGAGTTGTAGCTGGAACATGGCTATCCAGCCTGGGACTGCATTCTTCAGTCACCCTGGAAGCCAGGTGAGATCATGTGACCACACTTTCACCAGTGGAAGCTGAGCAAGGGCCTGCCAATCTCCAGCCAGAGTATTTAGGGAGCAGGCTGCCTCTTTGATGTTCCTTCCTCCTTTCCTGTTAGCTGAGCTGGTGGAACATGGAGTGGTCTTAAAAAACACAAGTTGGGGAGTTTGAAGAAGGCCTTTGCAGCATGGCCGCCGGCACTGCAGCTGCCTTAGCGTTTTTGAGTGAGGAAAGCCGAACGCGGGCCGGGAGTGTAGGGGGCCTACGGGTCCCGGCCCCGGTCACTATGGACAGTTTTTTCTTCGGCTGTGAGCTCTCCGGCCACACCCGCTCCTTCACCTTTAAGGTAGAGGAAGAGGATGATGCAGAGCACGTGCTGGCACTAACCATGCTCTGCCTCACCGAGGGAGCCAAACACGAGTGTAATGTGGTAGAAGTTGTGGCCCGGAACCATGACCATCAGGAGATCGCAGTCCCTGTGGCCAACCTCAAGCTGTCCTGCCAACCCATGCTCAGTCTGGATGAGTTCCAGCTCCAACCACCTGTAACCTTCTGCCTGAAGTCGGGCTCTGGCCCTGTGCGGATCACTGGGCGGCACCAGATTGTTACGATGAGCAATGATGTTTCTGAGGAGGAGAGCAAGGAAGAGGAAGAGGACGTGATGAGGAAGAAGCTGAGCTGTGCCCCATCCTTCCTGCCAAAAAGCAGGGGGGCAGGCCCTAGCCCTCCTTGGTCAGCTCCATGCGCCATGCACCGCCATGCACCCTGTTCCCCTACAAGTTTCAACAACTGTAAATGTTTCTTCCTTGAAGAGGAGAGCTTGGGTGGGGGTTGGGTGGGAGGGACTTGGGTCTTTGGTGCTAGGAGAGGGCCTGTGCTCCACACAGCCCTGGTTTTCTGATCTTGCACCATGCCCGGGGCCTCTCTTCCCACCTGCCTGTGAGGATTGGAGGTTAGTGCCTGAAGCTCAGAACCACACATTTTTAATAGTTTTTACATTTTTGGATAAAGGTTGAAATAAAGTGGTGTGGAGTTTTTGCAAAAAAAGAAAAAAAAAAAAACACACAAGTTGGACAGGCTTCGTGGCTCATGCTTGTAATCCCAGCACTTTGGGAGGTCAAGGTGGGCAGAAAATGAGGTCAGGAGTTTGAGACCAGCCTCACCAACACAGTGAAACCCCGTCTCTACTAAAAATACAAAAATTAGCTGGGTGTGGTGGTAGGTGCCTGTAATCCCAGCTACTCGGGAGGCTGAGGCAGAAGCATTGCTTGAACCCGGGAGGCAGAGGTTGCAGTGAGCAGAGATCATGCCACTGTACTCCAGCCTGGGCAACAGAGCTAGACTCCATCTCAAAAACAAACAAACAAACAAACAAACAAAAAACACAAGTTGTTTATCAGAGTTGGTGTCCAAGCCACTCACCATTCCAGAGCATCCATCCTGGGTGGTTTTGTGACAGAAATAAACTGCTTGCTCCTTAGCTTGCTACATGTTAGGGCTCTTTATTAGAAAGCTTATGTTACTACTATAGCATGCTTTGCAACAACCCTCCAATGTAAGTTTATTTATTTTAACATTTTTTAGAGACAGGGTCTTGCTCTCTCATCCAGGCTGAAGTGTTGTCACACCATCATAGCTCACTGTAGCCTCAAACTCCTGGGCTTAAGCCATCCTCCCGCCTCAGCCTCCTAAAGCACTGGGATTGCAAGCGTGAGCCATTAAGCCTGGCCTTTAAACAACACAAACAAACAAAAAACAACGCACTTTACTGCATTTACAAAACTGCAACTCAGAGAAATTAGGTACTTGGTTTAAATTCATCAGTTACAATGAGCAGCACTGGGGTTCAAATCTAGGTTTCTGGAACAATCTATGATGATAGGGGGCAGAGTGGTGGTTCCCTGGGGGAGAGTGGATTGACTGGCAGGGTGCACCAGGGAACTTTTTTTGTTTTTTTAAGAGCAAGGTGCTTGGATTAGTAATTATGTTTAACATTTAAAGACACATGCACACGTATGTTTATTGCGGCACTATTCACAATAGCAAAGACTTGGAACCAACCCAAATGTCCAACAACGATAGACTGGATTAAGAAAATGTGGCACATATACACCATGGAATACTATGCAGCCATAAAAAATGATGAGTTCATGTCCTTTGTAGGGACATGGATGAAACTGGAAAACATCATTCTTAGTAAACTATTGCAAGGACAAAAAACCAAACACTGCATGTTCTCACTCATAGGTGGGAATTGAACAATGAGAACTCATGGACACAGGAAGGGGAACATCACACTCCGGAGACTGTTGTGGGGTGGGGGGACGGGGGAGGGACAGCATTAGGAGATATACCTAATGCTAAATGACGAGTTAATAGGTGCAGCAAACCAACATGGCACATGGATACATATGTAACAAACCTGCACATTGTGCACATGTACCCTGAAACCTAAAGTATAATAATAAAATAAAAAAACAAAAAAAACAAAAATAAATAAATAAAAGTTTTTAACTAAAACTTTTAGTTATTATAAAAAAAGCATTTGGACAACATTTTATCATTAAACAAGGCACTTGCATACAGATAACTCATTTAAGCCTCACAAGTACTCTGAGGAATAGGTATTATTATTCTCCTTGTACAGATGAGATTGAGGTGTGGACAAGTGAGAGATCTTTAACACAGTTAATAAGAAGTGGCTCTAGGATTTGAACATGGAGTTTTTACTCTATATCCTGTACCCATTCTATTATACAAGTGCTGAAGAAACTCTCCCAGGTACAAATTCCAAAAACCAACTTATTCTAGCTTAAGTAAAAGACAAACAAAAACCACACACACACACACACACACCACCCACCTTCCTATGTTTGGTCACATCACTGGGGATCAGATTTCTTGTTCTCTTTTTGCACCAGTAGTCTTTCTTCACCTGGCTGGAAGAAAATGGGGCCAAAGATAGCTCCAACTTATGGCTTCCAAGCTTAGCCAGTCATTAGGAAAGACTGAGTTCTTGCCCATTTCATTCTATATATATATATGTTCTAGGGAAAGACCTTTGCTGGACCAGCTTGGGTCTCTTGTCTTCCCCATGGACTATTCTTTGAAGCCAGGGGGATGGAGCAAGACATTGTAATTAACAGTCCCACTGGCACCACTACTAGAATGGGTAGCCCAACAGGAACAATTGTCCGTAGGAAATGGAGGGAGGAGGATGCTGATGTCAGAATCAGGAAGGGATGTTGGTCACACAAAAACAGACCCACTCTCCATATCCCGCATTCTGGAAAGAATTCACTGTAGAACTGGCAGCAGCATCCCTTAGTTTGGAAAACTCTATCTGCACACACACATATAAAATTATTTTTCAGTCTTGCTATAGACATCCTATTGTGCAATGTGGTCCAAAAAGTTGCATTCCATGACTTGCCTGTTTATTCCAAACCCTCTCTAGAACTTGTTAGTAGCTGCTTTTTAACCATAGTGCCAGGAGAGTCCATTCAGTACACGTGCACAGTCCTGTCCCAGGGAGAGCAAAGTCTCTCATTTAAGGTATTGAGGGAGTAAAATAATTGCACATATGTGTGGGTATGTGGGTGCTGCGTGTGTGTGTGTGTGTGTGTGTGTGTGTGTGTGTGTGTGTGTGTGTGTGGAGGGGTTATAATCACACTTAGTTTTCTCTCTCCAGGTTTTCTCTCCAGTTTCTGTCTGAGGATCAAAATTCATTTTCACAACAATCTCTCAGCAAGAAAGAAAGACTAATAAGATGTCAGATGTACCATTCTGTCTGTCCCTCAGGCATGCAGGGGTTTTTGGCAGCGCTCCCAGCCAAGGCAATGCACTTAGTTACCCCATGGGCCCAACTGCTGTGCCACAGACGTGAGCTTCACAGTCAACTGGAGCAAGAAAACAAGTGGACAGAGTTGTTCAGCCTGGCAGGAACTGTCACCTCTCCCCTCAGGCATGTGAACTCTCTAGCAACTTGTGACCCATTTCTAAGGCTCCAGACATTTCTGTTCCATGCTTTATATTAAACAGTAGAAACTTTTTAAACTTTTAAGTTGAAAAAAATTAAATCCGCAGTAAAACATACATTTTACGTTGACTTTGTACACACTCATATATACAACCAAAAGCATTTCTTGAAAAACACCCGTTCCTGTTTACCCTTACCCTGTTTGTTGTACTCTGATATAGTTTGAATTTTATTTTTATTTTTTTGAGACAGAGTCTTGCTCTGTCGCCCGGGCTGGAGTGCAGTGGCGCGATCTTGGCTCACTGCAACCTCCACCTCCTGGGTTCAAGCGATTCTCCTACCTCAGCCTCCCGAGCAGCTGGAACTACAGGCACCCGCCACCATGCCCAGCTAATTTTTTTTTTTTTTAAATTTTAGTAGAGACAGGGTTTCACCACATTGGTCAGGTTGGTCTCGAACTCCTGACCTCAGGTGATCCACCCGCCTCGGCCTCCCAAAGTGGTGGGATTACAGGCGTGAGCCACTGCGCCCAGCCTGAATTTTATTTAAAAAACAATTGCTGGGTGATTGATTTCATGGTCTGCAGCTTGGAACGCACACAGTCTAACCATTCTATGCAGTGTCCCTGCTGTGCTATCAGCTGAAACTGTGAGCACCTTCCCATCAAACACTTCCAAAGCTCTTTGTCTCAGGACTCCGGCCTATCCCATTCAGCTCGGGAGTATGTAAACTGTGCAGGTAGTAGGCGAGTCTATGACCTCAGACGTATCTCCTCCCTCCTTCATGAGGGGCCTCAGAATGGGAAGGGGCATTTCCTCAGCTGCATCAATCCCTTCCACATCACACCAGCACAAGTGGTCAGCCAGGCTCTGCTTCACATCTCCAGCAGCCAGGAGCTCATCACTGCTCCTCTAGCTGAGTAATGAAAACATCCTTCCAGTTTCCAACAGAAATGACCTTGCTGCCACTTGCACCCTCCATCCTGGTCCTGCCCTTTGAAGTCAGGTGAGTTGAATCTCTTCTCCACACTACACACTATACTTGAAAACCCCTGAAGACACCCATAACTATCCTGAATCCCCATCACCAGTTCTTTCCATTTATAAAGGATCAGTTTTCCAGGTCCCTCACCATCCTGTCGGCTGTTTCTGGGTACATCCTTGTTTGCCAACATCCTTCTGAGAGTGTGGCTCCCAGGGCAGGAAATTGAATACTTGGGGTGTGTGTGTGTGTGTGTGTGTGTTTGAAAATACTTATTTTAAGAAATTAGATAGGTTGTATAAGGAACAGAGCACTGGGTTCTAAGATTGTAGACCCCTGTCCCAACTGCATGACATTGGGCTAGTCCCTTTCCTTTTTGATTTCTTCATTGCTAACAAGACAGGGGGTATTGTTAAACGGGTATAATTTCAGTGTGGGATAATGAAAAAATTCTGGAAATGAGTAACAGAGGTGGTTGCACAATGTTGTGAATGTTCTTAATGCCACTGAATTTTGCAGTTAGAAATGGTTAAAATGATCCATTTTATGTTATATATAATTACAATTTTAAAAAGAGAAAGAGGGTTGGGCTGAATATCTTTCCAATGCTAAGATTCCTTCCAATATTTCTAAAGCAGTTACCTTCTGACCCCATATGACTTTGGCTTTGAAGGCCCTGAGGGCCAGGCCCAGCTCAGCAGGAGATGCTGTCCGGGACTCCCAGTCCAGCATGAGGGAGGCTGTGCATACAGCCCTGATGCACAGCCTCCCTAACCCATTGTCCTGGAATCATGGGGTCTAGTAAGGTCTAAACACTTCCACAGCAAAATTAGAGCAGTGGTCCTGGTTGGACCCCTGGGATCAGAGTCCCTGCAGGGCACTTAAACCAAGCAGGAGCTTCCTCAGACAGCCTGACCTCCAGGTTATCTGTGGGGCAGACCCAGAGGTGCAGTCTTGAGGAATTTCTTCCCTACTTCCTGGTTCTGGATTTTTAAATTCTTTTTTCCCTGCTCTCTATTCCAGGGAAGTGGTGGGCTCCAGGGCCGTAGTTCCTTGTCTCTAGTTTTGGGAAGCAGCCTCCCCTCCACACTACCTCCCTTTTTTTTTTTTTTTTTTTTTTTTTTGAGATGGAGTCTCACTCTGTCACCCAGGCTGGAGTGCAGTGGTGCGATCTCGGCTCACTGCAACCTCTGCCCCCTGGATTCAAGCAATTCTCCTGCCTCAGCCTCCCAAGTAGCTGGGACTACAGGCATGCACCACCATGCCCAGCTAATTTTTGTATTTTTAGTAGCGACGGGTTTTTGCCATGTTGGCCAGGCTCGTCTTGAACTCTTGAAGTTGCTATATAACTTCAATCCACTTGCCTTGGCCCCCCAAAGTGCTGGGATTACAGATGTGAACTATTGCACCCAGCCGACACTACCTCCTTTTAAAAGGTGGAGGGAAGAGGAAATAAACAATAGAAACCCCAAAAAGCTGAATCTAAGGACCAAAGAGATGGCCTTCCTAGGGCCAAAACGGTGTGTTGTGCAACCCAGGCAGCCTGTGGGGAGAAGGAGGGATTTGTTTAGTCTTGTGAGACTGATGATTAGCATCCTACAGGGGTAGGTGCCTCCGGGCAGGGCAGGATCTGAGCTGGGATTCCCAGGCCCTTCTGAGAAAACACACCCAGGGCAGACTGACCAGCTCCCCAGGGCATTGTGGAAGCCTCCCCACCACAGTCAAAAAGTATTTAGGGACTCTGAAATTTAACAGGAGGAGTGAGAGTATTATATCATCCATGTTTTTATTTTTTTTTTTCTTTTTGCACACTATGAGGGAGCTGCAAACGACCTCAGGGATCTGATTCACAGTGCGGTTCATATTTCAGACATTCAACAAATGACTGGAAGCAACTCCATGGGGCAATAGGAGATCAAATTCATTCAACAGGGACCTAGGACCTCTTCTGAGAAGCTGCAGCAGCTAAGGACACTCCTGCACTCATCAAGGCTGACAAAAAGCCTATGGCAGGAGTCAAGACTGAAAACAACAGTCATATGAATTTGAAGGTGGCAGGGAAGATGGTTCGTGGTACAGTTTAAGGTTAAGAGTCATATGCCACTTAGTAAGCTAATGAAAGCCTATTGTGAATGACAGGGTTTGCCAGTGAGGCAGAGCAGATTCTGATTCGACAGGCAGCCAATCAATCAAACAGACACACCTGCACAGGTGCACGTGGAGGATGAAGATACAATCGATGGGGTCCAGCATCAGACAGAAAGTACCTACTAAAAAGGGAGCCTGCTACATTATTCCAGATTTCTGTTCCTACAGACCAAGAATACATTCTCAATGAGAAAACCACGACTTCTTTCCACCACATCCTGACAACTACAGCAGTTTTCTCTAGTCTTTCATTTTCCCCTTCTCTATTGCTTTATTGTACAGTCATGTGTTGAATGTGCCGTGTTTCAGTCAACAATGGATATACATGCATATACAACCATGGTCTCATAATTAGAATACATATTATACATTTTTTTTCTTTTTTGAGACAGAGTCTTGCTCTGTTGCCCAGGCTGGAGTGCAGTGGCACAATCTTGGCGTGCTGCAACCTCCGTCTCCCAGGTTCAAGCAATTCTGTGCCTCAGCCTCCTGAGTAGCTGGGATTACAGGCACGTGCCACCACACTCAGTTAATTTCTGTATTTTTAGTAGAGATGGGTTTTGCTATGTTGGTCAGGCTGGTCTCGAACTTCCAACCTCAGGTGATCCCCGCCCCCCCCACTCCACCTCGGCCTCCCAAAATGCTGGGATTACAGGCATGAGCCACCACGTCCCGCCTATTATACATATTTTTACTGTATATTTTCTATGTTTAGATACATAAATATTTACCATTGTGTTACAGTTGCCTACAGTACTCCGTACCATACAGATTTGTAGCCTAGGAATGATAGGCTATACCATACAGCCTAGGTGTGTAGTAGGCTATACCATCTAGATTTATGTAAGTACACTCTATGATGTTCACACAACAAAATCATTAAACATTTCTCAAAATGTATCTCTGTTAAGTGATGCATGACTGTACCTAAAATAACTGGTGTCTGTGCACAAGCTATCGCATATTTAAAAAGCTAAATGGCCAGTGATATGTTTTGATCAACATCAGATGGCGATGGTTGGGAAAAATTAGTGATTCTGTGAAAATGTCACTTTTCTCCATTGTGGCATGCTGATTCAGCTCTCTATATTCCAGGAAGTTATTTTGCTCTCACTGTTTAACAACAACAAAAACAATGTAAACAATTCTTGCATACCTTGTTTGATTGGAGAATTATGTTTTTCATTTATCATTGTAAAAGCAAGGATGATCTTGCAATCTTTTTGTATGCAGCCATTATATGTAGGGCAGTCTGTCTTTAAGTAGGGATAGATCACTCTAAAAGAAATAAGTCCTAGATAGCTTTGCCTCCAAGTCATCTTGTTTAAATACACTTGTTTAAAATGAAAAAAAAAGCGGGGGGGTGGAGATGAAACCAGAACAAAACTCGCAGGTGGCAGTCTAGGTGTCCATTAACAATTACAGAACAACCGAAGAACCAAACCCATCTGAAACCCATTAGAAGCGATGTAAGTGCTGCCATGCGGTCACCCCTCCCACCTTCCCCCAACACCAAGTGCCTTCTCCCCAAGGCAAGGCCATGACATCCACATCTGGGTCCGAAGAGTGGCACGGGAGTCACAGCTTTGGTTTCTGGAGTCAGCTAGAACCTGAGTTCAAATCCTGACCCTGACATTTACCACCCGCATGACTCTGGACAAATGTTTTGTGTTCTCTGTGCCTTGGCTTTCCCGTCTATGAAGTGAAGATGATGGTATTTACTTCATAAGTGCTTGGGAGGATAAATGAGTTCACATAAGGTGCTTAGTGAACAGTGAGAACTCAAGAACCCTACATTATTATGTTCTGTGGTGTTCCAAATATGCAGGAGCCGAAAGCCATTTGTGCTCTTCAACAGATGGAGCTACATGGATTTTCTCCCCAACATATTATAAAAAATTTCAAATATACAAAAAAGCCAACGACTGTACAGTGAATACGCATACACCTACCACCTAGGTTCCACAATTAGTATTTTGCTATGTTTTTTCACTTATCTCTTATCCATAATCCATCTTATTGTTTGATACAATTTAAAGTAAGCTGCAGACATCAGTACATTTAGACTGCATATTCTATAGATTTCTTAAAGATAAAAATTACATTCGGTGAAATGCACAGACCTTAAGTACACCATGCATGCATCCATCTTGGCTTCTTAGTAAGTGTCCGGCTTCTGTTGCCATAGAGATGGTTTTGCTGTGGGTTAGGCTCTGCCAGGGAACAGGTGGTGGGTGATAGTGGTGGGTGGTCTGGGAGCACGTGGGAGGAGAGGGTCTACTCCTCTAGAGGCTGCTTACTTTTTGAGGCCCAGCAGAGCTCCCAGCTCCCCAGGGAGGTGCATATTGAGTTATGCTCCTGTCACTATTTCACAGGTTCAAGCCAATTTTAAAGGTTATTTAGTTTTCTCAATGTAGAAAATCCTGTTTCTGCTTCCCTAACAGATGGTGATTCAGTCTGTTTGCATGCCTTGGGCAACCTCACTATGTTGGCTCTCCCAATTTAGAAGTCCTTTCTAAAGATGAGCTGAGATCCTTCCTGAAACTCAGAAGTTCTTCCTTCTGGAGACAGGTTCAATATTCCTGCTGAAAAAGGAAGCCTGGTCTCTCATGTGCCATTCATTTTCTCTAAATTGAATTTCTCCAGGTCATTCCATCCTTTCTCATTTGGCACTTATCACATCCTGCCTTGAACTGTTAATTAACATTTCATCAGCTGGGTGTCTCCTTAATGAGGTTTCCCACAGTCAAGGACCACAGCTAGGGCTTCTCTATGTATGCCAGCCTGAAGGCACTGCCCACCTTGAAGGTGCTCAATGAATGTGCTGATTGATTTAGGTGGAAAAAGAATATTACATGGGTTAGATATAAATGTAATAGATCTTCGAGTCCAAACAATGAGTTTTGCCCTTTTAAACATAGTTTGGACCATATATTATGTGTAGGGACGTATGTGCACCTCTTAGTCTATATTCTGTAGAGGAAACAGCCATAGAATATAACACCTAATGAAGAGCCTTGCTTATTAAAGTTATAAATAAAAACAGTGTTCTACCAGCTCTATGTTGTCAAGGCAGGGCTGCATGAGCCACCATGCTGTATACTTTGAATTATTTGCATCATAATTTTGGGGAAGAAAATCTTGCTGTCCAAGAACCTCTGAAATGTAAGGCAAGTCTTAACACTTGTCCCAGGGATGAACTGCATTTGAAGTCATATTTCAATCCAAGGTACACCTGGAGCTTTGTTGTGAGAGAGTTCTTCCAGTCCCCAGACCTATCTTCCAAACAGTGTCTCACTGTTTCCTGTAAAGGGTAGTAGTTTCTACTGGGCTGAATACATGAAGAAAGCCCAGTTCCATCCAAGTCTTCCCCACTCACGTTCTTGCCCGTTCATTCACAGGAAACCCAAGTTGAAATGGCTCTAAGTAAACTTCTTTGATACCATAAATGCCTGCACTTGGGACAGGCAAGGACTCTGCCCACTCGGCTGGTTTACATCTTTTCAGGTTGTGTTTACAGAAAGGAACATCTCTGAGCTACTTTTTACCAGAGCTTCTCTTCTCTGCCTCCCATGAGACCAAGTGTTTGCCAGAAGCCAAGTCATCACTCTGACAACATGACTGTGCCCCTACCCTGCATGTTTCTTTTCTTCCAAAACCAATAGAAAAAAAATCCCAAAACCTATGTTCACATGTGGTTTTCATGAAAGGAAAGAGTTGTTGACACCATCCAGATGGGGACTGGGAGACGCTGGTTTCCATCCTGAAGCCGGGTAGGGCTCTGGGTGAGTGGGATTAGGAGACTCTGATACACTTGGGATGACTCATGTCCACTGGGGCTTAGGAGATGTAAAATAAACCTGTGCTAGATTTTGCTGTGAAACTCATGATACAAAGGCACATCTCCAACACACCATGGCATTCAGAAGGGCTTCTTTAGGGAGACATCTTCAGAAAGAAAAAGAGCAAATTGGCCGAGCGCAGTGGCTCACGCTTGTAATCCCAGCACTTTAGGAGGCCGAGGCGGGCAGATCACGAGGTCAGGAGATCGAGACCACGGTGAAACCCCGTCTCTACTAAAAATACAAAAAATTAGCCGGGCTAGGTGGCGGGCGCCTGTAGTCCCAGCTCCTCCGAGAGGCTGAGGCAGGAGAATGGCGTGAACCCGGGAGGCGGAGCTTGCAGTGAGCCAAGATTGCGCCACTGCACTCCAGCCTGGGCGACAGAGTGAGACTCCGTCTCAAAAAAAAAAAAAAGCAAATTAGAACCTCAGCGTTTTTGGAGAAGACTTCCTGCTACCTCACCTGTTGCATAAGGCCTTATGGCCAGCCCCGGAGTTATAGACGATGAGAGTTACTGGTTGTTTTCTAGAGAGGCACAGTCTAGTCTTGTGGAGGGGCTGAGAGGTGGTCTCTGCAACAGCCAGACCAAGAAGCCTGGGGATGTGTGTCCATCATGCCAGGGGTGAATTAGCACCAAGGGTCAAGCCTGAAGAATTCCAATTCTGTGTTCAGTGCACTTCACATGGAGCCTGGGATAAGGTGAAATAACCTGCTGGGTTGGCCCTTGAGATGGATGGAAAGTGAAAGAAGGGATAGGAGGTAATCAGGAGTGTCCAGGACAATTGTCCTGGACAGTTTCATCGATCGGAAATGGTACCCGCTTTTATTTTACTGGTTGCTCAGTGCATAATGAATCTGTTTGGTTTAAATGAAAGGATAGCATCTAGGAAAACAGCTGCCTTCAAAACAAAAGTGATTTTGCTTTCTGGAGCTGCCCTATCAGCAAAGGCAGTTTCACCTTCACCTTTGGGTCAAAAAGATGTGCCTCTTGAATGTATGAGTCAAACCTAAACTGTGTCGGATTTTTGAAACCTATGACCTTTAACCACATTGTTGATTCACAATGTCAAAAAGCTTCATTCTTCTTCTGGACTGGAAAGTTTAAACATACTTAGCACAAAGTTGAATCCTGGGTCCACATTTAAAAAAAATATACCTTTCTAGTTCAGCTAGAAGAACCTCATTTTAACAGAGCACTGTTTGAAAGACTGCATAAATTATGACCAACAATAACAAACCTTTTTAAACAAACACATTAGAATGTATAACCCAAATACATGTGAGTTTTATTCACATGATGCTATTATTACTCAAATTATTTTCAAAGTTCCTCTTTCAGAGTGGCCTTGAAGACAACTTGAACAGAAGCAGAAAAATGTCACCTGACTTGATAGTTACAGGTTTGCTTCCTTGATCTCATCCAATTTTCTGCCTTTCACACTCTTTTTGCAACTTTAACCTTGCCCTTCTCCCCTCTTTCACTTCATGAACTAATAACCATGGGACCCCCCCCCAACCCTTTAAATGTATTGTAATGATACTACCTGGGAATGGAAAAGTCCAGGAGAAAGACTATGGGGCCAACGACAGCTGGGAATCACAGAGCCCATGGTGTATGAGGCGTAACACCCAATATTCGTCTGGGTATTAAGTGCATATAAGAAGCGTAAGAGGAGGCTGGGCGTGGTGACTCATGCCTGTAATCTCAGCATTTTGGGAGGCTGAGGCGGGTGGATTATGAGGTCAAGAGATTGAGACCATCCTGGCCAACATGGTGAAACCCTGTCTCTACTAAAAATACAAAAATCAGCTGGGTGTGGTGGCACGAGCCTGTAGTCCCAGCTACTTGGGAGGCTGAGGCAGGAGAATTGCTTGAATCCAGGGGGCAGAGGTTGCAGTGAGCCGAGATCGCGCCACTACACTCCAGCCTGGGCGACAGAGTGAGACTCTGTCTCAAAATAAATAAATAAATAAATAAATGTAAGAGGATAACTGATCAAATGTTCTCTACACAAATCACCACCAGTTGAACCCCCATTAAGGCAGGGAATAGTCCTTGGCTGTAGACAAGAGTTGGTACCATGTGCCTAATGTAGGTCTGGATTTGGTTAACATCCTTTTGTGCAACAGGTCAGAGAAGGACTGATAACCAGAACACTGGCAGGCTGTGCTGGAACTGCTTGTTCCTGGATGGCAGGGACATTTGAGGCACAGAGATAAGAAGGGAAAGAACCAACTGTTGCGCGGATTCCCTCAATGGCAGCAGCTGTGTCTTAGTCTGTGCTGCTAGAACAACATACCTGAGACTGGGTAATTTATAAAGAACAGAAATTTATTTCTCACAGTTTTGGAGGTTGAATGTTCGAGATCAAGATGCCAGCAGGTTTGGTGTCTGGTGAGGCCCAGTCTCTGCTTCCAAGACACTGACTTGTGGCTTCGTCCTTTGGAGGAAACGCACGCTGTGTCCTCACATGGCAAATAAATGGAAGGGCGAAAAGGGCCAAGCTAGTTCCCTCCAGCATTTGAATAATGCGCTAGCCTCATTTATGCGGGCAGAGCCCTCCTCCTGGCTCATCACGTCCCTAAATGTCCCCCTCTTAATACTGTTGCATTGGGGATTAAGCTTCAACATGAATTTTAGGGGAAGAAAAACACTGAATGCATAGCAAGCTGTAAGAGAGACTTATGAGTTGTCTTGGGCCAATGTCTGGGAAAGGATTAGTTTGAGGGAGTTCCAGTATTGTAGAGCTACAGGAGGAAAAAGTGCCAGGTCAGGGTAGCTGACAACAATGGAGAAATTGGGGGATAACCTAGATTTGGAACTGGAAGACCCACTTGGATTGTTGTGAGGATTAAATGAGATCTTGATACAAATAATTTGAAGCCACAAAATTGTTTTTTGTTGATGCGTCATTCACCATTTTCCTCAACCATGAGGAAGGCAACAAGCATTAACTTTTCTGGCCCTCCATTAAGAACCTGCCTATATCCTCACCTAGCTCCTGAGCACCTTACTTTTTCCATAGCTGAGTGACAGCCTGCTCCTGTCCACCCTAGGCTAATTCCCCCACCTGTCCAACACCTGTGCTCTTCTAGAGCCATCTCTTCCTACTTTGTGAGTTCTTGTTCCGTCAGTTATGCCTCATTTGTTCACATTCTCAGCCTCTCCTTTCCTCTTCCTCATTATCATTCAGACATGCTCTATTATCACCCAACTTAAAAAAAGAGCAACTTCCTCCTTCATGGCACTATGTCCCTATAGGTACTTCCTTTTCTGCATTCAATTTCCTCTTTACAGTCAGCCTTCTGGAAAGGGCAGTCTCTACTCACTACCTGAAGTTGCTTAGTCCCTTCCTACTTGAGCTCACTTCAGCCTGGCTCCTGAATCCATCACTGCACTGGAACTGGTTTTGTCAAAGTGACCAGTGACCACCCCTCACCAAATCCAATGGGCACTTTTTCATTCTTCTATTAATCAATGTTTTCTAAACCTCTTCCTCAGCTTGTATGGGAACTTTCTCTCCTATTTTTTCTCCCACTTTTCCAACTGTTGTGTCTCATTTATCCTCTGCCATCCACTTCTCAAACACTGGGGATTCCTCTTGGCCTGTAGGGGCACTGCTGTTGCTTCAGCTCTTAGGAGAAAGCTGGTTGGCACACAGTTGGTTCACAGTCAAGGACCTTTCTTGAGCCAAAGGACTTGGAGTTGGTGCTTTCTTCCTCTTGGACCCGGCTTTGGGGTTTCAGCTCTCACCAGGTGAGTGGTCTAGTGAACCAGCCTGGGGCTGCTCCTACTGGGAAAGCACCTGTCCTAAAGGTGCAGTTTCCACCAGCAACGCTCCAGCCACCAGAACAGACCCCAATTTATTTCCTTATCCTTATCCTTTTTGTGGCCACGCCATTTCTAGAGCTCACCTTGCCTCTTTAAGGGATAAAACAGAGCTGAGATTTGCATCTGGGCCTATGAGGACAGGGAATAGGTGGCCACTCAGCTGGATCTGTCTCAGATCTGCCTATTACCGGCCAGAGTGGCTCCTTTAGTTAAACCCAGAGCCCCACGGATAAGGCTCCGCACTGAGGTCAGGGGCTAAAGCCCGAAAACATCCATTCCTTGGGGGCTTCCTTTGCCTGGATGCATTCTTTACAAAGTTATCTGCCCCAGGATCCTAGAACTGTTTATGTGTTGAGGTTCTTGGAGCAGGCATTCACAAAGGCAACCTATCTGACTGACTGGTATCCACAGCCTCTTTTTTTCTACACATACTTGTTCTTTTTTTTTTTTTTTTTTTTTTTGAGATGGAGTCTTACTGTATCACCCAGTCTGGAGTGCAGTGGCACAATCTCGGCTCACTACAACCTCTGCCTCCAGGGTTCAAGCAATTCTCCTGCCTCAGCCTCAGCCTCCTGAATAGCTGGGATTACAGGTGCCTGCCACCATGCATGGCTAATTGTTTTTGTTGTTGTTTGTTATTTTTAGTAGAGATGGGGTTTCACCATGTTGGCCAGGCTGGTCTTAAACTCCTGACCTCAAGCGATCCACCTGCCTTGGCCTCCCAAAGTGCTGGGATTACAGGCGTGAGCCACCACGCACCCGGCCTTTTTTTCTACACATACTTGTTCTGAGATATCTGATCAAACACTAGGGCTCCAAATACTGCACGTGAGTGGTAGTACAATCTCTAGAACAAGAACAGGGCTTCTGACCTTCAGGCCACATATTCTTGCATGATCAACACATCTAAAAGTCAATTCATCAAAACTCCCCAAACTCCTCCCTTCTCTCTTTCCATTCCTTCTGCAACTATCTTTACTTCCTCATTCCACTGCTGCCCTTTTGCTGGTTGCTCTTCCTTCTCCTTAAAAATGTAGCCAAGATGTCACCTCCTTGGAAGCCTCCCTGGTCCCAAGATTGGATTGGTAGTCCTCCCCTCTGTTCATATAGTGGGCTGTACTTTCCCGATATAACACTATCACTTGTTCCCTTTCCAGTTTTCTCCCTAGACTGGGCATTACTTGAGGGCAGGAGCCCTGTCTTGGGTATAAACATCCAAAAGAAACTGGGCATGTGAAATGGAAAAATCCCTTGGTTGCAAATGGGAATATTGCTCTTCCTCAAACACATCACCAGTTTATTGAGCAAAGTGAAGTTGGTAAGGTTCCATTTATTTTTCTCTCTCACCATTGTCTTCAAATGGACTCTGTCTAGTTCTCCTTTCTTGCTCTTTGGTGACTTCTCCAGGCAAATGCCAAGACTTTGATCACTTTCAGACATCCAAACAGTCTCACTTGGGATATGAAAAGGTCCAGTCTAGGCCTGGGAGGTGGCTCATGCCTGTAATCCCAGCACTTTGGGAGGCTGAGACAGGTGGATCACCTGAGGTCAGATGTTTGAGACCAACCTGGCCAATATCATGAAACCCTGTCTCCACTAAAAATAAAAAAATTAGCTGAGTGTGGTGGTGGACGCCTATAGTCCCAGCTACTCGGGAAGCTGAGGCAGGAGAATCGCTTGAAACCGGGAGGTGGAGGTTGCAGTGAGCCGAGATCACACCACTGCACTTGGTGACAGAGCGAGACTCTGTCTCAAAAATAAATAAATAAATAAATAAATAAATAAATATAATAAATAAATAAAAGGTCCAGTCTAAACCCAACTTAAATCTCATATCCAATTTAAGTTTTTTCTCTCTGTCCAGCTCAGTCTGATGTTCAATGGAGAAGGCAGCATGACGTGTTCTGTCATTTTTTTTTTTTTTTTTTTGAGATGGAGTTTTGCTCTTGTTGCCCAGGCTGAAGTGCAATGGCACGATCTCAGCTCACCGCAACCTCTGCCTCCTGGGTTCTCCTGCTTCAGCCTCCCAAGTAGTTGGGATTACAGGCATGCACCACCACACCTGGCTAATTTTGTATTTTTAGGAGAGATGGGGTTTCTCCACATTGGCCAGGCTGGTCTCGAACTCCCAACCTCAGGTGATCCACCTGCCTTGGCCTCCCAAAGTGTTGAGATTACAGGCGTGAGCCACCGTGCCCGGCCTCCTTCTATCATTTAATCTTCTCACAGCCCTCTCCCCGTCTTATTCCCCTTCCCCTTCCCCTCTCACCCTTCAGGATTCCCCAGGACTGAGCAGATGAGGAGGAATGAGAGGAAAGGGGCAGAGAGTACCATGTGCAGTTTGTGGCTTTGCCTGAGTGTTTGGCGTCCTATGCACTCTAAGCCTAACTCTTTTTAGGGCATATTGATGGGACTTTGAGATACCTTCTCCCAGCACAGGGACTTCTTGCCTTGGGCCCTATGCCCTCTATCTCTGAGTTCCTGTCTGCTGGGACCTTATGCCGCAACAGGTATCTCTCTTTAATACCTCTGGCTGTCACTGGGCCATGGAAACCCACTCACCCTTAACCTTTTGTTAAGTAAAACTTATAGGAGGCCACTGATTTGGGCTGAGCTCCTGTACTAGGCTCCAGCAGATCAGACCAAAATGGAAACACTCCCGCTAAAGTTCCACATCACCAAATGTTGCTGTTTATCTGACCTTCTGAGAAACCAGGAAAGATTATAGCCAAGTCCCCAAACAGGCCAGTTTTAGCTGACATGACAAGGAAGTCCCCTCTGCTTTAATCCTTCCAAGTTAAGTAACCGAAAGTAACCTGATGCTAACCAATCCACTTTTTGTTCCCCATTTCTGCTCTCTCCAGCCCTTTTCTGTCCATAAAGTTAACTTCTTCTGCTCAGCTCATCAGAACACTCATTGCATTTTATTGAATGAGATGTTGCCCACTTCTAGACTCACTAATAAAAGCCAAGTAGATCTTTAAACTAAATGTGTTGTAATTTGCCTTTTGACACTTTCAAATGGCGTCTTGCTACCCAGCTGCCCTATCTCTTCTTACCCTGCCTCCTGGCTCCACCTGGCTCCTGCTTTCACAGCTCTCGAGAGCCAGGTGCCAATCATCATGCCCACAGACTCCAGGGGACACATGGCAAGCTCTCCCAAGACCTTTGGCGTTCGCAACTCTGGTAGCAGCACTATGCGGGCTGAAATGTTTTCACCACTCAACAAGCTTCTGTCTATACAATGAGAGTTTGTCTCTCCTTGCAAGAATCTCCCTAAACCCGAGGTTCTCTTGGACCCCCTCTTTGCTTGCTTTGGTGGAGGGGATCCCCTTCCCCATGGAAAATGAAGGAAAAAGCAAAGCTTGCTCCTCTTACAAATTCCCTTCAAGGAACTCTCCATGAACTTCTAGCCTCTCGTTAGCAAGTCCAATGGGATTCCTTTAGCACCTCTCTTTAGAATGTAGGAGTGCTTATCACCCACTGACTCCAACTTTGAAGCTTTGGCCAACACCTGAGACAACAGGATAAGTTCCATTCCATATCCTGTTAGCTGTTTCTTCTGCTTAAAATACTCTTTCTCCTTCCTTAGACCTGCCTTCAGTCTCACATCCCTCCCTACCCGCAACCTCATCTAAAATGTCACAGTAAATAGGACAAAAGGGGTTAGACTGGAAACTTAATCTCTGAACAAAACTCAAAATCATAAAAATACATTTATCTATTTTATAAAACAGATATGGTCTATGTGATTGTGCACAATTCTGAGACTGAAAAAAGAATGAGTCAATTATATGGGGCTTTAGCTGTTTGATAAAATGATATGACAACACATTATGCTTTCCTTTATTTTACATTCAAAGGCAGGAAGATGAAGAGGAATATTTTTGCAAAAATATTCAGGAGTTTCATAATTTCCTGAGGGCCTCTCTTCCACCTTTGATATTCAAATCACCTTCTTTTGAAGAGGCTTTTTTGTCACATCTTTGTCAATTTTCTCTCTCTGTTAGCTGCTCTAATTCTGCCAGATCCTTCTTTGTCCATGGGCTTACCCGTGATTGAGTAGTTCTCTAAATTCACTGCCCACTGCATAAAAAAAAAAGTGCATTTGCTTTGCATCATATTTCTGTATTGTTACAGCGCTGGGAAATCAGTGGCAGGATGGCTGACAAGGAGCATGAGGCGGCTGGCTAGAGGGAGGACGCAAGTTTAACGAGGACGGGGTGTTTGCATTTGGATACCTTTTAAAAATGGCAGGTAAGTTCATCAGTCAACACTGTGTTGTAACAACTTCTGCTTCCCCATGCCACCTTATGACTTTGGGGCTTAGATATTGAATACTGGGATAACCAGGAACCTCTGCCAGCATCCAGGGAGGCGGCATCTTTTAAATGCCTCTAAGATGTAGGCAAGGACTAACTGGAGACGGCAGAGCATGCAGGGACATGGATAACTGGGGGGGGAGTATGTTGAGCCACAGAACCCAGAAGCAGTTGGAAGGTTCTGAAAGGGAAGGTAAGGGAGGTGCCAAGACAAGTTTGGCCTCTGTGACCACAAAGACTCAAGCTATCTTAGTCTACACATAGGAGACCAAGCTTGTATCTCCTTTAACCTCAACTCCTGCCTTACATTTTTTTTCCCAACTTCACTTTCCTTAAGGAAACCACTAGTTTATCTTCACTGTGTTTAAATCAGAAGAACACCCACACCCACCCTGTGGAAGAAGGAACGCCTCTGTAAATATGGATTGATAACTAAACGGCATCAGGAAGCATGTCACCTGCCCTTTGTAACTAGTTCTCGGCATTTGCAAGACTAATCTCAGCACCAGGTATAAGCGATGGAGCCAATTTTCTGCAGGGAAGCCACACGTGGAAAAGCATTTGTAAAAAAGCATGAACAAATGAAGGGGGAAAATCTTAGGGAAGGATTGGAAGATGAAGGGGGAAAATCTGAGTCTGTTCAAATCTGGAGACCATAAAAAGTGTTTGAAGCCATAAGCTTATATCTTGGAGGAGATCCCAGGATAAACAAAACTTGCCTGAGGAGCCTGGATAGTGTAATAGTTCGCCCTGATTTGACGAAGGCGCTGAAGCCCTCCCAGCTAATAGAGAACAAGCCCTTTGAAGCTCCAGATACAGACTTCCCTAGAGCAGGCAGCAGGGTGGAGCTGCCTGGAGGCTGAGAATGCAGGGTCTGCAGGCAGAACGTCAGGGTTTGGAACAAGAACCAGAGGGAAATCAAGGACTAAAATGTCATCCTAAAATCAGAAGGTGGTTAGATCCTTGGAATTCAACAAATCGAACACTCATCCTACTAGTATTACCTAAGCCAAGCCCTGCTCTGAGGCAGATATTCCATGAAGCAAAGCAGACACGGGCCATTTCTCCTGATTAATAATACAGTGTGATGACCACTCCTATGGGAGACGCACGAGTCAGGAACTGCCATTCCAGTTCAGCGGGGTTAGGAAAACCTTCCCGGGAAAGGGGCCTTTCAGCTTAAACCTGAAGGATGAGCTAGTCAAGCAAAGAGAAAAGAGAAGAATGAACTGCACCAAGGGACTCGCCTGTGTTAAGGCCCAGAATCACGAGGGTGCTGGTGGACTGGAAGAGCTGAAGGAGGTTCAGGAGTTCAGATGAAAGAAACTGGGATTATTCATACTGGAAAAGGAAAGGCTAAAAATTGAATCAAAGTTTTCATTATAATAAGGTGTTTATACAGAAGGCATGACCTCCTGCACTGAGCCTTGCTCAAAAGAAAAGGGGCTCAGGGGTTCCCAGAACTGATCCAGACTCAGGGATGGGCCAACCCAAGTAGAAGGGCCAGAAGGCATCAAAGCACCATCCACAGAGATCCTCAGAACCCCTCTCAGGGAAAGCCTGTGTGGGGTTGGGTGGAGTAAGACCCTTGACAGTGAGGGTGAGATGGTCCCAAGGGCTACGCTTAGTAAGAAATAAGTGGTTGTTAAATTGCTTTCTAAAAAAGGCAGTCAGTTATCTGTAGGGCTTTCCTTTTGCCAAGGGGTGTCCCAGTTGGGACCAGACCTGTGTGCTTGGATCAGAGGGCAAGGACTGGGCAGCGCCCAGCGGCCTTCCCTCTCTAGCTCTTCCCAGCAGGGCCCTTATTCCGATATTAATGTCCCAACATTAAAAGAACATTGGCCAGGTGCAGTGGCCTCATGCCTGTAATCCCAGCACTTTGGGAGACTGAGGTGTGTGGATCACCTGAGGTCAGGAGTTGGAGATCAGCCTGACCATCATGGTGAAACTCCTTCTTTACTAAAAATACAAAAGTTAGCTGGGTGTGGTGCTATGTACCTATAATCCCAGCTACTCAGGAGGCTGAGACAGGAGAACTGCTTGAACCCGGGAGGCAGAGGTTGCAGTGAGCCAAGATTGCGCCACTGCACTCCAGCCTGGATGATGGTGAAACTCTGTCTCAAAAAAACAAAACAAAACAAAACAAAAGATCACTTTGAAGGATCACCAAGTGAGTAGCCTTTCCAATGTGCTCACAAGTCTCACTTTGGCTCTGTCCATAGAAAGGAAAAGGATCTTGCCTATTCTCTGGCTACCTCTTCATTTTTCCTCACCTCCTGCCACAATTCCAGACACAAAATAGAAATCAGAGACAGCTGTGTGCTCAGAATGCGCACCTGGAACAGGAGGACCGGTAGCCAGCCTGGGACGAGGGTTCAGGTTCAAACAAAGGCTGGTTTTTCCTTTCTCTCTCCTCCCAGCTGGGGCTCCTTCCCACCCTCTCTGGCTCGCTCTACTATGGGGCCCAGGAGATCGGGGGAGAGGGCTGGTCAGGCCACTCAGGAAAGAGCCATGGGGGCCAATAAACACATGGAAAAGTGCAAACATCTGGCAGTAAAAGAAACACAAATTAACATTTTAAAGTCTGTCAATCCAGCAAGAATCTTAAAAATGTATAATAAGTACTGGTAAAAGTAAGGTCAATCTCTACTCACTGACAATGTTACGGATAAAACCTTAGTAACAAAGGGAAGAGCTAATGGCACCCACTGCTCACTGCACAATGCCATCCTTGTCCCAAGAGAGGCTGTCTCCCGCCATCTGGGGATGGGTTAGCTGGACCTAGCTTGGCTCTGCTTAGTAACTAGATGGTTTAAACTGGGGTGATCACCAGGATGACATATTCTTTTTTTTTTTTTTTTTTTTTGAGACAGAGTCTCACTCTGTCATCCAGGCTGGAGTGCAGTGGCGCAATCTCGGCTCACTGCAAACTCTGCCTCCAGGTTCAAGTGATTCTCCTGCCTCTGCCTCCCGAGTAGCTGGGACTACAGGCACCTGCCACCACACCCAGCTAATTTTTGTGTTTTTAGTAGAGATGGGGTTTCACCATGTTGGGCAGGATGGTCTCGATCTCTTGACCTCGTGATCCACCCACCTTGGCCTCCCAAAGTGCTAAAATTACAGGCATAAGCCACCGTGCCCCGGCCGGGATGACATATTCTAAAAGCACCATTAGCAGAAGCCCACAGCAGCCCCAGTCAGATCCTGTCTTCAGGAGATGACTCCCCAAGACTGTTGCCTGAGAAGCAGGGACTTGCCTCATCCCAAACAGTAAGAGGAGTGGTGGACAGAATGACTCTGGCTTCGCTACTTAACTTTTTTTTTTTTTTTTTTTTTTTTGAGATAAAGTCTTTCTCTGTCGCCCAGGCTGGAGTGCAGTGGCGCGATCTCAGCTCCTTGCAACCTCCATCTCCCGGGTTCAAGTGATTTTCCTTCCTCAGCTTCCTGAGTCACTGGGATTACAGGCATGCACCACCACACCTAATTTTTGTATTTTTAGTAGAGATGTGGTTTCGCCATGTTCGCCAGGCTGGTTTCGAATTCCTGACCTCAAGTGATCTGACAGCCTCGGACTCCCAAAGTGCTGGGATTACAAGCATAAGCCACCATGCCTGGCCCCAGCTACATGGGGCAACAATGTTGCCAGTTTAGCCATCAATGCATTTTTCTAACCAGGTTGTGTTGACCAATAGAGAGTCCTCTAATTTATATATTAAAACAAAACATGCTATCTGAACCTAAACATTGTCAGTTTTTGTTCCTCTTTCAAAGATAGATCCTTGGCCAGGTGTAGTGGCTCACACCTGTAATCCAAGCACTTTGGGAGGCTGAGCTAGGTGGATCACCTGAGGTCAGGAGTCCCAGACCAGCCTGGCCAACATGGAGAAACCCGGAGGCATGGTGGTATGTGCCTGTAGTCCCAGCTACTTGGGGGGCTGAGGCAGGAGAATCGCTTGAATTCAGGAGGTGGAGGTTGCAGTGAGCTGAGATCGCGCCACTGCACTCCAGCCAGGGTGACAGAGCAAGACTCCATCTCAAAACAAAACAAAAAACACCCCAAAACAGAGATCCTCACAAAGCAATATTCTTTATAAGAAAGTCCACATATCCAGGCCAACACTTTTGTTCACCCCAATCCCCGGAAATAAATCATTACAAACAGAACTTTCAGAAATATTCTTTATATCTGAAGTATTTGTTACTCTTCACCTCAGAGCTGTAACCACAGAACATAAGGATCTATTGACTTTGTACCCAAGAGAACAGTCTACATTGCTAGTAGAAATCACCTCCTCCTCCTCCAGAATTCAGCAAGGTGGTACCTGACTGTAACTGAAGATTAAATAACAGCTGATGTCAACTGGTCGTAGAACTAGATACAACATTCATTCCATTCTCAAGCCAGCACTCTCATCAGAAGCTGTAGTGATACTTTATGAACCCACCTGTAAATTTCATCTGTTCTTCATATCAGCATTGTGCTGTTGGTTTTGTCTGCAAGTTCACCAGGAAGATGGCACAGATGGCCACCAACTTCTGCGACCTGTGTGTGGGGAGGCAATTTTCATGTGAAGTATATGAAAAAGATCACTAAATTTAAAGAAATTTGTAAAATCCCGGAAGCCACTAATTAGCATTTCATCCTTCTACCGTCTACCTCTTTAGTTGTTGCTGCTGCTTGGCTGAACCAAGAAGCCAGCCCCCTCCCTGGCTTCCCTGCCCCCATTCCTCACATGCCTTTGTCATGCTGGTGTTCTTCTTCAACTCTAGCTTTGACCATCACTCACCACAGATTCCCTGGAGATAGATTGCTTGAACAGGATTTCCTACAAATTATCCTCAGTCCTTTGAGGGGCAGGTCAAAGGCAAGGGAAGGGGGCCAAGGGCTAGGGGTCCAACCATGCGCGGGAGAACAGAGCGGGGGCTTTGAGTTAAGAGCTTTGAGTCTGGGCTCCAATTCCAATGCTACTGGCCGAGCGACTTCAAGCAACATAATTTCTAAAATGGCAAAACATTTATCTAAAGAGTAGATATTATTGTGAAGAGTTTAGTGGTCACTGTAAGAGTCAGTAGTGTCTGGCCGATAATGCGTCCTCAGTGAAGATTAGTTCCTTACCTTGCTCCTGTAATTAGCAACATATGGCACATCTGATGAGCTAAACCACAGAATCCAAAGAGGCTGTGGTGAACTGGGACCAGATGAGGCCACGTGGGCACCCAGGGGCTACGGGCTGGCTGATGAGGCAGAAAAGGGGCAATTTCTAGGCATTAGTAACAATAAGTTTCCTGGGGTATAGGGAGGGCCCTTATGATCCAGGGGACCGTAGATTATAATTGTAAACCAAAAAGTATCTGAGTCAGGTCTCAATCAGTTTAGAAGTTTATTTTGCCAAGGTTAAGGACATGCCCAGAAGCAAAAACACGGAATCAAAGAAATGGTCTGGGGTTTGTGCCTTTCTCCAAAGATAATTTTGAGAGATGGCTTCAATATTTAAAGGGGAAGCCGGTGCGGTGGCTCATGCCTGTAATCCCAGCACTTTGGGAGGCTGAGGCAGGTGGATCACCTGAGGTCAGTGGTTCGAAACCAGCCTGGCTAACATGGTGAACCTCCATCTCTACTAAAAATACAAAAATTAGCTGGGCATGTTGGCACACACCTGTAATCCCAGCTACTCAGGAGGCTGAGGCAGGAGAATTGCTTGAACCTGGGAGGCAGAGGTTGTAGTGAGCCAAAATCGTGCCACTGCACTCTAGCCTGGGTGACAGAGCAAGATCCAGTCAAAAAAAAAAAAAAAAAAAAAAATTAAAGGGGAAAAGCAGGCTGGAGAAGAAAGAGGGAGGGTATGGAAATCCACATGTTGCAAGAAAAAGGATCAGGTAGGGCAATAGTCAATTATGCATCGTCTCAAGCTCAGTAAATTGGCACTTTACCGATAAGGTGAACCTGTAAAGATATTTAACCTTTTATCTGTAGCTCAGCTTTATCTGCTTAGGAACAGAAGGAAAGGCAGTTTCTGCATGAGTCAGCTTTCAGCTTAGTTTTTTTTTTTCTTTTGGTATAGTGAATTGGGGTCCCAGTTTTCCTTTTCCTTTCACACAACCTTGGAAATTAAGGTAGAGAAAGGGGATCAGAACCTGACTCAGGGAACTTCTTTTGTTCTTTTTTTTTACTTCCCACACTATGCTGATGTAATCAGGGAACTTCTTAACCCAAGAAACTTCCGTGTTGTTTCTTTCTTCCTCCTCTCAGTGTTGAGTTATTTCTTCTAAACATTTCATCTCTGTATATTGCATCTCTACCAACTTGTTTATTGACTTTCCTGGCTTCTTCCTTTGGTTCGATCCTATGATTTTCTACTGTCTCGCAGAGGATGTGTATGTTGATTTCTTATCATGTTTATACATTTCGCTCATTTAGAATTCTTCCCTTGCTTTGGGGTCTCCAGGCACACGAGCAAAACAAACTGTTAGAAAAAAAAAGTGTAGCTGTGATTCTTCTTGGAGGAAATGACAGGCGGAGGGGAGAGTAGTGCATCAGGAAGTGAAGTCACCAGTCACCATGGAGCACCGCCCAGCACCAGGCGTCGGGCCTGGGCACATCAGAGCCAGCGTGCCTGCCCCGGAAACATTTCCTTGTCTCTAGGGCAGTATTGCCGAGTCATACACCTGACATTACTGACACTGAATTACAGTGAAAAGTGATTCACTCTTTATTCTTTTTCTTTCCTTCCATGCTGGAAACAGTTCCTAGCTCAAGTTTAAGAATAATACATATTCACTGTGTCTATTTTTGTGATCATCAATGATAGAGGTATTTTTTTTTATCATGGTAATAAAAAAGCATTCCTTTAAAGTACTAGAATAAGTAAAGAGTATCAATTTAAGGAAAGGCACCATGGTAAGACCCCCACTGATGAAAGGGCCTGTGTGGGCCCCAGCGGTCTGAGGTGGGGCTGGGAGGGGCTGCTGGGGGCTGCAGAACCGCTGAGATCGCTTGGCATCCCCCTGGCCCTGGCTGCCTGTGGTGCTCCAGCTGCTTTTTGGGGTGGGGAAGGAGCATCTGTGGACCTCAGTGATAGAATTGCAGGTCCCACTGAGATGAACCGTTATCCTCGTCCTGGAGTCCTGGATGTGGGGGCCCCATATTTCCATCACCTGCATGTGTTAAAGCCAGACACTTTCGTTCATGCTCTGGCCTAAGAACCAAGGAAAACCAGAGGCCCTATTATGAAGCCCCAACAAGTAACCTTTTATTTTTTCTTATTTTTTTTGAGACAGAGTCTTCCTCTGTCGTCCAGGCCGTCAGAGTGCAGCGACGTACTCTCACCTCACTGCAGTCTCGACCTTCCAGGCTCAAGTGATCCTCCCACCGCAGCCTCCCAAATAGCTGGGACCACAGGCAAGCACCACCACACGCGGCTAATTTTTATACATATATTTTTTTTGTAGAGATAGGGTTTCGCCATGTTGCCCAGGCTGGTCTCAAACTCCCAGGCACAAACGATCTTCCCGCCTCGTCCTCCCAAAGTGCTGGAACTACCCGTGTGAGCCACCGCGCCCAGTCCAAATAACCTTTTCAAACCAAACCAGCTGCTTCCCTAACAGATCCAGAGTACATGCTAATCAAAGGTTTTGCCTTTAGAAATACTTTACACAGAAAGAATTCACAGCTCTCATGTGGGTAAAAAACAAAAACAGGCTGGGCATGGTGGCTCACACCTGTAATCCCAGCACTTTGGGAGGCCGAGGCAGGCAGATCACGAGGTCAGGAGATCGAGACCATCCTGGCTAACACAGTGAAACCCCATCTCTACTAAAAATACAAAAAATTAGCCGGGCCTGGTGGCGGGCGCCTGTAGTCCCAGCTACTCGGGAGGCTGAGGCAGGAGAATGGCGTGAACCTGGGAGGTGGAGCTTGCAGTGAGCAGAGATCACGCCACTGCACTCCAGCCTGGGCGACAGAGCGAGACTCTGTCTCAAAAACAAAACAAAACAAAAACTAAAAACAAAAAATGAAAATTAAGACAATGTGGGTTTCCTTGCTGGGCTTCACGCAGCGTTCCTCTGACTGATAAGCCCCTCTGCTTTCCCACCGTGTCCTGGGTCCTTCTCCTTCCGTCCAAGCCTCACATTTGTGCTCCGCTGCAAGTGAACATCTTGGGAGCAGGGCTCAGCAAATGCTCCCTCACCCCCTGCTGGGGTCTGGCCGGGCTTGGGTGCCCTTATCTTCACCCAGTGCATGTTACAGCGTGAGCCTGAATGATCTCACCTATAAAACGTTGACATAAAGGGCAAATCTAAACTTCGATTCATTTAATGCAAATAAAAGCCCAGTAAATCCTGTTTACCTGTTTTCCCGAGGAAGGAGGAGCGTGTGTGTTTATCTCCTCTGTCTGGCTCTGCAAGGCTCTGGTCTGCACTAGAGGCGGAGTCCCTTCCTTGCTGACCTGATTGATCACACACTGGCCCCTCGGTGTCCAGGCCCCCTCCTGAGGCCCGTGGGGGAGAGTGAGCACAGGGTGGGGTGTGAGTGTGAAACCACGGCCCTTTGGAGTCAATATCCTGGGAACATCTGGACCTCATTAACGAGATTAAAATGAAGATTTCCTAAAGACTGACTTTATTTATCTACCATCTTGAATCTCTAAGAGGGCTCAGCAGGGCACAGCGGGATTTGAAAACCAACCTGGGAAGGGGCCACTTAATTACTGTCTTGTTACAGGGGTATAAAAGAAGGTTCATGATGGCTGTCTCCAGGTGGTGGTTTACGGATTGTTTAATTTTGTTATGTTTTCTATATTTTTAAAAATTGTAATAGTAATATGTATTATCTCTATTGTCAGAAAAGTACTAAAGGTGATTAAATGAAATACCTGAAGTGCAATCAATGACTGGTGACTTTGGTGAATTAGTTTGAGAATGAAAACATCTCTCCAGCTTCCTGATGGCCACAAATCCCTGACGTCAGGCCTAGGGAGTTGCTGCTCTCCTCTTCTGCCATCCTGGCGGTGGCTCCCATGGCACCAGGGCAAAGGTACAAGAGATGTGGTGGTTACTTCTATACCATCTGAATCCACCTGGGTAGCAGGGATGGTCAGGGCTTTCCAGCAGGAACCAGTCTATACACAATATGACTATTCTCTATTTGAATAAAAAATAGGTTTTAAAGTTCAAGTGGTCACTGCAAAGGATAATAATTATTTCAATATATTTGGTAGCGGCCAGTATGATGGTTAATATTGAGTATCAACTTGATTGGATTGAAGCATGCAAAGTATTGTTCCTGCATGTGTCTGTGAGGGTGGTGCCGAAGGAGGTTAATATTTGAGTCAGTGGACTGGGAGAGGCAGGCCCACACTCAATCTGGGTGGGCACCATCTAATCAGCTGCCAGCACAGCTAGGATAAAAGCAGGCAAAGGAACATGGAAGGACTAGACTGGCTGTGTCTTCTGGCCTCCATCTTTCTCTCGTGCTGGATGCTTCCTGCCCTCAAACATCAGACTCCAAGTTCTTCAGCTTTTGGACTCTTGGACCTATACCTGTGATTTGCCAGAGGCACTTGCCTTCCCTACTTTTGAGGTTTTGGGACTCGGACTGGCTTCCTTGCTCCTCAGCTTGCGACAGCCTATCGTGGGGCATTACCTTGTGATCATGTGACTCAATTCTCCTAATAAACTCCCTTTCATATATCCATCTATCCTATTAGTCTTGTCCCTCTAGAGAACCCAGACTAATACAGCTGGAATTTTATTTTTATTTTTTTTTTGAGACAGGGTCTCACTCTTACCCAGGCTGCAGTGCAGTGGTGTGATCATGGCTCACTGCAACCTCGACCTCCCAGGCAATCCTCCCACCTCAGCCTCCCAAGTAGCTGGAACTACAGGCATGCACCACCATGCCCAGCTAATTCTTAAATTTTTTTGTAGAGATGGTGGGGGTTCACTATGTTGCCCAGGCTGGTTTTGAACGCCTCGGCTTAAGCGATCCTCCTGCCTCAGACTCCCCAAATGTTGGGATCACAGGTGTGACCACTGCACCTGGCCAATTTTCTTAAAAACACTTAAGCTGAAAAGAACTTTATATCATAGAATTATGTTGTAAGCCTCTTAGGGGCAGGGGCCATGCCTTTAGTTTTGTTTGTATCATTTCTCCGGTCACTATACCTCCTCCCCAGCACCTGATACATGGGTATGAATCCTTCTTCAGGAAAACCTATGCAGCAAAACCTCAATTTAGGAAACCGAAGTCAATGTATTTAGGTTTTGGAAATACAAAGCAAAAATTTGCATTTACAAAAAGATTTACAAAAAGGTTTCTTCAAATAGTGAATTCCTCTGTGCCATTTAAAATGTTTTATTCACAAATGTTTATGTTTACAAGCCCATTTTGGTTATTTTCTTGACATAAATCATTTTACACTTGAACAAAGATTGGCTATTGAAAAAATGGAAGAGATGAAAACCCAGTAAACCTTTTACAATTAAGATTGAATGAGTGTAAACACTACTCCTGGTTATTTAAAACTTATATTAAAGGCTGGGTATGGTGGCTCACACCTATAATCCCAGCACTTTGGGAGGCTGAGATGGGAGGATTTCTTGAGTGCAGGAGTTTGAGATCACCTTGGGTGACAGAGCAAGACCCCTGTCTCAAAAAAAAAAAGAGAGACAAGAAAAAAATTATATTAAACAAGATATTCTTTTAAAAGCAGCTGGTACAACGCCTGGCATATAGTAAGCACTCAAAAAATTAGCAGCTTTTATTAGAATACTTTTAGAAAATGAGATTTAGGAAATGAGTTTAGAAAATCTCAGGCTATGTTTTTAGCACAGTATTATTTCACATCCTCCCATTGGATTTCAGTCATTTGAGAGCCAATCAACCAACATTTATAGAGTATCTATGTGCCAGGCATTGTTCTGGACACTAGGGATATGAGACTTTGGCAATTACCTAATTCAACCCATCACTTTACCGGGAAAAAAACCGAGGCACAGAGAGGATGAAGTGATTTGTTCATGGTTAGTCTACTGCTAAATAGCAAAGTTGAACGCTTTTTCTACCATCTCTTTTCAAAGAGCAGCATTTGATAAATGCATGTGGACTTGACAATCTATTCCCCGGGAGGCTAAATGAGACCATTTTCCTCTGATGTGGTGTGAAATAAGTCCACAAATCTGACACACCCTTTGAAAAGTAAGATTTCTCCTCCCCTAGAATATGGGCTGGCTCTTAGTGACTCATTTCTAACAAATAGAAAAATGGTAGAAGTGACAGTGTACACCTCTAGAGACTAGGTCATGAAAGGCCCTGTGGCTCCCTGCTTACTTGCTCCGGAGGAAGTTAACTGCCATGTGTGAGGACATCCAAGCAGCCTGTGGAGATGCCCACATGGCAAGGAGCTGAGGCCTCCAGCCAAGAGCCTTGTGAGTGAGTCAGCTTAAAAGTGGAGCCTGTGGCCCCACTCAAGTCTTCGGATGACCACAGGCCTGCTTGACTACAATCTCGTGAAAGACCCTGAGCCAGAACCACCGGGCTAAACCACTCCCAGTGTCCTTACCCTCATAGAATGTGTGAAGTAATGAATGTTTACTGTTTTAAGCTGCTCAGTTTTGGGGTAATTTGTTAGGCAGTAATAGAGAGCTAATACTCTCTTTTATTGTCATTTTGTTTTCACTCCTACCCTTCCTTGACCTCCCTCTAATACCTTATTTTATAGTTTATATTCTTAGGGCAATGACTGACACTTTTTTTAGTTCTAAAATTTTTACTATATTTATTTATTTAACAGCTTTACTGAGATATAATTTATGTACCATAAAGTTGGTTGACACATTTAAAAAATTGTAATAAAACATAAAACTTAACATTCTAACCACTTTAAAATATACAATTCAGTGGCAGTAATTGCATTTATGATGTTGTATAACCATGACCACTATCTAGTTCCAGAACTTTCTCATCACCCCAAATGGAAGCCCCATACACATGGCTGACACATTTTAAAAGATTAATTTTATTTTGTCCCCCAAATCTGGAATAATCATGTAGTAACAAAGAAAAATGAGCTCACAATTAAATAAGCAAAACCTTCTATAGAGGTAAAAAAATTTGCCGGGCACAGTGGCTCACACCTGTAATCCCAATGCTTTGGGAAGCCGAAGTGGGTGGATCACTTGAGGTCAGGAGTTTGAGACCAGCCTGGCCAACATGGTGAAACCCTATCTCTACGAAAAATACAAAACATAGCTAGGCGTGGTGGTGTATGCCTGTAATCCAGCTACTTGGGAGGCTGAGGCAGGAGAATAGCTTGAACCTGGGAGTTAGAGGCTGCAGTGAGCCGAGATCACACCACTGCACTCCAGCCTGGGTGACAGAGTGAGACCCCATCTCAAAAAAAAAAAATTGGAAAGAAATAACATTATTTCTAACAACAATATATCAATCTTCTCACATTCTTATATAGAATCAGAGAATCTAACGAGATACATTCTATTATGGATAAACCAGAATCTCAAGTACTTGTTTTACAAAAAATTAAATCTTCAAAACTCTTTTGAAGTCCACTGGGTGCAGAACATCCCCCACTGTGCCTGAAAACCAAGGAACTAGAACTGGAGACAGCTGTTGGGAGGACAGCAGCGATAACAAATAGGCGCCCTGCAGCGATGGCCGCCAACGGCTACCTACACCCAGCCCTGGGATTCGGAGGATGCAGAAGGAACATCTGGGCTCAGCTATTTCATGCTATTGGCCATACACTTCCAAGTGGGAGGTGATGGCAGTTTGGTCAGCTGTTTGCCAACCCAGGAGTTGGGTAAAGGTTGGTAAGAGATGTTATTAATTTTAGCACCATTTCCTTCCAATAGTCTCATTTTAATACAATACAGGTTAGTAGTGACCAGAAAATACTGCTACTGAATTGAAGGATGACTATACAATGACTTATATCAGATTACTTGTTGCTTTTAGTTTCTAGTGTCCCATAAAGAATAGAAATGGAAATTGCTGACAAGAGAGTGCCTTTGCTAGGCACAGTTCCTTTTCTCCCCCCACTGGAGAGGACGCTGCGACCTTGCTACAGAGTGTCCTGTGACTGCCCAGTGATGTAGATTACGCTCCTACCCCGGGAGGGGCAGCTTGAGAACAGAAAAGCAACAGTTGGAAGACATTTATATTACCTCTGTATTCAGCTCATTGGACTAGCATCTTTCTCATTTACTCATTTGTCCATTTATTCATTTGTTTTAAAAAATGAGGCCAGGCATGGTGACTCATGCCTGTAATCCCAGCACTTTTGGAGGCCAAGCTGGGAGAATTGCTGGAGCCCAGGAGTTTAAGACCAGCTGGGCAACATAGGGAACCTTGTCTTTTCAAAAAATAAGATTAGCTGGCTGTGGCGGTATATGACTATAGTTCCAGCTATTTGGGTGCCTGAGGTGGAAGAATCACTTGAACCCAGGAGTTTGAGGCTACAGTGAGTTGTGATTGTACCACTGTACTCCAGTCTGGTGACAGAGTGAGATCCTGTCTCAAAAAGATATAAAAAATTAAAAATAAAATAAAAATTAAAAAATGTATTGAGTGCCTTCAGGCAGTGTTCCAAGCATTGGTGAACAAAATGGTGGGGCTAATGCAGAAAAGAGTATCATTTTTGCACATATTTCTCTGGGTTTGACACTCTCTGGAGCTAATATGGACTGTTCCACATTAGTAAGACATTAGTGGGATTGAGAAAGGGCTGCAGGTCAAACTGCATCCTCTTTCCCAGACCCCAGAACCTCAAAACAAGCAGTAAAACAGAGAATAAGAGGACTGTGGGTGTGCCCTCCTCTGCTTTACCAAGGCCCAGTATCCCAGACACTGGCCACTTGCTTTTTCATATCCTTTCCTGAGGTTTCTTCTCACTGCTAGTAAATAGCAGTGCAAGTCTTAATATATTATGAGATAAAGCCACAATCACGATGACTAACTCCATGCAACATAGGAAAAACCTCGCTGAACAGATGCCACAGAGCCAAGCATCTCCCACCCAGCCCTCTTAGTGTCTAACATGAACATCCTCACAGAGCAACTCCACTGCCTATTACGGGGAGGCCTCTAGCTTCAGCCCTAGGGGCAAAAGTAAGGCAGGGCTCAGCAGTGTTCCAGAAATCAGGGGTGCTCAGGTAGAGAAGCAAAGTGGCCTTCCCAGGGATAGGACACTGAGGTCAAAAGGAAAGGCAGGAAAAGCCACAGAAGAATTGGAAGTGGCAGGAAGTCTAGACAGAGTGAGCAATGGTTGGGGGAAAATAAATTAGGATGAAAACACATTTCTTTATTGTAAAAGCCACAATCAAGGTGCAGGAATTTTGCTGTTGACCTGAACAACAAAATGGGCCTTATGCTCTGTGATGAGATAAGTGAGTAAGGGGTGAACCAAGAGGGGTGGTTCACATGGAGTGCCTGAACATGATCCTTCACCGACAGGGAGAAGCCTTGGCCAACAGAACCATTAATAACTGTCTGCTCCCTTCATTTGTGTAAGAAATGTGATTCACTCCAATAAAACTGGCTATTGGCAGAGGGGAATCGAACGTCTGACTTGTGAGTCTAAAAGAGCCAGCTGTTCCAGCCTCCAGGACTCAGTGAGAACTTCTTATTTCAAGTTAAGTTCCCAGCTGTCCCACAGCTTAGGAAAGGGGGATAAACCCAGTCACCCCCACCTCTAGACACATGCTCCAGCCAGCAGCAGGAGTGTTGCAGATTTCATCAGCTTCTTAAATGCATTAGCGGTTGAAATTAGACACCTCGGTGTGGTTTAAGAGCAAGACAATGGCCAAGTGAACCCAGGTTGGGATAACAAATGAGACAAGAGTCATGAGAAAAGGCCTGAGGTCCAACTTCCAATTGAAAGGTTTTCTAGCCTCCCTGAAATACTACATCCACGGGCCCCACACCCCAGTGGCCTTGGGATCACAGCGGGGGTCCTGCGCAGGGAAGTACACAGGCACTGAGTGTTTATGGTAGAACTGTAGGCGGGACAGGAGCTTTGTGACGATGTGAGGATATTCTCTGGACAGGTCATGTCTTTCTTCAGGGTCCCGATCAATATCAAAGAGCCAGAGGGTCTTGGTTGGTGGGTCTGATGAGGGTATCTCAGAAACATTGTATTGAGACGGTGGAGGGAACCAGTAACCACAGCCTAGCAAAGAAAACAAAACAGTTTACTGAGGGAGAAGCACAGAGGCAGGTTCTAATTTCACGGAAGGAGTCTGAGGCCAAGGCTGCACTGGGTTGTGGGTGTGGACACATAAAAAGATGCGGCCCTAGATGCTGTCTCTAGATGTTTCTCAGACTCGACTTCTGGTGCTTTAACTAGACATGTCTCACTGCTTCACAAGCAAGGACACCAGAAATGTGTGTGCATGTGTGTTTGTCCTTGTCACAAGGACTGGGGCATAGGGGTGCTCCTGGCATTTAGTGGGCATGAGCTAGTGATGCTAACGTCTTGCAATACATGGGATAATCCCAGTCAAAAAAGACTTGTCATATTGCAAATGCCAAGAATGTTCTCATTGTAAACATTGATTAATTACATCACAGCCTTAACCATCATCCCACATATTTTAAAAGTATTGAAAAGACATTACTCTTAGAGAATATAATCAGAGGAGCAACCTCCTTCCCCAGCTATACCACTGGTTGAGGGTGTAGCTCTCAGAGACTCTCTTTGTTGGCTAAATGTGCTGTGCTTGATAGCCACACACATTTAAAATCCGTATTTTCCATGAAGCATAAGAGTGACATTTCTTCCTTTCACCCAGCTACAGTTAATTCTCTCTTTCTCTCTCTCTTTTTTTTTTTTTTTTTTTTGGTTAGGATGAGTAGGTTAAACCATTCCTTCTTATCTCCTCATTCAGCAGCCCCAGAGATATGTTTTGCAAAAGGCATTTGTTACTTCGGTAAGCTTCTCCTTGATGATCCATTGGGAAAGCTTACTTGCACCATGACAACGATGGAAGCTGTGTCATTGGGAACAGGCGGAGTCTTAGAAGTGGGAAAAGAAAACCCTGAATAAATAGGTGTCTTTCTAGGACATATATCAGGAGGGATCATGAAAGATTAGAAAGACAAATTAAGATTTCAGGTATCTGAGCAAAGTGAGGTGAGTGGTAGGCTTAGGGGCCTTGAGGAGGAGCCACAGAGGAAGAGGTGGGAAATGGTTAGAACAAGAGTGATAATGTCCTCTCTTTCCAGAGAAATGGCCGTGGGAATCAAATCCCAGGAGTGCAGATAGACTGGAGATACTGCCCTGAGGACACAGCCCTGCTTTGTCTACCGCAGGAAGGGAAGTTTGCTAAGCTAAGCACTCTACCTGGGTAGCCCGTGAGAAGTTTCCAATTTCCATGTCTAATGGCAGCATGGACAGATGTGTTAAAGGCTGAATATTCTGGAAGAGAAGAGTCATCCTTTGCTGGAGCCATGCTGTTCCTGGGACCTGGGAAGAAATAGTTTGAAAGAATTAGATCGCTGTTATTGGAACGTGTTGTTATAAATCAGCATTTTATATTCTTGCAGAACAGTAGCTTTTATTCAACACTGGAGTGCAAATGTGTATCTTGCCACAGAAATGAATCTTTTATTAAATCCAAACAGAAAGCTATAGTTACATGAAATGTCAGTCATAAACCACTGCAAATATAAAGGAAATCCCAAAGAGATTACAAGACTAATTCATCCTTAAAATCGCTATATTCTGCCAATGTACAGCTAGCCATATGCAGAACAGTGTTCTGTTACAGCAGGGTGACTTTTTTTTTGGTTTTTGTTTTTGGCTGTTAAACATTTAAATACATTTTCTGTGTATACTTATACCTATGTAAATAGTATAAGAAATTATAAAATTATAAAAGTACATTTTAATGCAGTCATTTCAAGCTATGAGAGTTCATGCATGCCGTGATAGAGTACAAAGATTTATTTTTTAACAACTCTTACGGAATCTAAAAGTGAGCAGTGCTCAGTTAACTATTCAGACAGGATAACTATGGGGGTAAGAATAAATTTGGTATACAAATTTTTGACTGGTATCATGGATTATATTAATTTATCATTTTTGAGATCTTATATTAATTGATCATCAGGTTGGTTTTTTGCTTTTATGGGGAACAATTACTAACCTCTACCACCTCTTAAGTTTGAAACCAATTAAGAGGTAGAGGATACACAGATGGAACAAAAAATACTGCTTTTGTTACTGACAAAATCGACTGGAGAGAAATGGCTTCAGATCCATGGCAGAGAGATCTTGTTTGTAATTGACCCTTGACTTAGAAAGATTTAACCCTCATCGTTGATCTTGCTGAACACCCAATGGGCTCCCTTAGAGCACACAGCCGAGAGCAGACCAGAGTGCTTACATATATCCAGGTGACAGGCTGGCTGGAAATTGGACAGCAAAAAGGGTCTGGGTTGAACGTGCTCAGTTCCTCCTTTTGAATAACTCCTTCCTTTGCCTGATTATGAAAGGAGTGAACAAGGCAAGAGTTCTACTCTTGTGGAAGACCCTGGTGGGTCCACGAGGGCCCTCACCTCACTCCTACCTATGCATATGGTTGAGGCCTAGCTGAATAACATATAGTCTATTTTAAGCCCACATTTATCTGTTAGCTTTTCAGATATGGTCATGGTAATCATCTTGGGATCACTTTGAAAGGTTGCTGAACCACCAGCCTAATAATTAATTGTCATAATATGTGATATGTCTGTAAAAGTATAGACTCCATTGGAGTGGTTAACCCAAACGTCTGCCTTCCTTTGATAACAGACTTTGAGAGAACCCTTATCCTCACCCAAGCAGGACTTCTGTGCTCCTGGGGTTTTCATGCAGGGTGTGTCGGTGGTGGAAAAGGCGGGACATGCCATTCTTTTGACAGTCTTTTGGAAATGACCTTGTAGAGACAAGCTGGAGACAGATCTAGCAAACACTGGTGTTTTCAGAGCTTCAGTCTCAACAATCTCAACAATCACACAGCAGCAAATCTTTAGCACCAAAGAGGAAAATATTTTTGACTTCTTGTTTCTCTGCTTGTGGATATTTTGGCTCCAATACAAACGGATGCTTCTAGTACTTGAGGTGCATGAGCATGTCTATCACAGGAAGTGGTTGCTAACATACAGACTGCGGTAAAAATGTGAACCCTCATGGTTTACTCCTCACAAGTTTGTATGAAGGCTACGTTTTGATACCAAAGAATGTTAAGTAAAACAAGCATGTTTTGTGAACATAAACAAAAAAAGGAAATTTAACTATCTCATCTATACTTATATTTATACACATTTTTTTCTTAAAACAAACAGGAACATAAAATACCTAAACAATACATAAGCCTAAGACTAAACTATGAAAGATACTATTATCTCGACTTTATTGTTTTCATTTTGAGAAACTAAACAAAGGGAAAATTACAAAGAATAATATGACTAACACCCTATGAACCATCACCCAAAATGAACAGATGTTAACATTTTGCCATGTTTACTTTAAAAAAAAAATAAAAGAAACTGGACAATAAATACGAAGTTGAAGTCTCCTTTGTCCCTATCCTCAAACCCTGTCCTTTCATTTACTCCTCTAGAGGCTGCTGCTATTGCGACTTCAGTGCATCCTTCAGCCATTTTAAAATGCAGAATACATATGTGCCAAGGGATAATATATAGTACTGTTTTATGCTTTACAAATGTATGTGTGTACTGTTGGTGGGAGTGTAAATTAGTAAAGGTGTTATGGAAGACAGTATGGAGGTTCCTCAAAAAATTAAAAATAGAACTACTATACAGTGCAGTAATCCCACCACCAGGTATTTATCCAAAGGAAAGGAAATCAATATACCAAAGGGATACCTGCGCCCCCATGTTTATTGCAACACTATTTATAATAGTCAAGATATGGAATCAACCTAAGTGTCCATCAATAGATGAATGGATAAAGAAAATGTGCTATATAGACACAACGGAATACTATTCATCCATAAAAAAGAGTTTGTTGGTGAAGCCATCTAGGCCTAGAGTTTTCTTTGTGGGAAGATTTGAAATTATTGATTTAATTTCCTGAGCAGGTATAGGACCATTTAGATCTTCTATTTCTCCCTTTGTCAGTTTTGATAAATTGTATTTTATTAGGAATTTGTGTAGTACGTGTGAACTTTTGTTTTGTATTATCTTTTAAATGTTTGTAGTATCTGTAGTAATATTGCCTGTTTATTCCTGATATTGGCAATTCATGCTTCTCATTTTTTTCCAAGATACATTTTGCTAGTGTTTAACTGATTTTATTAGTCTTTGTTTTTTTTTTTTTAGATAGAGTCTTGCTCTGTCACCCAGGCTGGAGTGCAGTGGCGTGATCTCAGCTCACTGCAACCTCTGCCTCCCTAGTTCAAGAAATTCTCCTGCCTTAGCCTCCCGAGTAGCTGGGATTACAGGCATGCACCACCATGCCCAGCTAATTTTTTGTGTTTTTAGTAGAGACCGGGTTTCACCATGTTGGCCAGGCTGGTCTGGAACTCCTGACCTCATAATCCGCCCTCCTTGGCCTCCCAAAGTGCTGGGATTACAGGCGTGAGTCACCACACCTGCTCTGATTTTATTAGTCTTTTCAAACAACAAACTTTTGGCCTTGTAGATCCTATCTGTAGTATGTTTGCTTTCTATTTCATTAACTTCTTTTATCTTTATTATTTCCCTCCCTTTATTTTCTTTGGGCTTAATTTGTTATTCTTTTCATAACCTTTTGAATAACAGATATTCAATATTTTCATTTCCAATACGTACATTTAATACTACGAATTATCCAAGCACCAATGTAAAAAATATGTAGTCTGAAGTTGTTGGGCTCAATGCTCTGTATATCATTTAGGTCAAGTTTGTTAACTATGGTGTTCAAATCTTTTATATCTTTATGGTCATTTTTGTTTGCTTGTTCTATCAGTTACTGAGAGAGCTATGTTAAAAATCTCTCCTATGACTGGATAATTATTTTGAAAACTCTCTATTTAATTCTAATAATGCTTTCCTCCTTTAAATCTACTTTGTCTGATGTATAGATAGCCCAGTTTTAGCTGTCATTGTTGCTGTTGTTAGTACTTGCATAATATATTTTTTCCATCCATCTGTCAACATGTGTGAGACTCTTTTGCAATAGAAAGAAGTATAAAACAGGGTGTGATAGGCAGGATAATGGTTCCCCAAAATGTTGACATCCTAATCTCCCAGAACCTATGAATACATTACCTTCCATGCCAAAAGGGACTCTGCAGATATGATTATAGGTAAGACTTGTAAGATGTGAGGATTATCTCAGATTTATCTGGGTGGGCCTGATCTAATGACATGAGTTCATAAATGCAGGGAGTACTTCTTGATTATGGTCAGAAGGAGATGTGGCTGCAGAATAAGGGTCAGAGAGATGGCAACTTTTCCTTCTAATCAATAGGGAGACATAAGAGGAATTTAAATATATTTTTTAAAGAGTGTATCATAGAGTTCACATATGATCAAATTCACCCATTTTTAGTGTAAAATTCCATGGTTTTTAGTATGATATATTCACAAAGTTGTATAACCATCACGGTAACATATTTTAGAACATTTTTATCACCCCAGAAAGAAACCCTGCACCATTAACAGTTAATCCCCACTTACTCCCACACCCTCCAGCCCTAGGCAACCCTTAACCCACTTTGTGCTTTGGATTTACTTATTCTGGACATTTTATATAAATAGGATCAGACAATATGTGGCCTTTCGTGTCTGGCTTCTTTCACTTGGCATAATGTTCTCAAGGTTCATTCATTTTGTAGCATGTACCAGTACTTCTATCTTTTTAAATAATGAATAATATTCCTTTCATTCCTGTATATTGCCAAAAATACACCACATTTTCTTTATCCATAAATTAATGGACACTTCTTTCTTTATACTTTTTGGCTACTAGGAATAATGCTGCCATGAACATTCATGTACAATTTCAGTGTGGATGTATGTCTTCACTTCTCTTGCGTATATATCTAGAAGCAGAATTGCTGAGTTATATGGTAAGTCTATGTTTAACCTTTTGAGTAACTGTAGAGCATCAAAAAATGGCTGAAATGTGTTCTGTATTACATTCTCAATTTTATTCTTTTTAGAAACAGGATCTCACTCTGTCACCCACGCTGGAGTGCGATCTTAGCTTTAGCTCACTGCAGCCTTAAACTCCTAGGCTCAAGTGATCCTCTCACCTCAGCCTCCAGAATAGCTGGGACTACAGGCACATGCCATCATGCCCAGCTAATTTTTTATAGAGATGGAGGTCTTGCAATGTTCCCCAGGCTTGTCTTCTGGCCTCAAGCAATCCTCTCACTCCAGCCTTCCAAAGTGCTGGGATGACAGGCATGAGCCACCACACCCACCCAATTTCACCCTTTTGTATACAGATATCTCAGTTGTCTCAGAACCATTTGTTTGAGAGAGTATTCTTTTCCTCTTTAATTGTATTGGTAACCTTGTCAAAACCCAATTGACCATAAGTATGAGGGTTTATTTCTGGACTCTCAATTCCATTCCATTGACCTATAGTTTTTAAAAAATTGGTATCTATCTATCTATCTATCTATCTATCTATCTATCCCATCTGTCTATCTACAGGGTCTCACTGTGTTGGCCAGGCTGGTCTCAAACTCCTGGCCTCAAGCGATCCAGCCTCCCAAAGTGCTGGGATTACAGGTGTGAGCCGCACACCTAGCTGATCTATGTCTATTCTTATGCCAGTACCACACTACCAGGACTTGTCAAGCTTAGTAGTAACCTTAGAAATCAGCAAGCCTGAGTCCTCCCATTTTTATTTTTTCCCAAGATTGCTTCGGCTGCACTGGGTGTTTTCATTATTAATTTGACAGTGTATTGGATAAACTGTCAGGAACAGAGACAGGAGGCAGAGGTTTCTTAGAATGTTAACAAACTTTTAAAATTTCTTTGACAGAGTTGGAGTAGATTCCGATTTAAGAAATATTTGTTGATTAACAACTGTATGTGGTAATATAGCACTGTGTTCTGGAATTCTATGACATGAAGTGACGAGCAAAGTGACATCTAAGAGAAGTTCCCAAGGTGAAATCCAAGATATTTGGTGACAAAATAATATAAAAGATAAATAAAATCCAAGGTTTTGAGTTTGGTGATTGAGAGAATAGTGTTGATATTGGCAGAATAGAGATGTTGAGACGGGAAATAGTGGGGAGTATAGGATTCTGGAATGAGACATACTGACTTTAAGAATTAACTTGAGCTCAATGTAGACGTCTCCACGACATATTGGAGCTATAGGACTGGCCTCTGTCTGACAGACTGAGGCACACACTAAGCACCACCCGCAATGCAGTGATCGCTTAACCCTGGAAGTGGATTCGCTGCCTATGGAGGGAAGCAAGAAAGCAGATGCCCAGAAACAGAGCACTGAGGGCCAAAGGAAAACAGCAAATGGAGTAGGGAAGAAAATAATATGAGGAAGTGAACCAGTTAAGCAGGACATCGCAGAAGCCAAGAGAGCAGAGGGTTTCAGATGGCGAATCAGAAGAGCCAAATATTCCATCTATTAGCTTGATGAATGGGCAGAAACTAGGGAGTTAAGAGAGAAGTATAAACAAACAAATTTTTCTCGTTTCCCTCTGAGCTGAAAGCCACCTCTGAGATAATAAAGCTTTCTGGCCAGACAGAAATATTCAGCTATAAGATGGATTAGCCGTGTGTATTGATTTTGGATGGGAAAAAGGAGATCAGCAGAAAATTTTAGGACGGATGAAATATGTTACATAATATGTAGTAAACTTACAGCACTCCTTATCTGAGCAACCCCTAGAAATTGGGAGTTGTTTGTTACCAGAATGAGGTGGCCTGGTGGTGATTTCAGCAGAGAACTGTGTTCTCCAGACCCAAAGTAGGTTCTGGAAGTAACTCGGAAGTTGTCTTGAAATAGGATGGTGAGTTAGTGGGTAGGGGTCCAGGTTCACCATCTCCATTTCAACAGAGTTCAACTCCTTAAGGAAGAATCTATAATATCTGCTAAATATGTTGTACTTCTCTACATTTTTAAAAATTTATTTATTTATTTTTTGAGATAAGGTCTTACTCTGTTGCCCAGGCTAAAATACAGTGGTGAGATCACAGCTTACCGCAGCCTTGAACTTCTTGGCTCAAATGACCCTCCTACCTCAGCCTCCTGAGTGGTTAGGACCACAGGCATGTGCTACCATGCCTAGCTAATTTTAAAAAAATTAGAAAAAAAAAATTTTTAAAGAGGCCACTATGATTTTTGTAATTGTCTCCCTACATTACCAGGCTGGTCTGAAACTCCTGGCCTCAAGCCATTCTCTCACCTTGGCTTCCCAAAGTGCTGAGATATTACAAGTGCGAGCCATCATACCTGGCCTACATTTTTGTTTGAAGAAAGGGTCCATGGCTAATATATATAGTTTGAAATACACTAATTAGTGATTGGCAATGGGTTCACCAAACAGGGAAGGGACTGAGGGAGGCCTGGAGATACTTCTGATCTTCTTGAAAGGCAATCCTACTCTCTTGACTGCACAGGGCATCCTCTTGACCTTGGAAAGTATTGTATAATACAGTCTATGATTGTACTTTTAGGAAACACAGTATTTTTCATAACGACGCAATTTATGTTTGTTGTATATACGTTGGAAAATACAGAAAAACATGAAAAGTAAAATAAAAATGACCTGTTAATTTATCAGTTGCTATTAACATTTTGGTATATAGCCTTTGAGACTTTTAACTACATAATGCTTAAACAAAATAAATATGTGAGCTGATCTGCAAATAAGAAGAGGAAAGTCCATGGAAGACAGGAAGTTTTCATGCCCAGAGGGAAGAGCATGGTAGAGATCAGCAAGAAATTAGTAGAGAACCTATAATCCAACCAAAGTATGAAAGCAACCAAGAACCAGTTTGGCTTCTGAAGAGGGAAATGATGTACAAAAGCAATAAATCCCAGAAAGGCAGTTCTTAACGATGCATGTACAGCAGACTGGAGTGATATGGTATGGGGTCTACAAAGTCATCACAAAGGCCACCGTCGTATCCTGGAGGGCAGGCTGCAGCTGACAAAATGGTGAAAAAGAGTGAATTCAAGAAGGACTGAATTTGTACTATAAAGCATTTGGGGTAGAAGCCATAGAGAGAAATAATAATAATAAAATAGTAATAGCAGCTAATATTTAGTAAACATAATACAGATGAGGCATTGTTTTAAGCACTTTGTATCTAATTTAATCCTCGTGAAAGCCCCATGGATGAAGAAACTGAGGCACAGAGAGGTTAAAGGCACATAGCACCATTTGGGTCAATATGAGGAATATGTTTCCACCAGACAGAGCTTCCCCAAGACAGAAAGAATGAGTTTCCTTGGGGAGGGTGATTTTCTGGCATTAGAGGTGTGCAAGCAAGGGCTTGGCAGGGTGGTGAGGGAAGGGTGGCACAAACAGTGCTGGAGGGTGAACGGCAGGGTCCAGAGGCACTTCCTCTCTGAAATGCTGCTCAAGTACAATGAACTGGGCATGATTGGAGAATAGGACTTAGGAAGACCTATTGTTGTGACCCTGAAGGAAAGCAGTGCTAGGGATGGTAATAAGGATGGAGGAAAGGGCTGTATCATTGAAGTGGCATCCTACCAGCCCTTCTCCAGGAGGCCATAGTACACAGTAGTATAGAACATGCACTTTTGGAGCCAGACTGCTTGGGTGTGAATCTCAGCTCCATCACTCACTGGCTGTGTGATTTTAGTGTTAGCTGGCCTCCCTTAGCCTCAGTTTCAGTATTGTTGTGAGGTCTAAATGCAACAATACACTAAAAATGTCTAGTACTAAGTACAGCATATAGAAAGTGCGCAGTAAATGTTATTACCACCTGTGCAATCTTGGGCAACTTTCTAAACTTCCCATGCCTCAGCTTACTATCTATAAAATTAATATAACAGTAGCAAGTGAGATAAGACATATATAGTGCTTAGTAGAATATCTGGCATATTGTTAAGACTATTGTCAACATTAAAGATAATAATATCTAATACTTAAATACTACATGCTTATAAACATAAAACACTGCTTTAAGTGTTCTATGTATAACTTATTTAATCCTTGCTATATGAAACAGATAATAACATCTGTCAATAACCATCACTGAGTGGTAGCTATTATCATCAGTATAATATAGTTTCATCTTCTTTTACAACCTCTTCTATCCAAGACCTTACAAAGAGGAGGAAAGGAGGCAAAAATCACTCATATCAGAAAAACAAAATAAAACCAAATAAAAAAACAACCAAAGTCACTTCTCTGGTGTGGATTTAGAGAGGGTCTATATTTGCTCCCTCGTTTATGTTCCAGAATTTGAAGAGGGTTGGGGTAAAAAGGATTTATGTGTGGAAGCTATAATTTACCATTTTTAGTCTGTAGCCCCTTTTCTGTCTGGTTTGTTTGGACTGCCATTCATTTCTACTGAGTTCTATTTGTTTCTGATCATTTTACAATTTACGAAGATCAGCAAAACTTCATTCTCTACTAATAACCCATCTGACTTTCCCTGCCAGTGTGATGCCACCTTCACACTTAATGATGTATGCATATTTACTTACAGTAAAACTTACTCACTTGGGCTAAGTGAGAAAAACACCCCAGATGTCCCAGAAATTTGGTTCTTGAAGAGTTTTCTAATCTGGAAATTCTGTCGAGTATGTTTTTAATGTACAGGCAAGATTTAGGTTTAATTAGCAACTATCTTCAACTTTTGTACTTAAAAGTTCCTAAAAGTAGCTTGTTTATTATGTAAATCAAATGTGTCTCTTAAAGTTTATTTATGCTAAAGTTTAGTTTATACTAAACATCTGATTGGCTGATCACTTCTTTATGGCTCACTCTAACAAAAGTTCAAAGGATCTCAAACTCAAAGTGAGGTTCAAGTCATTAAGGTCCTTCATGTGCCAGCTAGTCACAGACCCAGAGCCTGTGAGTCCCCCTCCCAGATCAGCGCACCCAGGCTGCATCTGAGCGACTGCGCTAGTGCACATGTGGCTCAAATCTCCAGTCTGCTCGTGGTTTTGAATGTCCCAACAACTGCAGGCTTTGGCCAAGGCCACCCTCTCATCTTGCTGTGTGGTAAGGGCTTACATATCCAGACGTGCATGTGTGCACTGTTGTCTAGGTGTTTGTTTTTAAAAATCATCGTGGACCTAAAAATAGTTTTCTCCTAAAATTAGTTCCCTAAAATACACTGACTAGAAGCCCCACACTCTGAACTGATGCTTTAGTGAACCTCTTTGCTTAATTTTTGAAGATGAAAAAAGCCCCTAACAGCTGGGAAGTGGGGCTATGCAGAGCTGTTTTGGATGGCACAGTGGCATGCCGTATGCCAGGCATGTCCAATCTTCTGGCTTCCTTGAGCCACACTGGAAGAAGAAGAATTGTCTTGGGCCACACATAAAATACACTAACACTAATGATAGCTGATGAGCTAAAAAAAAAAAAAAAAGAAATTGCAAAAAAAACTCACAATGTTTGAAGAAAACTTCATGAATTTTAAGAAAGTTTACAGGCACAGTGGCTCACGCCTGTAATCCCAGCACTTTGGGAGTTCGAGACCAGGCTGGCCACCATGGTAAAACCCCGTCTCTACTAAAAATACAAAAATTAGCCAGGTGTGATGGTGCATGTCTGTAATCCCAGCTACTCAGGAGGCTGAGGCATGAGAAGCACTTGAACCCAGGAGGTGGAGGTTGCAGTGAGCCGAGATCGCACCACCACACTCCAGCCTGGGTGACAGAGTGAGAATCTGTCGCCAAAAAAAAAAAAAAAGAAAAAGAAAAAAGAAAAGTTACGCATTCAAAGCCATCCCGGGCCATGTGCAGCCCGTGGGCCATGGGTTTGAATAAGCTTGCCCTATGCCATCACTCTGGTTCTGAAAAGTAACTCAGAGAAATCAATCACTGTTCAATAGCCTTTAGAACAAGCTCTTTTTCTTATCTTATAAAGTCGTTTAACCACTCTGAGTTCCTGTTTCCTTGTATGCAAAAATGAGAACCAAAATACTGCCTAAATAGAATGAGTGTGAAGAGGAAATAAGATTCTACACGTAGTGAGCATTCTGTGCACCATAAGTGCATGGATTCTCGGTACAGGTCTCTTGAATTTCCACGGCGGTTGCCATAAGCCCAGGCAAACAGGTAAAACCGACTAACCAACTGCAAGAAGTCATTTCAATATATGTTGAACCTATGGCCTCTGACTGACAGCTGTCAAAGTCAAGGTGTGACCAACTGCTCAACCCTCTTATGACTGTGAGATCTGAACCAGCTGCTAAGGGAACAAGATATTGTTAGAAAATTATGTGGGGAAAATGTGGTAACACCACCTAAATTCTATATGCCACACTACAGGTCTGGCAAGAATTGTAAAAACAGAGTGAAACAAAACAGAGATTCCCAATTCTGGTTCTGCCTTGGAGTCACTGGAGCCTACAGTCCCTTTCATACCTATCTTTGGTTCCTTTAGTCTAGCCCAGCTGAGCCCTGGCCTCCTGTTTGGCCCAGCCTGGCCCAACATAGGCTGCCTGAAATTACCATCTTCTGCAGCATCTGTTGCACTTATGATGGTCTTTGCACAGCTATTGCCCTAGGACAGTCCCACAGAGGACTTCCTGCCTCACCAGGTAGCCCATGTCACGGATGGTCAGCTGGAGCAATCTGAAAAATCTCAAATGTGCCTCCTATAGTATCCACCCTATTATTTTCATGCTGCCTGCAGTGGGCACCTAGGAGACATTCAACTCCCACTCCTTAGAAGACAACGCTCTTTTTCCCACCTCCACACTTATCTTACACATAGTGGGGACAGGGAGGAGCAGGAAGTTTCTACTCTAATTGGCATTTTTATTTAAAATAGATTTTATAGCTAAATCAAATGTTTATGAGCATGGATGTACTCAGTTGGTCAGTGAATTTCAGAATGGAAGAAACAAAAAGATGTCCTCCCAACTGCTTGGGAATCAGAGTCTGGAAAGGAAGAGTAAGGAGACAGCAGAGAGCTGAGAAGTGTCCGGACCCTGTGGCCGTGGTCCGCCCAAAGTAGATTCATTTATTTCGTCAACAAATACTTCTTGAACTAGTCCTAGTTGCTGGGCACACAGCCAGGTGGAGGAAGGTGGGGAGAAAAGCAGTGATGATCAATTATGATGGGTGTTGTGGCTAGGGATGGGGGCTCTAGGAACGCAAGGTGGGGACCTTGATTAGTCTAGGGAAAGGAGAAGATCTCCCTGAAGAAGTGATGTCTTAGATGAAACTGGAAGGCTGAATTGGCATTAGAAAGATTTCAATTTTTATTATTTTTTTTTGAGGAGATGAGGCAAGTATGCATGTGCTGGGGCAGCATGGGAGGAAAGTGGAAAAGGAGAAGAGTGATCTGGGCAGAGGCACAAAGCAACGTAGTACATTCTGTAGAGCCTGTATATTTAGGCCCCAGAAATTCTCAAGTTATATGGTTTCTGCTGCAACCTTAACTTGAGCATAAACATTTCTTTAGGCATTTCCAAATATCTAACCACACTGCTGGAATCAATCTCATCCTGTAGGGGTCTGCTTCCCAGGCTTACTATAAGCTGGCTATAGGTGCTGTAGTGGATTCTAAATTTGTTTGCTATTAATTTTATGAACTGATTTCTCATTCCTGGGCTTGTGGCCCTGTTAAAAACAAAAACAAAACCCACCAGGGTTCTTGGCTTAAAAGGGCAATTCTAATTCATATATCATTTTGGAAAAAAAACAAAACACAGAATGAATTCAATAGTCTTCAATTGCACAAACATGAAATAAAATAAAAACATCCAGTGTTTATTGAGGCCAGTGAACTAACACTGAGTAGTAAGAGGGGAGGGGATGTCCTAGTGTAGAAGCAAGAGTAAATGTGACCTGTCCTGAAATAGGAGCCTAAAGAATCTAACACAAGGCAAAGAAGACAGGACCGATAAGGGAGGCAAAAAGAAAACAGAAAACAAAGAGGAGAGGTGTGTGGGGGAGAAAGGCAAAGGGAGAGGTGATAGGAAGGAGTAGGAGGGAGAGGAGGAAGAATGTTTTATCAGGCAGGATATTCAGGGAGTATTTACAAGCCATTTTTTTCTTTTTACCCTGTCTGTCTCACTGCTTGTCAAACTTTTCCAAAATTAGGTGAGGCCAGTGGGGTGAGAGGGATAGAATGAAGCTCAGAGTAACTGGGGCTCAAGCATCATTTAACGCCTGACTGTCACAGGCACTTACTAAACATGTGCTGTTCTGTTTTCCAGTTGTCCAGGCTGCCTCTTCACTTTTACCAGAGCTAATTAATAGCAGTATTAGCAGCAAGATTGAGATCCCTGGCTTTGGAGCCAGACTAAATGGGCCAGCTCTCCTAGTTCATAACTCTGTGACCGTGGGCATTTTACTTAGCCTCTGTTTTCTCACTGATAAAATCAGTAAGTGCCTCAGAGTTTTTTTTCTGGATAATTAAATGAGATAGTACATTGAAAGCCCATAGTAGGGTCCCTGGCAGATAGTAAGGTCTCAATAAATGTTAGCTATTATTATTATTATCATCATATAGTAGTTATTGAAATTACACAGTTAAGGCAGTGGTTTTCAAACTTTTAAGGACAAAATCTTCCTTCCAAACAAACTCTATGCAGCTGCCCAGCAGAGGTGGCCAATGTCCACCTTGGTTCACCTTTGGGAGTCTCCAGAGGTCCCTCCAGCTCCATGGACCCTAGGGGGATGCTGGTGGCCCAGGGCACTCTGCTGGATGCCCCCATGTGGGTGTAGGTACATGTGGGGAGTGAGGGGACCTGGGAGCCACGCCAGCTTTGGGGAGGAAGGGGCTGGCTTGTGGGTCTAGATTATAGACCTTTCACAGGCACTGTGCCTTTCACGGGCACTGCCACCCCTTGGGGCCTGTGCAGCTCTGCCAGCGTGTACCAAAGAAGAGTAAAATAGGGAGGCCTGACCACCATTAAATATTGCCCTCATTCCCTCATTTCTGAACTTGAACCTGATTGCCGCGTTTTTCTTTTACACCCTCACTACTTACTTAGAATCTTGTCTGTCCTTGGTGAAATTCTTACAACACGAAACAGGAGTGTTGGGAAAAATATGCCAGACATGAAGCTAATCAGAAAAAGGTGAGGAGGAATATTACAGATGTTATTTATTACCTACAGGGGACAAATCGAAATGCTCATAATTTTTATATATGCACTCCACATGACGTATTTCAAATGAATCTTAAGTTTATGATTTTCAGTTTACAAAGTCAATTTCTCTGACACCTACTCACTCAGTTCATATTTGATATTTTAAAAGTCCTAGTGAAAAAAGAGCTTTGATGTGGCTTACTCGGCCTAGACAGAGTTCAAATGTTAATCATTATTGCATTGTGCATAGTAAGTATTCAGAGAATGTGCTGGTGTTACAGGGAACTTCGACAATTGGTTAATGTCCGACATCAGCCAGGAGTGTTGATTGAGCAGTGTAAACTAAAAACAACAGAAAACAACCATTCAACGAATCCTCAACTCATGACCATTGGAGTAAATTAAGCCACCTATACCTGAAATAGGTTGACGAGAGCTCTTCTCATGCTTCGGTTTAAATCGAGTCTTGAAAAAATAACTTATTTCATATTATTCATTTACTTACTAAACAAATACCTATTTTGTTGATCACTATATGTGTTAGACACTAAATCTTTAGAATGAGTAAGCTGGAGTCCAGCAGGTAATAATAAAATAATTTTGTTTAACCACCATAAATTATAAAATAGTGGAATAAACACTTGTTGCCTGAATAAATAAAATGCACGAAGTGCTAGGAGATTCCAAAACACATACCAATTCCCCAGGAGGATGCAGGAAGAGCTCTATGGATGGGCCAATGCAATAGGTAAAGAAAGAGTGACAAATATGATCAAGGCACAAGGAGGGTCTCTCTTTTTGAAATTTTCTTCTTTCTAAGGTGTCCTTCCCCTTTTCAGTCTCTAAGTGAGACAATGCGTGCAAAGCACTTGCTGTAGTGCTTGGCACAGAGAAAATGCTCCATCTGGGTTAGCTCTCATTTCTACCTGCCATTCTTTTTTTTTTGACGGTGTCTCGCTCTGTCACCAGGCTGGAGTGCAGTAGCACAATCTCGGCTCACTGCAACCTCCTTCTCCCGGGTTCAAGTGACTCTCCTGCCTCAGCCTCTGGAGTAGCTGGGACTACAGGTGCACGCCACCATGCCCAGCTAATTTTTGTATTTTTTGTAGAGACAGGGTTTCACCATGTTGGCCAGGATGCTCTCAATCTCTTGACCTTGTGATCCGCCTGCCTTGGTCTCCCAAAGTGCCGGGATTACAGGCACGAGCCACTGCGCCCAGCCTCTACCTGCCATTCTTTCCAGCCTCATTTGCTTATTCTTTTTTCGCTGTTCATCTCTTCAATGTTTTCATTCCTCTAGTTTCCATGCCCAACATTTTTCTGGGTATTCTAGACTCCAGAATCTTATCTCTAACCCAGACTGTTCTTTTATGTATCCAACCATAGTTCCTCTAGTCCGGGCGAACCTGCACAGGAAACAAAGCCCAGCCTTCTCACTTCCTTCTCACATCACTCCTTCAATGGTGCTCCACTCCTGTATTTCACATAGGGATATTGACATCCATCTCCTGGCCTTGGCCATCAAAACACGTTCAACCTCTTCAGCTTGCCTCTCCTTGTATCCACCATGGACAATAGCTTACCTACTCTCGCTGGCTCCATCACCTTTCTGCTGCCCCCATGAGCCATCCTGCTTTTTGGGGTAAGGGGAGGAATCACAGAGATCCTGTATATTCAGCTGCCCCTAAGATAGCTTTATGGGTAACCCCTCTCTAATGTCCGATGTGCACTGCCAAGTCCTGGGCTCCCAAACTGGGTGCCTTGTCTCCACTTCTTCTGGCTGTATTTAAGGTGGAAAAAATATACGGACTGAGAAGAGAACAGGGAGGAGGATGGAATTCTGGAAAGAAACACTATTTGAAAGGCAAAGCATAGGGGAAGGGGCCTCTAAAAGGCTGAGAAGGAGGAGTTAGACTAGAAGAAGGCCTCAGAAGCCAGGGAAAATACTCCATGGAGAAAATGGTTAATGTCAAAGAGAGGGAAAGTATGAGAAAGCAGGAAAGGAGATAACTGGATTTGGCAACAGGATGTTATAGATGATGTGGAGACAGAAAATGCACTGAGCTTTTAACATATAATGGCCATAATAAACATGAACTTGCGGATCTGATGAGCTGGTAACAACAAAGATAAGATTGGAAGAAAACCAAGTATTTTTTTCTAATCATCCTCCAATTAAAGTGACAACAGACAGCCATCTCCAGTTCTGGCACCAGCAGATGCTAATCGAATACAGAACTAGGGCCACCACTGAATTCACATTTTTGGTCTGTCTCTCTCTAAATACACGTTTTTTTAAAGTAATTGGTAGAGTCTGTCAACAAATGGTTATAAATAGGCATTGTGTGTAAGAAACAAAAAAAAAGGGAAATTAAACCCAAAATATTCCTCTTCAGCCTGTGATTATGATGATGAGCATGGCCCAGACTGAGTCTCTGGCAAGGGATGAAAGGAGAAAGACCCCCCCGCCCCCAACATGGCATTTAGTGCAATCCCAACCACAAATCCTCACCATCCAAAACGCCTTGCTGAAGGCTGGGCTCACCCTGTGTTGTACAGTTCATATTCCGGCGTGCAGGAAAGACGTGTCTAGGCTCTGAGCACATTTTTGGATAAGGATGAAATAATGTTCCTTTAATACTTAATTTGGAAAAACGGCCCTGCCCACGGAATCAGCCTTTTAATGGCTGTCAGGTGGGCCTGCCCCCTCCGGGAAGCTTGGTGATGCCATCCCTCCTGACCCCGGGAGCCCATACTGGGATAGCAGTGGCAACAATTACAGTGCAGAAAACTGAAGCTGGCTGGCGTTCTTCCAAGGGCAGCCCTCCACAACATTGCTATCCATGGCCCAAACCCAGGCATGTTACACAAACCCTGTAATCACTGACATGAGGGCCACTAGGTGATGCTTGCCAAAGGTAAAAAAGCAAACATTTGAGACAACTCTTTCTAGCCCCCTCTAGTTCTTGGCAGCAGCCCCTGAAAGTAAGGATGTTTTATATTTTGAGAAGTTATCAGGGTCTCACATGAACTGGGATTCAGAACACAATTTCTCTTTCCAATGAAAACTGGAAACACATCTGAGACAGTAAGCAAAGATGGTTTCTTAGCTCTACAATTGACTTAGAATGAAATATGAAGGAGTTGCCACCCAACTCTTCAGAGCAGCTTTGAAAAGGTTCAGCTTCAGAGGGCACCTGCCTCAAGTGCTCAAGAATCTGTAGATGCGGATTTGAATTTGGCAGCTTGATTATGGAGCTCAACAGAGAGACATCCTGAGATTCCTGAAGCCTCAGTCCTCTCTCAAACAATCCGCGTTAACTTTCACATCCATAATCCCAGTGTGCTTCCTGAGAAATGCCAACCGTTAGACACTTCAGCCACATCCATGAAATGACTCACTTGAGGGGCAGAATCTGAATCTGTGCTGGCTAGCCGAGTCTGGAGAGAGACTCCCTCCCTAACAGTCAGTTTGTCTCTTTTCCTTCCCCTGATGCTGGTGCTCGCCTACTCACATGAAGGATGACGTGTACATCAAAATCCTACTTCTGAACCTGCATACGGAAAACCAATTAAGATGGGGAGAAAAATGAAACAGAACTGAATTTTCCATCTGACTCAAACAAGAATGTTTAGAATCAGGCAGATTTAGAAATAGAATGGAGGGGCCTGCTATCATAGTAGAGGCTCATTTTACTAGAGGATGGTACCCTACAAAGGTGTAGGTGAGCAGAACCCCACAGAGTCAAGGCAGATTTTGAAGCTTTGGCTGGTTGATCTGATGCCCTCTCCTGGCTCTCATACGGTTTGGCAGATGAAAAATCTGGATAGCAGGGAAAATTTGAAAGACGGAGCCCCAGGGCAACACCCCTACACCTTGTGACCAACCTCTTTCTTGGGGAAAGAAGGAGTATGAATGAAAAAGTGGGAGTATTTGTAAGCAAACACTCTGTGACAAACCCGGAGTTGGCTTCCTGAATGAGCAAAAGAAGCAAAGTAGGGGCCAGGCATGGTGGCTCACGTCTGTAATCCCAGCAGTTTGGGAGGCCGAGGCAGGCAAATCACTTGAGGTCAGGAGTTCAAGACTAGCCTGGTCAACATGGTAAAACCCCATTTCTACTAAAAATACAAAAATTAGCCAGGCGTGGTGGTGTGCACCTGTAGTCCCAGCTACTCAGGAGGCTGAGGCGAGAGGATTGCCTGAACCCTGGAGGCAGAGGTTGCAGTAAACCACGATCACGCCACTGCACTCCAGCCCGGGTGACAGAGCAAGACTCAATTTCAATTAACAAAAAAAAAAGAAGAAGAAGCAGCAAAGTAGGAAGCTGTGCACAGAGGCTGGAGGAGCACTCACAGACTCCCCTCCCCACCATGCATTTTACCCAGACCTCTGTTTGGGGCTGGAGTTCCCATAAAAAGCACTCCCCCTTAACTGGCCAAGACTTTGCATTTTAGAGGGGGTTATATATTAAAATAACAATAATAACAAATCAACAAGAATTTTTTGAGCATCTGCCATGTTTAAGAAACTGTGTAAGGTGTCACAGGAATTACAGAAAAATATTAAATTAATTAATTTTTTTTTTGGAGGGTGTGCAAGGTACTGTTTTAGATACCAGGAAAAGTATCTCTACTTAAGAAGCTTAGAATGAATTGGGAGAATAAATGTCAATGAAAGGCAATACATGATAAATGCCAAAGGAGTGGTATGACACCATTTAATTTAAGCATTAATTACTTTGAAGAGTAAGTACTACAGAACTCCAGAGACGGAAAGTCTATTTCTGGTTGGTTGGAGGGGAGACTTCCCAGAGAAGGTGAGACTTAGGGGATGAAGCTTGTACTTCATCAGTAGAATTCAGCAGAATTCAGAGAGGGGGATGAGCAGGAACAGGACATCCCAGGCAGAGTGTGGAACAGTACAAGGTGAGAATTCACCAAGTTTGTTTGGACTCTAGATAGTTGAGCACCCTGGCTGGCTTGAGGGGGACAAAGTAAGAATTGTTAGGAAAAGATGGGTTGCATTAGTACCTCCAACATATAGAAGTTAGAACTTTATTCAGTAGGTAATTGGAAGCAAGTAAAATTTTTTTAGCAGGGATGAAAGGCATGTTTCAGAAAGATACATCTCCACGTTCATTATACTCTGATTACTAATTAAGTTTCTAGGATGACCTAATAGTACGAAAAAGTTGCTCTATACAACAGCCAGGAATAACTCTGTCACTGGAAGGGGATAGTCTACATTGTAAATATGTAAATTAGCATTCTGTATCAGAGCAGAAAGAAACCAGTTGAAGAGCTTAGTCGGGCAAGTACCGAACCAGTCCAGGGTTGGATTGGTCAAGTAAGTCTAGATGATGAATAGAGCAGGAAAAAGGATGCTAGGTCTGGAATGGCATCACTGGAAGAACATGTGAGAGATGTTGCTTTTGGAGGGAGATGAACTGCATGACATGAGCAATTGAATGTGTAGGTTTAGAAGTGCTGATGGATTTGCCACAGGTGCACTCTCACTCACACTCTTCAGTGCACTAGGAATAAAGCTGAAACTGCAACATGGCCCCCAGGGTCTGCGTCATCTGCCCTGTCTCCTTCTTGGAATCACACTCTGACCACATTTCTCGGCCTCCCTTGCAGTTGGGTGTGTGTCGGTGGAATGTGAGTGGGCTTGGGAGCACCACTTCCAGGCAGGCCTGAGCCCAGAAAACCCTCTCATGCACAGCCTTCCATGCAGAGAAGCATGCTGGCCTTGGCAGCTCATTAAAAATGGCAGAGCTGCAAAATGAAAGGACCTGTGGTCTCCAAGACACTTCTTTGAACAGGGATGTCTAACTGCTCAGCAATATCTAGTTTGCACTTTCTGCGAATGAGAAATAAATGTCTATACTGTTTGAATGTCAGTTTTGGTTTGTTCCAGCAGCCAGCATTATCTTAACTAATCTGTCATTCTCCTAGTCTCATCTCACCCCACTGCTCTCACTGTGTATGTTCCAACCACACTGGTTTCCTTCAGTTCTTTGGACACACTAAGCTCTGTTCATCCAGTCTAGCCCTTCCCTGCTGCAAGGGTCTTTGTGTTAGCTCTTTCCTCTACCCAGAGCACTTTCTACAATTCCTTGCCTGATAACTCCTTTTCCAGGTCTCAGATCAAATAACACTTCCTCAGGGCAGCTATTTTTTGACCTCCCAAATTAAATCAGGGCAACCCCTGTTCATCTTCCATAACACGTCTTACAATGTATAATTATATATTCATTTAATATATTTAATATTATTTAAATTATATTTGTTAAATTAAATTAAATATATTTAATACATGTCTCCCTAGAAAAGTATATGATCCAACAAAAGCAGGGATCATGACTCTTGTTCACCAGTGTACTGTTCATTCAGCACCTAGCACCGTGTGGATGTTTGAGAAATATTATGGAATAAATGAATGAACTGGAGTGCTGCAGTCACAGTTAGATTTGAGAATGATCTCAATAGGGACAGATAGAGAGTGGAGAGAACAGAGCAGCAGGCTGAGAAACAGCCCCGGGAAACACACACTAGGGTACAGCATCTACCTTCCACCCCTAAACAGAGGCCGTGGAGAAGAATAAAGTTTAGAGAGGAGAAACTAAGTAGAGAGATAAGTATTATAGAATGAAGAGCACTCAAGTTCTCAAGGGGCCTTAGACATCATCTAACCTGAGCTCCCCTTTGCATAGATGAGGAAACAGAAGTAAAGTTCCCTGGCTTAGCTAATTGGTGTCCACGGTGGGGTGGCCATACTAAAAATGTCAGAATTGTTCTGTTTGCATTGATACCTGAGAGGGAATAGGATCAAAGTCTTTAAATGTGTGGTCCTACTGCCAGATTTAAGGGGTGCCTTGTGAAGGTCTCATAATGGACTTAAATGAACCAATGTCTCCTAAGATCTCAACTCCAGGATATTTCCTCCTGCAGGGATTAAAGAGAAGGGGGACTGTTTGAAAACATGAGGAAGGGACATCTAGGTCATTATTTGGTTGTGTTTGCTCTCCTTCAAGTGAAACACTTATCTGAATGCAATAAAGAGGCTTCTTCAGACAGATGAAGAGCAGGCCCTGTGGGCCATGGAGAGAGTCAGTTTCGTCCCCGGTGGAACTCATCTGCTTTCCCGGAGAGTGTTTTCACTTCCATGTTGAAGCTGGAGCTCCAGCCTCCCGACAGACAATTCTCCCTAACACACTCCCCTCTGCACTAGGGACGGCCGCCTCTTGTATTAATACAATTAAATTAGCCCATCAGTTCCCTGGTATCTTTTGAACACTTGAGAGAAAGTCGGCAGCTTATCGGGGCTTTTCCAAGAGAAATATATGCTACTAAAAAGTGATTTCTACACACATCCCTCCCTCCCTTGATCAGGAGGTAATTACTGGGCTACGAAGGCCGCTGAAGCTGAGGCCTGGCAAAGCCAAGTGTGTGCTGCTTTCTGACCGCCAAAGGGAGCAGACAGAGCCCTGGCCTTGCTCCACTGGGGCCTGCACCACTCTTGCAAGCTTCCACGAGTAAGGTCAGTGGCATCCAAGTTCCCACAGAAACAGTGCTGGTCTCCTCAGCTGGAGGGCTTGATCAGCCATCTGCTTCCCTGCTCAGGCTGCTTTCCTAGCTGATCCAGCCCAGAGCCCTTGCAGAGCCACAAATGATGCGAGTGCTACGAAGACCAAAAGTCTTCCCCCATGGGATATGGTAATGTATTCGTTACTTCAACAAATATTTATTGAGCATCTACCCTGCACCTGTGCTGGGCCAGGAACTGGTTTTATCCCATTTGATGATTATTTATTGAGCACCTACTTTGTACAAGAAGTTGTACTCCAGTGCTATTCCCTGCAGGCAAGGAGCTGGAGGTCTGGTCAAGGGCCTATTTGTTGTTTCAGTGCCCTTATTCTCCCACCCGAGGGCACCTGGCAGAGCTAGACAGGGCCCCTGGCAGTCCTGCTGAGTCAAAGGTATAAGCAGGCACCCAAATGGCTCTAACAGTCTTCGGCCATTAACATTCTTTAGTTTCAAGGAGCTCACATAAGACACAGGCACAGTGAGCCTCTTGCAAAATGAAACAAATACCAGGGAAGAGAAGTCTCTCAGGATTAGCAACTGCTCACCGCAGATGTAACCAAAATGTGGAATGAAAAAAAAAAAAAAAAGATCCCTTCAGACTCAGTTTCTGTGGGAAAAAAAAAGTGTTTCACTTCAGCTCAGTACGATTTTTAAAAAATCAAAACTGATTCAATTCCCTTATCCTTTCCTTGCCACCCCATCCAAACCACCCTATCATTGAGGTTAGAGGACTTACTTGGTCAATGTCATCACATAAGCCTCTCTTAAGGAAAAAAAGTAGAGAGTAAGTTTAGAGAGGATAGGAAGGTTGGGAACTGCCTACTGTTTATATGACAGAAGAAATGGAAACCACTGTACAATTCTAACTTATCAAGCAGGGCGAAAACACCACTAGGAGCAAAAGGGAGAGAGCTCAGAGGGATCAGGAGAAATCTTTTGACATGGCAGATAATTAAGACACTAAAACTAACAACCAAAGGCAGAAAGGCAAGCTGTAATTACCCAAATGCTTTCAAAGCCTGGAGAGGAGACAAAAATGGGTAGTTCCTACTTTAACCAATGCGGATAGCCTGGTAGGGACTGTCCTTTCTGTCCCCAGCATGGCTGGCTGCAGTCATTGGCCTCTGACCTCCCAGCTCCCGGACAGTGTCCATTATACCTGTGCACGCTGAGGGAATGGGGAAACGCTGCCCCGTGCTCCATGCATCTTCCAGGTCCATGGCAAGTCTCCTATAAAATCAAGGCCACTTGAAGGCAGGGACTACCCATTCAAGCTCCTTTTATATTACACATAGTACTTTGCTCAGAAAGAGTCACGTGTATATTTGCCAACCAGATACCATTAGCGGGGACACAGCATCTGGCTTCCAGGGTTTAGTGATAGCAACACATAAGATACTGTTTCTTACAAGTGGGAAGTTCCTCATAGACTTACTCAAATGAATGCACACTGGAGAGTGAAACAGAGACCCCAACCGACCAACGTTGTCATGTCATAAATCACATTTCCCAGGGGCTGCTGAAAACACCCAGCCTTTTTCTAATAATTGCTGAGTCGCATAACAAGCAAAAGGCTTAATCCTACAGTGCCATCAAGTTTACCTGCACACGGAGTTACTTTCCACTTATCTGTATGGAGAATCTGCCATATTAGGGGCATATCAGAGCATAATTCAGCCAATGAGGCACGCAGGCAGCTATAAGACATTATCAGAACCTACACTGTAGTGATTTTATACCAAGTATGTGAAAATTTAATAAGATTAGAAGGAAAACAAAATGAGGTTGTTAGGAAGAAAGATGTCTTTCTGTTTCTATTCGTTATTGTTACTTCTAATTGTTTTCCCTTCTATCCACCCTCCACCACTCCAGGAAGAGGCCACTGGAGGCTTTTTCACTGCTTTCCACAGAGGTAGGAACCATTTCTGAGAAAGCAAGGCTCACTCTTCTCAGCACTGGGTGTTTCTGGTCCTCTCTGACCTTGACTAGAAAAACAAGCAGGAAAGAGGAGGAATGATAATAAACATATGGTCAGCATGCCTTTGTCTTCTGATAAGAAAAGGGGCTGGATGAGCAGGAATGTCCAGTGGAAGCAAATTTAAAATTTTTTATTATCATCGACCGAGCAGCCAGGTGGCTCTGTGGGCTCTGGGGCACAGTCACACTTAGACATGATGCCTGTGGAACCGGTCGCGGTGCCGAACCCCAGGCAAGGAGCACTTCAGGGGAGCAGTTAATCACTGCTGTGGAAAGAGCAACACCAGGGACAGGCACTGTGAGCTTGGGCTCCCGGAGTCCCCGCCTTGTTGCTTTCTAGCTGTGTGGCCTTGGGGGCAAATCGCTTAACTTTCTAATATTTTACTTTTCTGTAAAATGAGACTAATACTACCACCTACCTTCATTGGGTTTCTGTGAGCATTAAATGCACTAATGCGTGACAAGTGCTGAGCAATAAAATAGAGAGAAAATAGGGTGGCCTTTATTGTTATTATTATAAAATCTGTTCTGGATTACCTTCCTCTCTAACACCCTAGTGTGTAAGTTAGGAACTAAAGGGATGACAATAATCAAACAAAATTAACTCATATGCAGAGAAAATACAAAACAATAACAAAGTCACAGTGTCTCCTGGCATGTGTAACAACTGTATACCTGAAGGATGTCATAGGCTGTTAATATGTAAAGATCTTTAGAGATCTTCTCTGCATGCAACATGCAGTATCAGATACCATCAGAGAAATAGTAATATCTTTCCTATGAACAACCATCATTTACTGAGATGACCCCCTTCAGAAACTTACAGGAAACAAAATATGATTCCTGGACTGGCACTTCTCCTCTGGATATATTACAGGATTGATGCTTTCAGCCTCCTGTATCCGTGCAACTGGATTTTCAAGCATTTGTAGGTCTGTGCAGCCACACCACACTGTTGCCTCCTATTAAGTTCCTAGTCAGCCACTCCTCCTCACCCTGTGCTTTGCGGGTGGCCCACGCACAGCACTCCACATTGACCCGATGACATTCCGGCCTATTAGATTCGCCTCATTATGCTCCACCATCAGCTTCTCCTGGATTCCGACTTCATCGTCTCCATACTCATGATTACTCATAGGCCCTCTGGCCTCTAGAATGTGATAAATATGGTTTTGGTAGCTTCCTTCAAGTCACACCACTGGAAAGTGGCATGTGGATAGGAAGCTAGACAAGACGGTTACCTCAAATGGGCAGACATCCCCAAAAACTCTACAGTTCCATTTAAGACTCCACCAGCAGGCATGCTCTCACCATGCTTACTCTTCCGCTCCCTGTCACCTCCAATTAGCTACTCTTTCTCCACTCTCCTGCAACCATATCTGTGGTCTGCACTGGCAGAAAGCTGGGCCATGAAGGTGGGAAATGGCTGAGGACAATACAGTGAGCGCAGAGCATTCCGTGTTGGGGTGTGGTGATGGAAGGGGTGTTTTGGGAACACAAGGATGGTAGAAATAAGGCCAAGAAAAAATCCACTCTGAAAAATGTTAAGCTACTGGACTTAAGAGCTTCTAGTCTCCCTCCTTAAGAGTGAGACATAATAGAAACATTTGAGAGAGTCAATAATCCAGGGCCAAGCCTGCCCTCCACATTTTATGTTCCCAGTTGGTTGGTGGTCCCCAAGCTCTATCAGATAGCACGTCTTCATCAGTTGGCTTCCAAGTTGATTTAGTCATATGAAAGTGTCTTTCTTTTAACGTGCTCCCATTCTGGCTGCCTTGGATACAGGCACAGTGAAAATGGCACATTTCTCTTCCACAGCCTCAGGAAGGCATACTCCTCATTGGAGGGAGGCAAGTGATTCACCTCAATGGAGCCTAAGCCCAGGCAAGGAGCACTTCAAGGGAGCCTGGTTTCCAGTACCATATGCTGCTCCCCACCCCTTCCTGAGCCAATGGGAGGAAACGCATCTAATTTCCAAAGCCTTTTAAACATATTTGAGGAACCTTAAGGGAAGGCCTTTTAAGAAGGTACCAAAAGGGTAGATAGAACAACAATTTGGACCCGCTTCTCTAACTAGGAAATCCTCAGAGGTAACCTGGGGTGAGGAAAAGGGACAATAAAGCAAATCCAAGAAACGAGGGGATGAGAACAAAATACTGTTTCCCCTTAATCTCTCAAATACTTAAAAAACACCTTGTCATGAAAAATGTCAAACATGCACAGAAGTAGACTGAGCGGCATAATAAACACCATGTACCCAACAGTCATCAACTTGTGGCCAATCTTCTTTATCTTTACCTCCCATCCCCTCCTCCCCATATTATTTCCAAGCAAATTCCAACCATCATATTTCATCTGTAAATATTTTGGCATATATCCCTAAAAGACAAGGATCCTTAAAAAAATAAACCCCTCATAATCATGATACTATCATATTGGTAGGAATTTAATGTGCAAAGATGAGCAATGTTTCCTAGAACATTCACAATAATTCCCTAATAGCCTCCCATTTCTAGTTAGTGTTCAAATGGTCTGACTCCACATGGTTTTTAAGCCACACTTTTCTGATGACGAGGCCTGCATGACCTCCTGGGTGGCTAGGAGGATGCTGTTCTAGAGCACGTAGCTGGCACGGGGTAGCTCGGCATGCTCTCCGGGCACATCCTGTACTGGGTGGAGTGAGATTCAGTTCATGTTGCACTTACACCTCCCCGCACACAGAAGCACTCCCACTAAAGCATTTCCCTGATTTCCGGAGCCACAGGCAGCTTCAGAAGTCCAAATACTTTTGAAGGCCACAAGGGACCCATCTTACTCTCAGCCTTCAAGACAGGTCAGCACTCCTGCCTCCACTGGTGCCCCCACCCTGTCTACAGTGATGCTGGAGGGACATAGGATGGCCCCCTGGGCTCCCTCTGCTCGGGTCAACGATGTGTGACTTTTTGCTGGACGTGGGGTGGGTAGGGCAGCACACAGCAAGACGTCAGTATGTGTTGGCTGTGCCATGTGCCCTATTTTTGATTTCTCAACTAGTCAGAGCTAAGATGTTAATGAAATCTACAGGCTTTCATCTCAGATAACGGATTTGCAAAACAGACATGTATAAATGACAAACTGTGTTTCAGGCACTGTGCTGGGAGGGGTACAGAGATGAATGGGCAGATGTCCAGGTCCCTGTCTTGGACAGATTCAGCATCTAACAAAGAATGTGAATAAATAACTCTAACATAATGGGCTAGAGGTGCATAGAACACGCTGAGCGGGCACCGAGGGAGTTGCAATCAGAATGCAATCCTGCCAGGAAAGGTGGTGGTCAGAGTGGCTGGGAAGGCCTTGCCAAGGAAGGTTACATTTCAACTGGATCTCAAAGAACAAGCCAGATTTTACCAGGCAGAGAAAGGCAGGAAAGGTCACTTGGGCAATGGGAACAGCATGAGGAAAAGCATGGCAGCACATTGGTGGTGTAGGTGTCTTGTGACAGAGCTTTCGGCACATAACACAGTGTCTCTCTTCTCTGTCTACAACAAAGGCCAGCCCCGTGGAGAGCTAAAAAGAGTGAGGAACAACAAGGAGACAGATGATCCCGGAGCATATTCAGGGAGGAGGGCAGGAGCCAGGTCTGGCTCAGCTCCCCAAGTCAGCAGCACTTCTTGCCTTCAGCTGAAGCTGGGAGACTCATCCTATGGTCAGGCTGAGGGCTGCCAGAGCCTGCGGCCAGGCCTAACACTAGGCAGAGGCGACTCTGCAGCTGTCTGCTCACACTCACTGCCAGTCACTCTTCACTCCGCTTTCCTGCTCTGAAAATCACGTCCTGGCAACCTGCCCATCGGACCTGGAGCCAGCCTTGCTCTCTCCACTGCAGGCCTGTAGGCCTGGCCTTGAACCCCAGCCTGCTGACATGCTTCTCAAGCTACAGGCCCATTGCTTTGGCCCTCTAATTCTGGCTGACCATGGGCCACAGAGAGGAATAGGTGGCAGCTGATGCTGGCAGTTGTAGACTGCACAAGCAGGACCCATCTCTGGGCCCTTTCCATCAAGCCTGGTCTGGTGGCTAGTGTGGTGGGCACCCCACTAGACCCCTTGATCCAGTAGTGAGTTCCAGAAGAAAAGGCACAGCTCCAAAGCTCATCTGGAGCAAACTCTGCTCTCCTAATCTCCATTCACTTCTCAAATTTCCTGACCCCCTCAAGCTTCACTGGCCTCCTAGTACCTCCCTACCAAAGGAAAGGTTAAGTGTTCATTTCTTTAACTCTCATTTCTCTTTAGGGGACAGAGCCTGCTATTCAGGGCATCAGGGAAGCAGGGGAAATAAGGATGGGAGTGATTAAGTGCATGTCCAAAACCAGCTCTCTGATCTCATGACTTTCCTGTACCCTTGGTACAAGTGCTCCAGAGAGAACTGAGTTGTAAAATGACAGGTAAAAACAGCACAGTGAAAACCCTTCTTGCTTTGAACAGAAAATGCAGTTGGTGCCTGTGAGTTATTTGTTTCTCACTTGCTTTGGAAAGATATTGTCTAGAGAATTTGGAAACCTACATCCCATTTCAAAAAGCAGACCAGATTTCTGCTGACATTTAGTTCGGCAGGGGGTAGAGTTTGTCTGTTTTTGCCATGAGAGCTCGTTTTCTGGGGGACACACCACACGGTTCTAATTCTAGATGCCAACAAAGCTGCGCCTTTTTTTTTTTTTTTTTTTTTTTTTTTTTTTTGGAGACGGAGTCTCGCTCTGTCACCCAGGCTGGAGTGCAGTGGCGCAGTCTCGGCTCACTGCAAGCTCCGCCTCCCGGGTTCACGCCATTCTCCTGTCTCAGCCTCTCCGAGTAGCTGGGACTACAGGCGCCCGCCACCACGCCCGGCTAATTTTTTTGTATTTTTAGTAGAGACGGGGTTTCACCGTGGTCTCGATCTCCTGACCTTGTGATCCGCCCGCCTCGGCCTCCCAAAGTGCTGGGATTACAAGCGTGAGCCACCGCGCCCGGCCTAAAGCTGCGCCTTTAACCATGAAACTTGAATTAGCATTGAATGGCTTTTGAGTTTTTATTTAGGATGCATTTTAAGAAAATACAAGGTCTTCCAGCTGCAAACAGTAAGCGCCACCAGGGACTATGTGAGTTAAACATCTTTAGGATCTGTAGTCAGCCTTCCTGTGCTGTGGGAGTTTCAGGAACTTTCAACCACAGAGTACTGTGTTCAGTTGTATCAGAAAATGACTGGGGTTGGATTTCTCCTAAGCTCTCAAAGGCTTTGAATCTTTGACATAGTGTTGTTAACACAGTTAAATGTTTTCTACACAGAAGGCTTACTCAATACAACAAATTAGCAATACAAGAAAAGTTAGGTAAAGTTTCTATAGAAAATTCAGATCCTAAAATGTTTGATTAATTTAACAACCTGACAAAATGTCCAGAGCTATAGGTGTGATGAGCTGAAGGCTCCCCCTGCTTTTGGAGGCAGCAGGAGTGCAGTGCAGAAGCATGCGTTTGACACTCACAACTCGCTGCCATCCTATCGTCACATTAGGTTTCATCTTTCCAACTGGACTGCAGTTGCTGAGGTTAGCCTCCAAATACTATCCTGGTCTTGCCCCCATTTCCTAGTACAGTGAAACAATGGATGCTCTGGAATATTTGTTGATTAAATAATTGAGGTCACACATGGATACACTAGAAACTATTTTGCAGGGCAGCATTCTTTCGGTTAGTGGGATTCTGTTCTGGGTAGAGAAGCTGCTTCCCTCATTCTCTCCCTAAGAACCTAAATTCCATCAAGAGGACACAATCAAACCAGCAAAAGAAACTAGTAGGACAACTGAAATTCATCACAGGAGGCCACAAAAGAGTTAATTCAGCTCTGATATGAGGATTATGAGACAAGGGTATAAGGATTACACACAATGGATTTATAACAGAATACAATTTTTTTTAAAGGACAAAAGTAGTGACTAGGGACGTTTGTTTCAGATGAAGAAATAACCACGTTAACCTTTTAAACATTTGCATCTGTGAATTGTAGAGGCTCAACATAAAGCAGATTGCCTACATCCACTGCAGCCATTCTGGCATGAGAAAGTTCTCTTGCCTAAAGCAAAACAGATGTGTGAGAGGAAAAAGCAAAGTCTCTTATGGGTGTATCAACATTCAGAATTATATAGTTATCTCAGGAACTACAGACTGCGTGAAGCAATGAATATGGAATCCTTCCCGTATTTTTTCCCTAAAAACTCAGTATAAAAAGCAGAAACTTAATATTGAAAAAATACTAATTATAAAGGCAGATGAAAAAGTTAACAGTGTATTCACATTTCATCCATACGTTTTTTTTCTTTTTGGTCAACTGAACTAATCCTGTACCAGTGATTAAATATTCAGAATTTTTGGCCAAGTGCTGCCTAAGAGAGATCCATTTGACTGTTCAAGCAATTAGAAAAAGTGCCACATCCTTGCACGTGCCTCCAAGCAGGAAAGAGCACATCAGGGACATCTGCATATGTGTTCACATATGGGATTCACAGGCAAATCAACTTGGAAATGGGAAAGTACACAAAGGCTACCCCACTTGAGGTGCAGGTCAGTATTTACAGAGCAGTGGGCAGGTGCTCGGCTGTCTGCTAGGTCCTGGGAAAGGCACAGGAGAAACACAGGCAAGAGCATGGGCACTGAACAGGAAGGAAAACAATACCCTGGAGGGCACAGCCCCCTAGCCCAAAAGAAGAGTATTTACAGTGGGGAGGGGAGGACAGAGCATGGACGAAGTCTCAACAAGCAGTCATCCGAAACCAGGCTGGGAAAGTTGTTCAAGGAAATTTCAAGTTTGAATGATATGTAAAATGTGTACATGTAACAGATGACAAGTGGCTACACAACAATCAAGATTAATTTGGTAGAGATAAATGCTAATATGATTAAAATGACCCCAAATATTTGTATTATCACATTATTATAGAAATGAAGTCATATGAATATTCTGTTCAAATACACACACACACACACACACGATATCACAATTTAGCATTAAATGCAGCTTAGAGGGTTTGAAATTGTACTGGTACACATGAGTTTAATAATAATTGATGGGCTGGTGTGGTGGCTCATGCCTGTAATCCCAGCACTTTGGGAGGTTGAGTCAGGTGGATTGCTTGAGCTCAGGAGTTCAAGACCAGCCTGGGTAACATGGCGAAACCCTGTCTCTACAAAATACAAAACGTAGCCGGGCATGGTGGCATGTGCCTATAGTCTCAGTTACTCGGGAGGCTGATATGGGAGGATTGCTGGAGCCCAGGTGATCGAGGCTGCAGTGAGCCGTGCTCACACCACTACACTCCAGCCTGGGCAACAGAGGGAGACCCTGTCTCAAAAAAATTTATAATAATAATTGATGATAAAAAAGTTTACAAATTATGTGCACAGAGATGGAATAAGTAAATTTCCTCCTTCCTTCCTTCCTTCCTTCCTTCCTTCCTTCCTTCCTTCTTTCCTTTTTTTTTCTCTTGCTCTGTCACCCAGGCTGGAGTGCAGTGGCGCGATCTCGGCTCACTGCAACCTCTGCCTCCCAGGTTCAAGTGATTCTCCTGCCTCAGCCACCCAAGTAGCTGGGATTACAGGCATGTGCCACCCCACCGGCTAATTTTTGTATTTTTAGTAGAGATGGGGTTTCTCCATGTTGGCCAGGCTAGTCTCGAACTCCTGACCTCAGGAGATCCACCCACCTCAGCCTCCCAAAGTGCTGAGATTACAGGTGTGATCCACCGCACCCAGCCAATATATTTTCATGAACAGTTTTTCTACTTATGCAGTTACACAAACTAAACATTAGATATAATCTCTACCTGAAGTCATACAGCATTTATTTAGCACTTTTAAAAAATGCAAGGCCAGGCACAGTGACTCACACCTGTAATCCCAACATTTTGTGAGGCTGAGGTAGGAGGATTACTTGAGTCCAGGAGTTCAAGACCAGCCTGGGCAGCAAAGCGAGTCCCCATCTCTACAAAAACTAAAAAATTAGTTGGGCATGGTAGCACATGCCTGTGGTCCCAGCTATTCAGGAGGCTGAGGTGGGAGGATCACTTGAGCCAGGGAGTTCAAGGCTGCAGTGAGCTGAGACGACGCCTTTGTGCTCATCCTGGAGGACAGAGGGAGACTCTGTCTCACAAAACAAAAAAAAAGCAGTGATTTGTGCTCTAGATAATGGAGTCATGCAGCACTATAAAAATCTCTTCTCATTTTGTATTTATTATGAGTACTGGCAAAAGAGAGGGTCATCTTCATTTTCTTCTGATTTTTTAAATATAAAATATTTGCTGAAATTGTTTTCTAATATACAAAATTGTTCGGGTGAAAGAAAAAGAGCCATAAAACACAAGTACCAAACAGTCTCCAATAAAAACACTTAGATAATAATCCATTTGGAAAGAATGAGCTCCAAACATGGATTTTATGAGTAAACAAAGGTTCTGTATTGCAAAAGTTAATAGACTGTCTTTACATTTAATTTCACGACCACTTCCTCTATTTGACTCTTCTGTGGCATAGCTTGAGATGTCTGCAAGCCCTGCTACTTCTCAAGGAAAATATACAGAGCAAAAAGACATGCTGTTAATCAAAGACTCTGGCATCTGAATTTAATAATCAGATGCCATTTGGAGTCTATATCATTTTTCAACAGTGTAACACACAAATCAGTCAGCACATACTTTTCAACAGTGATTAATCTCTTTTTACATGCACATCTGCGATCCCTTACGAAATATTCTGAAAAGCGACCTAATAAGAAAGGAGAAAGAACCTGTGGGTCAAAAAGGATGATCATGAAGCCATGAGATGTTAAGTCAGTCTTTCTCTAAGTCTCTCACCACATAAAGCTACTGTGCCTTTATTTACATATTTTTCCCAACTGAAATGGTCTCTCCTCTCTTTTAAAGGCCCACTCTCTTTCTTTTTTTGAAGTCTTCAGGGAATTCCATGTAGGAACATTCTTCCTCTTCCCACCTAATATCTCACTGGCTCATCATTTTCTCTGTTACTCACTTGCTTCTGTAGCACCCACTGTTGGGTGTTGTTCGTTATCTTCATGTATGTCTACCTCCTGTTCCCTAACTCAGTTATATGCTCTTACAGGACAAGGAACTATGGATTATATGCTTTACATGTCTACAGCAACCTTCCTCAAAGTGTGGTCCTTGAATCATCAGAAATTGCTTGGATGTTTGATCAAAATATAGCTCAGAGATCCTGAAGCCGCATGAAGGGAAGGCCTAGGAAGCTGCATTTTCAGCATGCTGCCCAGGTGACTTTAATTCACACCAAGGATTGAAGACCCCTGTATACAAGGACTAAGAGAGTGCTATGAATAGAATGGGTACCAAGAAGTATTTGTTGAATATATAAGGGCACACAAAGTAAAAAACCCCAAACTAAAACAACAAAACCAACCAAACAAACAAAAAACAATGTGCAAAGTTAAAGGAGTTGGGATTATTTAGTCTTGTGCCTGTAAGTTTAATCACAACCCAATTATCTTTTCATAAAGTTGACTGTACTAAAGCGTTATTTTAAAGAGATTGCTTATTTTCTAGTCGCATGGGACTTTCAGTTTGCTGAATAAGGCAAACGATCTCCCCTAAACTCCTAATTAGAAGACCATAATGGTCATCTCCTTTCCTCTTCTCCACCCTTCCCTATCGACCTTCCCCAAGAATCCTTTCCTTGGCTTTCCTTCTTGTCTCTATTGCTTTTTCCCTGCTTTTTTCTATGAGACTGACTGCTTTTCACTCATCTCACTGTGGCTTGCAGCTTCAAGAATAGAAGAGAGCAGGCCACAAAGACAAATTAGAACAAGACATCCCTCTCTGTGCCAGAAAGTGTGACTTGGCAAATGGAGGACAGGCTGTGCCCCTGTGCAGTTAGCAACCTGTGAAACTGTATGTGGCAGCCTGACGAAAAAGGTGGAGGAAAGCATCTGGGCCTACATTTTCCTGAAGATGACTTTTCAAAATTTCTGTTTTTAACTGACTTCACTCTTCTCTATATGCTATTAGGTAATAAGAAAAGTTCCAAACATTATTCACTGGGATGCTCGAAAGTAAGCTGCAAGTGCCATATTACTGTAAGACAAGTATAAAGGACTTGCATTTTATTTCCACAAGGAATGAATAAAGGGAAAGGAATTTACTTTTGGGAAAAGGTAACACAAAGAACTTCAGTCTATGAAGGACACAAATGAATTCTCATCTCCAAAGATATTTTGAAATAATATAAGAAATGACCCATCTGTGGTAGTTTATGGTTGATCTAAGTAAGACAGCCTCCTGGGGCCCCTTCTTTCTTGGAGAAGGCACTTTTCCTATGATGCCAGGTTCCTAGTTCCTGCCTCTTCTGCCACTTCTGCAGGAGCCACCTGAGGCCTTGAGGGGCCCTTTCAGAACCTTGGGTCTGAAGTCATTTCTTATGCCCTGGGTTATCATCTTCAGTAGAAAGTTGGTGGTAGCTACAACAGCAGCGAGCACTCAGGCCAGTCTGTAAAATACACAAAATGACTTTCCTGAAGATATACAGATTTCTCAGAGTACAGTTGTATCTGCATTTCTAGTCCAGGAGATTTCTTACAATCTCACTAGACTGTGAATTCCTAAAGGGCAAGGACTGTCTCCTTCATTATTCTAGTGCCTAACAGGGCCTAGCAAAGAAGGTGCTCAACAAAGACACTTACTGATTAAAGGGGCTTGATTAGCTCTGTCCGCAAATTCTGCCTCCAAAAGTCCTTCTCTGTTTGGCTCCCGGAGAATATTTCCCTTCCGTGTGTCACTCCCCAGCCCCACCCTCAGTCACAGATTTCTGGTCCCTGAACCCTGGATTTCCAGGTGTCATTCCAAGGTCATGTGGAACCAAGGGCTCTATGATCTTCACCCCCTGGTGTTACTCCTGTGATTATGTTATGTTTGGTGGCAAAAGGAATTCTGCAGATGCCATTAAGGTTACCAATCAGAGATGATCTGCACGGGCCTAACCTAATCACATGAGTCTTTTAAAAGCAGGCAATTTTCTCCAGCTTGTTACAGAAGCGAGATTCTTGTTACAGTTGAGAGATTCTAATTGTGAGAGGGATTCAACAAGAGGAAGCTTCTCCATTGCTGACTTTACCATGAAAGGGTCAATGGGACAAGAACTTCAGAAGCTGAGGGTAGTCCTTGCGGAGACAACAGGGACTTCAGTCCTACAACCACAGCAACTGAATTCTGCCAACAACCTGAACAAGCCTGGAAGAAGGTTCTTCTGCAAAGCCTCCAGTAAGAGCCCAGCCTGACTGACACCTTGAATTCAGCCCTCTGAGACCCTAAGCAGAGAACCCAGTTGAGCCTGCCCAGCCTTCAGACCTACAGAACTGTGAGGTAGTAAACAGGTGTTAATTTAAGCTGCTAAATTTGTGGTAATTTGCTATACAGTGATAGGAAATAAATGCGGCAGCCCTCTGGGCCCTTCTGTAGCAGCACCCTCCTTGTCTTCTGGACTTCAATTCAATCAGTTCTCTACTGGGAGAGATAAAGAATGATCATTAGTAGGCACAAAATAACAACAGCTATGGTGATCACTGTTGTCCTTGTTCACTGACCAATTATCCAACTGCTTCACTCTCTCTGGTTTGTGCTTCCCTCCCTAAACCCACACATCCTTCACAGCTTCCTCTCTGTTCTTTCTCTAGGTGGGCTTTGGCAATTTATGGTAAAAGCCTCTATCCTTGAGCTATATCCTTTATGCTCCCAGGACCCACTCGGCTTCAACACAAGCAAATAGAAATATAAATAAAGACAAATGTATGTGTAGATCCTGCAGAATATCTACAGTCAGGTCTGGGGCAATAAATGGGTGCCTTTGAGTCAGATCTGATTTGAACAGAAATAAGTCAAATTAAGATCTCTGATAGGCTGGGCGTGGTGGCTCACACCTGTAATCCCAGCACTTTGGGAGGCTGAGGGGGGTGGATCACCTAAGGTCAGAAGTCCGAGACCAGCCTGACCAATATAGTGAAACCCCATCTCTACTAAAAATACAAAAATTAGCTGGGTATGGTGCCATATGCCTGTAGTCCTAGCTACTCGGGAGGCTGAGGCAGGAGAATCTCCTGAACCTGGGAGGCAAGGGTTGCAGTGAGCTAAGATTGCGCCACCGTACTCCAGCCTGGGCAACAGAGTGAGAGCGAGACTCTGTCTCAAACCGCACCCCCCCCCAAAAAAAAAACAAAAAATATCTCTGATATACAACTAAGGGCCGGGCACAGTGGCTTACACCTGTAATCCCAACATTTTAGGAGGTCGAGGAGGGTGGATCACTTGAGGTCAGGAGTTCAAGACCAGCCTGGCCAACATGGTAAATCCTCATCTGTACTAAAAATACAAAAAAATCAGCTGGGCATGGCAGCACGTACCTGTGGTCCCAGTTACTCAGCCAGCTGAGGTAGGAGAATAACTTGAACCCAGGAGGCAGAGGTTGCAGTGAACCAAGATCGCACCACTGCACTCCAGCCTGGGCGACAGAGCAAGACTCCGTCCCCCTGCGCCGCCCCCCGAAGAAAGATCTCTGATATACAACTAAGATCTCTGTGGATCTCTGATATACAGCTAAGATCTCTGTAGATCTCTGATACACAACTAAGATCTCTGTAGATCTCTGATACACAACTAAGATCTCTGTAGATCTCTGATATACAACTAAGGCTGCACAGGCTTGAGCATCTAGGGCTGAGACAGCTGCAATCTTGGATACTCTTAGTGATATCTGAGATAAAAGTCCTGCATCTGAGATATATATCTGAGATAAAAAGTCCCATTTGTAACGTTCAGGGCTTTACCCAAACTACATGGTGCTCAGCAGAATGCCCATCTAGAATCTTGCACTGTTGGCATTTCATTTCTCCTTTCAGAAACCCCACTTTCCTTGAGTTTAAATGGAAAGAACCCATCAAATAAAGCTCTTTTTTTTTTTTTTTTTTTTGAGACAGTCTCACTCTGTCGCCCAGGCTGGAGTGCAGTGGCGCGATCTCGGCTCACTGCAAGCTCTGCCTCCCGGGTTCACGCCATTCTCCTACCTCAGCCTCCCAAGTAGCTGGGACTACAGGCACCCACCACCTCGCCCGGCTAATTTATTTTTGTATTTTTAGTAGAGACGGGGTTTCACCGTGTTAGCCAGGATGGTCTCAATCTCCTGACCTCGTGAACCGCCCGCCTCGCCTCCCAAAGTGCTGGGATTACAGGCGTGAGCCACCGCGCCCGGCCAAAGCTCTTATTTTTAAGAGAGAAGCGACATGCTTTTCAAGTGCCTTGCTTGATCTCCTATCATAACGAATCCTCCCTTTCTCCTTAAGCAACCTTGCTCAATCCTCTTTTTAGGACTAACTTTATTCTGTTTTGCATTGTAAGTAGTTGTTTATAGATGCCCCCTCCCACCCTTGCCCTGGCCTTCTCTGGCTCCTTAGGGGCAGAGGCCATGTCCCATTGATCTTTACACTTCCCTGGGGCCTGCACAGTGAGCACTGAATACCCGTTGAAGGAGTTTAATTTCTGCATGGAGTTAGATTTATAGTGGAGATTTCCTTTGCTGTTAGGTTTCAGGTAGGTGCTTAAGACCCCTTGATCCAGGGAGAAGAGGGCCAGGCGGCAGTTGCTGCTCAGTCTGCTTCTGAAATCTCCCCACAGGAGTAGGGAAGGGGCTGCTGGAAGGTGATGGTCCTATCATCCTGAGGAGGTTGAAAGAAGTGGCAGGGGAAGGAAGCTCTGAGGGCCAACCTCACTTCCCATCCCTCAGCCAGCAGCAAGCACGGCTGCTTCTCAAATTTGATCTGTTCTCTGCCTTGGCAAAGACCAAGTGCATTCCCTGTACGTGAAACAATGCAGTTGCTGTTTCAAGGCAGACAAAAAGACTGTGGGTGGGAAAATGTGAGGAAAGTCTTTTTGGTGACTTATATTTTTAAAAATGCATGTTGTGAGAAAAGGTGTCATGAAGATAAAATACGCAGTAAATTCTGAATCATGAAGGAAAAACATTTCCCACTGTCCTCTAAAATCTACTATATTTAGTTATTTATTCAATCACTCAGCACACTTCAAATGTGCCCTGACTAGGTGATGCTTCCCTTTGGGAGATTTGTGTATGTGCTTGTCTTCTAGACTGGAGGGTCTCCAGGGCTGGGACCTTCCACAGTTAGTCTTCATATCCCTAATGCCTAGCACTGTGACAGCAAGAGCTCAGGAGATGGCAGAGCTACAGAGACTGAAGGGGGCCACAGAAGTAGAGAGGAAAAAGGCAGAGCCAAGGGGCCTGGGAGGCCAAGTGCTTCAAGATGACAAGCACTGGCAAATGGCACAGAAGGGCCAAGTCGGCTCATGCTGAAAAGGAGCCAAGGGATTCAGAAAACCCACTGGTCACCTGCAGGGGGCTGCTATGGTTTCTCCCTCCAAAATTCTTATGTTGGAACCCCCAAGGCGATGGCATTAAGAGGTAGGGCCATTGGGAAGTGATTAGGCCCTGGGGGCTCCACCCTCATGGATAGGATTAGTGCCTTTATCAAAGAACCTGAGGAAGAGGGTTCTTCCCTTTTTCCCCTTTTGTCCCTTCTGCCACATGAGGACTCAGTGTTTCTCTCCTCTGGAAGATGCAGCCCCAAGGCGCCATCTTGGAAGCAGAAAGGGGCCCTCACCAGACACCAAATCTGCTAGCACCTCAGTCTTAGACTTCCCAGCCTCCAGAACTGTGAGAAATAAAGTTTTATTATTTATAAATTACCCAGTCTGTGGTATTTTGTTATAGCAGCAGCAATGGATTTAGGGATATTTAGGAAAGAAGGTTGATTGCAGTTGGGTCAAAAGTAAATGGAAGAAACATTCACTGATATCTACAAATAAACATGTTTTTAAAAGTCTCTACTAAAAATACAGAAATTAGCTGGGTGTGGTGGTGGACGCCTATAGTCCCAGCTACTCGGGAGGCTGAGGCAGGAGAATCGCTGGAACCCGGGAGGTGGAGGTTGCAGTGAGTCGAAATTGCACCACTGCACTCCAGCCTGGGCAACAGAGCAAGACTCCATCTCAAAAAAGAAAAAAAGATCATCTAAATATACACTGCTACATGACTGGCTAAATAAACTACAGAATACCATGCAGCAGTTAAAAGAATAAAGTAGACCTTTATCAGGGTTTCTCAGCCTCAGCATTATTGACATTTCAGGTGGAAAACTCTTTGTCATAGGGCTGTTCTGTGCATTGTGGGATGTTTAGTACATCCCTGACTTCTACCTACTAGATGCCAATAGCATTCCCCACTCAGGCTGTGACCACCAAAAATGTCTGCAAAAATTGCCAAATCTCCCCTGGGGGGTTCACTAGCCCCTGGTTGAAAACCGCTGATTTATACTTACTGATCTGGAAAGATCTCCAAGACAGATCACTGAGAGAAAAAAGTATGTGGCAAAAAAAAAAAACCCCCACAGCATTTTATATGATACTATCTATGTAAAAAAAAAAAAAAAGTATTGTACACACCACAGCTCCATAAATCCATATTGTATATATAAGCACATCTAAGTGGTCTATAAAGTCCAAACTGTTAGCAGTGGTCACCTCTGTGGAGGGGGACAGGGAATAAGGGTCATAGTGAATTTTGTTTATTTATTTATTTATTTATTTATTTGAGACAGAGTTTTGCTCTTGTTGCCCCAGCTAGAGTGCAATAGCATGATCTCAGCTCACTGCAACCTCCGCCTCCCAGGTTCAAGCGATTCTCCTGCCTCAGCCTCCTGAGTAGCTGGGATTACAGGCGCCCACCACCACACCTGGCTAATTTTTTTGTAATTTTAGTAGAGATGGAGTTTCACCATGTCGGCCAGGCTGGTCTCGAACTCCTGACCTCAGATCATCCACCCACCTCAGCCTCCCAAAGTGCTGGGATTACAGGTGTGAGCCACTGCACTGGGCCAATTTTGGTTTTATTTGTATGGCTGTGTTTAAACAAATAATGAAAATGGAAGTGTATTTGGTATTAAAATTAGTAAATGAATGGAAATTGAAGATACGGAGAAAGCACATGCAAACTACTTCTGACAAGGTTTAGTGGTGACAGTGAGGCAGAATTCAAGGAAGGAATTTTTAGAATGTGGGAAAATTGAGCACTGCTAAATTCAGTCAAGTTACAATTTTGTATAAAGCACTATGAGGAGGGAGTGCATATCTTCTAGAATGCTTCTACTTATTAGCTCAAGATTTCAATAATGCTTTGCCAGCAATGACTTTCTCACTAGAGTTAAATATGCATGAAATAACAGAATTCCTCTTTCTGTTTTTCTACCACATGTTTCTTTAATTTGTGTTTCTTTGGCATGTGTACAGCTTTCTCTAACTAAAGTGCTGATGCCATTATGGAAACTGTCACTCTTCAGAGTTGGAAAGACCCAAGAATAAAAGCTGACTCTGACTTGTTTGGTCTGGCATGGCTGGGGATACTGCAGGAGTATATTTGTTTTTCATTAATTTGTTTGTCATTTTTCTCCATGATCTATGGAACATTTATTTCCCCTGAAGCAAAAAGACCTGAAATGTCAAAGGTTTTTTGGTTTCTGCCAGGGTAATGAATTGTTGAGAAAAAGAGATTTTTTCTTATATGCTATTTTATTGTAGAAAGAGACATTTTGTGACCTTTTGCTGTTTTACAGTGATAATGAATTTTCTGACAGACTTGGAAACTTTGGGCTTCTATGTTAAAATAATAAAGTTTGAGGAATAACATTGACCTGGACCTTTGGAGAATTAATCAACTACAGATTTTGGAAAATTGATGACTTTGGTCTTTATCAAGACACTCTAGTTTGTTACTGTCATCAAGGCAGTACACAGATTTACACCACATATAAACATCCAACAATTAACTACAGACCCAAGTCCCTGAACAGAGATTTTGACACTCTTGGTGATGGGAGGTTTAGGCCCAGGAGACCTTCAGCCTGAACAGTGTTGCTTTGTTGCCTTTTTTCTTTGTTCTTTTTCAAAAATTTAGTTGCAAAAGTAATAGGTATACTGAATTGAATGAAAACGATACTAAAAATTATCCATAATCTCACCCTCTAAAGCTAACTGACCATTATAACATTTTGGTATACTCTTTCTAATCCTGTTTTTTCGTTTGTTTGTTTGTTTTTTGTTTTTTATTTTTTTGAGACGGAGTCTCGCTCTGTGGTCCAGGCTGGAGTGCAGTGGCGCAATCTTGGCTCACTGCAAGCTCTGCCTCCCAGGTTCACACCATTCTCCTGCCTCAGCCTCCTGAGTAGGTGGGACTACAGGTGTGTGCCACCATGCCCAGCTAATTCTTGTATTTTTAGTAGAGGCAGGGTTTCACCATGTTGGCCAGGATGGTCTTGATCTCTTGACCTCATGATCTGCCCGCCTCGGCCTCCCAAAGTGCTGGGATTACAGGCGTGAGCCAACACGCCTGGCCTCTAATCCTGTTTTAATGTCTATATTATTTTTACACAACTGAGATACTGAATACAAAATTTTATTATTTTGTGGTTTTTCCTTTCAAATATTGCATATAACGTTTTGTTTCTAATCTCAAAACTCTTTAAGGGAAAACCATAGGAACATTAATAAATTCTACCATTGTCCCTATGAATGTGATGATTAGGTCCATTTTTCATATGCTCTGAAATTATAGGCGTGTTTATGCTTTTATTTTTGAGAGGTGAGAAAACAGGCTCACTGAGTCCAAGAGGCAGGCCAAGCTCACGTAATGATGACACTGGGCAAGATGCTCTGTGTCCCTTGGAGACAGAGTAACTGACCAATGCGTGTCCCAGTGACTACTTTGACTACCCAAACAAATGCATGGTGTGTAATGCCAGGCCACAGAAATCTCTCAGCCATTTAAGAGGCATGAGCATGGGGAATTTTCCTCTTTTGCACACAGTAGTGGCACTCTTAATCACCTAGTTTCTCTACTAAAACTCTTTCTGGGGACTTTTTGGGGTTTGCCTATACCCATCCATAGTACTTCCACAAGATCAGAGGAAGTACTTGAAAGAAGTCAGAACCCATAGCCTAAGTGGGTTTCCCTAAGAATGTTCATAGGAGAAGAAGTCTGCTACCTGATTCTTGATTTCCAGGGACCTTCTTCTAGGGTGGTAGATACTCAGATCCTTGCCATTTTTTAGAAGCTTGGGTTTTCTTTCTGAATGTTCACATAAGGAGAAAACCAGGAACAAAAGGAAAAGAGACCAAGCTTCTGAGATGAGCTCTAAAATCTTCATGTCTTGCTGGCTTGAATATATCTTAAACTTTTTTTCAGCAAATGCATCCATGTTACTTTAGGATCAGAAAACATTTTGGCATTTGGATAATCTGAAAGATAATGTAAATTGCTATACAACTAGCTTAAACAGAAATTTGGGGGAAGAGATTATAAATACTTATGATATAATTTGGATATCTGTTTCCTCCAAATCTCATGTTGAAATGTGATCCCCAGTGTGGGGGGGGGGGGCACAGTGGGAGGTGTTTGGGCCAGGGGGGCAGATCTCTCATAAATAGCTTGATGCCCTCCTTGAGTCTTGTTCTGTTCATGTTTTAAAGAGCTGTTCTTTAAAAGAGCCTGGCATCTCTCTTGCTGCCACTCTTGCCATGTGCATACCTGCTCTCCCTTTGCCTTCTGTCTGAGGCCTCATCATAAGCTGAGCAGATGCTGGTGCCATGCTTGTACAGCCTGCAGAATCATGAGCGAAATAAACCTCTTTTAAATTACCCAGTCTCAGATATTCCTTTATAGCAACGCAAACAGACTAATACAATTTATAAAACTGTTCGAAATTCAAGGTCTTACATCCCTGTCTTTAGTTAGATATCTTAGAAAAAATATTTAGTCTTAAATACTCATACAAATATTTTAAATTCTAAAGATTGAGCTTCAAATTGGGTGAAAGTCCTCTAGACTAGGGGCTCAATATTCAAATTGTAGTCAGAGACCCAGCAGTATTGGCACCACTCAGGAGTCTGTTAGAAACGCTGAATTTGGGCCCCACCCCAGCCCGACTGAATCAGGTGATTCGTGTGCACATTCAGGTATGAAAGGCACTGCTTTACGTGTAGGGTAGTAGACCAGATGTGTGGAATGCCAGTGTTTTCACCTAGTATTCCAAGGTGAGTTCCTAGGACATGCAGGAAAGTTATTAGACCTGTTCACAGCCTGCTGTTTTCTTCCCCATTAATAGCCTAATTTCTGGTATTATCTTTTCATCATGACTTTACTAATCATCAGAATCTGCCCCCAACTGCTGAGAGAGACAGTAGCTCATAACTATCTGTGATTTTCTGAAGTAGGAGAACAATGCCAAGATTATTGTCCTCTTGGTTTTCAGTCAGGTTAAGATAGGCAGAAAAGAAGATGGCTGGTTTAAAAGCATTTTAACAGCTGCACTGGTAATATACTGCATTTTGACAGATGTGGTTAGTAACTCTAAGGAGTGCATTTTTCTCTCGCTTACTTTTGTTTCTAGAAGTAAAACAGCCTATGGGCAATATAAGTTTTCAGAAGTAGGCCTAGGGTCAGGAATGTGTTTGGTTTAGCAGTTAGGAGAATTTAAACTCAAATCCAGTTGGTTTTTAATTCAGCTTAATCACCAAAATCTGATAAAGTGCCACCAAGTTATCTAAAAGCAACAGATACTGCACAATGGAAGAGTTGATGTCATCCTTGGAGCTGCCAAACCATCAACAATTTGGAAAGCGATTTTAAAGGGAAAATGTAAAATATGAAAAATGTAGTTCTTAGCTTTGCTTACATGCTCTTCCAAGTGTCTATGATTTATGTGCATCTTTTTCCTTTCTTTTCTAAATTGGTTTTCACTGTCATTATTTTCATTTAAAAAATGTTTATTCATTTCAGCTCAGTGCAGGGTAAATGCTGATGTTTATAATTTGTGGAAAGACTAAGAAAAAAATCCCACATACATTTGAAAATATGCTTACAATTCAAAAAAGGGAAAGGTTTAGATTCCTTTTCGGTCTCTAACATTTGTTTTTTAAAACATTAATTGTTAACAATTAGAAATCAAGTACTATATTCTAACTTGTCCAAAAAATAACCCAGATCCAATCCTCAACTTTCTTTAAATAAAATGTATTTATGTCACAAATAATTCTTATATCTCAGTCAAAAGATAAGGGAAGGTAGTACTTAAGCTGACTTTCTCGTTCCTCTTTTATTATTTTTTTCTTTTCTGAGAAAGAAGCTAAAAGTCAGCTATAAGCACTGAACTATTTTTTGGAAGGAGTTTTTATAAAATGATGTAAAAGAAAGGATCTGAAATGAATATAAATAGTTCAAATACCCATGACTTCCTGTCTAAGTCATTTTAAATTTATACTAATGTCAGTTTCAAGTAAACCTCAGTCTCTTAAACTTGCCGTCAATTAAGCCAAATCTAAGCTTTCTTATGTCTCACTTTTCAAACGAGCGTTAGTTATTACAATCAAGTACCTCTGACATCTATCCAATCTTTCCCATAGATCTTTTTTAAAGGTTAAAAAAGTTAACCCGATGTCTTTCCTTTTTCTTTTTCTTTTTTTTGATGGAGTCTCGCTCTGTTGCCCAGGCTAGAGTGCAGTGGCACGATCTTGACTCACTGCAACCTCTGCCTCCTGGGTTCAAGCGATTCTCCTGCCTTAGCCTCCCAAGTAGGTGGGACTACAGGCGTGTGCCACCATGCCCGACTATTTTTTGTATTTTCAGTAGAGACGGGGTTTCACCATTTTGGTCAGGCTGGTCTTGAACTCCTGACCTTGTGATCTGCTTGCCTCAGCCTCCCAAAGTGCTGGGATTACAGGCGTGAGCCACCGCACCTGGCCCCTTTTTTCATTTTTTTCTTTAAGACATTTATTCAACAACTACTTATTGTGCTACTGTTCTAGATGTTTGGGTATAGAAAAGAACGCAAAAGACTAAATTGTCTGCCCTCATGGAACTTGTATTTTAATGGAGAGAGGAGGATGATAAATAAATATTTAAAAAATAATTGTGCCAGATGATGATATGTGCTCTAAAGAAAGGCAGGTACTGGGGGCAGGGGGTAGCTACATAGTGCCTAGAACACAGTGCACTGTCAACAATGGTTAGTTTCTTTTCTTTATTGCTCTCCATGTGATTTCTCTCAACTCTTTTTACTTAATCGTGTATATTCTCTAGTTCAAAACTGCTTCTGTGAAGGCATTTAGGAAAGAAAACAAATAGCACAGGTGTTACCCCTCACATATTAAAGGAAGAAGCTAAAGCTGACTGCAAGCTCTTTTGCTGGGAAAACAGTATGATGCCCCCAAAATAAGTGAGAGAGACACTAACAGACTTCTACAAACATTCCAAATTTGAAAATAAGGGCAGGTTACAGGGCAGAATGGAAGCCTCCAAGGGGGAACCTCTGTGGCTGCCATGGGTCAGGAGCATTAGGAATCACCTACGACAGGAAGCCCCAGAGCGTCCCTGGCATATCAGAGGGAAAGGGCACCTACAGGGGGTTCATCCTAATAGGGGCACAGCCAGCTGCATACCTAGAACAGAGTCCAGATAGTGACAAGAGACTGTAAACCTGGCCCCAGATCAATGGCTCCATCAAATAGAGCCCACCTAGACATGATTTTCTCTTTCTAGGATGGCCCACTGTACCAGTCACTTCTCATCCATAGGCTATTAGACCACTAAACTGGTTATAAATATCTTATATAAACTACTACTCCTGCCTTTTTTTTGAGACAGAGTCTTGCTCTGTCGCCCAGGCTGGAGTGCAGTGGTGCACTCTCAGCTCACTGCAACCTCTGCCCTCTGCCTCCCCGGTTCAAGCGATCCTCCCACCTTAGCCTCCCTAGTAGCTGGGACTACAGGTGTGTGCCACCATGCCTGGCTACTTTTTTGTATTTTTTAGTAAAGACGGGGTTTTGCCATGTTGGCCAGGCTGATCTTGAGCTCCTGGCCTCATGCAATCCACCCACCTTGGCCTCCCAAAGTGCTGGGATTACAAGCATGAGCCACTGTGCCCAGCCCCTCCTGCCTTTATACTTGAGATTATTCTAACACTTTGCTGAGATGGATTCCAAGGACAATCCAGCTATATCATTTTTAGTAAAAGCCAGCCTACAAAGGAAAATTTATATTTTACCCATATGACTGAATCAGGCCCACCTAGGACTTCCTCTTGGTTGAGGCACTTCAGGGTTTGGGACTTGGATTACATCTATCAAATCCTTTCAGGCAGTGCCTAAACCAGCCTTTGTTTGGATAATTGGGAGAGAAACGGCTAGACTTTGACTAGGGCTGTCATTCCAAAGAATTCTGGGACCCACAGTCCTAACTGGAAAACAAGAGTCTCTACAAATAAACTCCCACAATTTCTGAAGTTTTTTTTTTTTTTTTTTTCTTACTTCACTGAGAGTTTCCGGTCAAACAGGAAGTGCTGAAACCCCAGCATCTATATAACCACCTGTGGAATTAGCAGATTTTTCTTTATTCTGGGATTAAAATAGTGCAGACACAAAGGGACTTTCCTGGGGACAACAGCAATAGCTGTTTTAAAAATTCTACAAACTAAGAATAGGAGGGAGTTTTCTTACACTGATAAAGAGTATTAAAAAAATCTGCAACCAATATCATACTGAACGGTGAAATGTTGAAAGCTCTCCCTAAATAGAAATAGAAAAAGCCCATGAAAATATTAAAAATGCTTATTTCTGGGTAGCAGAATAATAGGTTTAGGGTGATTTTTTTTCTGTATTTTTAAAAATTTTGAGCTTTTCTGTATTTTAAAAAATTTCTTGCACCACCCCATCTATTATTTGTACAAAAGGAGCTTCCCTGTTGCATACAGGATGAAATCCCATCTCCTTAGTGTGACATATTGTCCTTGTTTAGCTTTCCCATCTCTTCTTTCATGCCTCCCCTTTGTCCCCCAAATAGGCTCACACACCTTTTGCTCATAGCCTTTTCTATTTCCTGTGATGGTCTTTTCCACCTAGGAACTTTTTGAGGTTCAGCGGAGGTGAAAGAGGGCCTGAGTGGTTTAGCCCTCCTTCACTGTCATAGCAACTATCAGACTCTGTGGAAATGATCTGACAATTAAGTACAACTTGTAACGTGTCTACCACCATAGCTTTCAACTGTTATCTGATTTTCTTTTAACTTGTTGTATGTTCTTGTTCTCTCCAACTAGGTTATAAGCGACTTGTTGTATTTTTCATAAAGTCTAGGGCAACAGAGCAGGTATTTGTGGTAGCAGAATAATGGCCCCCTAAAGATGTCCACATCCCAATCCCCAGGACCTGTGAATATGTTAGGTTACACGGCAAAGGGGCATTCAGGCTGCAGATGGAATTAAGATTGCTAATCAGCTGACTTTCAAATAGGGAGGTGATTCTAGATTATTTGTCCAGGTGGGCCCAGTGTTACCACAAGAGTCCAGAAAAGTTGAAGAAGGAGGCAGAACAGGTCAGAGAAGATGAGATGATGGAAGCCAGGTTCAAAGAATGTGCTAGAAAAGGACCCAACCTTCCATTGCTGGCTTTGAAGATGGAGGAAGGAGGCCATGGGCCAAGGAATGTAGGCAGCCTCTAGAAGCAGGAAAAGGCAAGGAAATAGGTTCTCCCCTCAGCCTTTGGAAGGGACTGCAGCCCTGCCAATCGGTACCCTGGATTTAGTCCAGTGATACCCTTGTCAGACTTCTGACCTACAAAACTGAAAATATCCAAAAAATACGAACATAGAGTGATGGTTAAGTATTGGTTGTTTCAAGCCATCGAGTTTACCGTAATTTGTTTGATCAGTGATAGAAAACTGATATTCTTTTCCTTCATTCACATTAAAATCAAGAAAGATAAAACCAAAGTTGTTGAAGTAATGGACAAATTTAAAGATATCCTTTTTGAGAACAACTTTCCTAATCACTCCCAAATGCTGTCACTTCTTCATTGTCCTTACTGCTTATATTATATCACTTATCATTTGTTCTACTTTATTTTATAACTGTGTTAATATCCTTTCCTGGGCATATGTTTTCCTCTGATTCAAAAGAATCTTTAGAAGCAGGGGCCATATACTCATTCCCTAGGTATTTGCTGCCAGAGGTAACAGACTTCAGTCTATAAATGCCTGATTACTAACATCTTACATTATGGGTTACTAAACAGGCCATTTAGTTTGTTTTCAACAACTTCCCAGAAATGTTTTCAAAAGTTTTATTTCAGCCTTATACACAAGCACCCTAAAACACCTAAAAATTCTGACAAGGTCAATAAATATTTACAAAGTAGATTTACTTTGTAAAGTTTAATTCCATTGGATATATTCCCTTAAATTTTATGAGGTTTTATGTTTTTACAGAATTTTATGGTAGACTCTTTCAAGAAAGGTGGATATATTTAACTTTATAGATGGTAAGACTGGGGAACTGAGGTAGGAGAATGACTGATCCAGATTGGGAGAGGAAAAAAGGAGTCTGGACACCCCCAAATCTTTGCCAGACCTGGGGATGCTCCAGGGTGGAAGATGGAAGGGGCAGGGCCACTGGACCTGAGAGGGACTGTTTGGAAGTTAGTCTGCTTTTGTGTTGAAATTCAAAATCAGCATAGAACCTTTAATCAACTATAATTAACAGGCTACACTTGGAAGCTATGGCTAAAATTTCTAGGCTCTACCAGAATTAAAGAAAAGTAAGCAAATAAATAAATGGTCAGTTGGAAATGAGACAGTTTGGCATCAAAGTAACCCTGGGGAAAAAAACAAAAGCTGATGTGCAAATGGAGTTATGGGCCACTAACCACGTGGTGCTGTAGAGAAGGGATCTGGTGAGGCAGCTGGCCCTTGGTCAAATGGCCTAACTCCAGATGCACGGCCAGGCCAAGCCCTTCAGGTCAGCTTCTGTGATCTGGCTCAGAGAAGCCCTGAAAACGTTGCTTACCCTGATTTCTCCAAACATAAAATTGGGGCAGTGGGATTTGCCATTTCTGCATAGCCTAGGCCAGTGGTGAGAGTTAATTAGTGTTTTTAAAGTGCTGTGGATTTGGTTTGGTTTATGTATTTTCTCGGGATGAAAGCCAAGATGCCAGCACCAAGTGTTAACAGTGAAGGTTTCATGTGTGCTCCTTGAGATGTGCTGTGTGAAGTGGGGTGGAGGGGATACAAGGCTTGTGGGACCGCCTTTGGCATCAAAAAGGCCACATATCCAAACAGACTTTAGTGCTCCCCAAAGCGGAGGGGCAGACTACAAGCCTTTGAAAATTAAAAAGGAGAAAGCTATCTGTGTTTTGGCTCTGTGATTGAGGGCATGTAGCAACCCACACCAAGGAAAATTTGACGAGCTGCTAAAGACAAATATTGGCAGCTAGAGACAACACAAAATTCTAACTGCTCTGACCTAGTACAAGCAGGCACGGAAGCAGCACCTCCCACTCTATAAGAACCCAGCAGATTTCAGATATTCCAGGCTTGCCGGAACCCTCCTTGGAGGTGGTTTTCACAAATAAAGCTTTATGGCTTTATTCCTGATTAAGGAAGTCATATGTGCTCATAATTTAAAATTAAAACTGGAGAAATACATAAAGTGAAAAGTGCAACTTTCCCACCTTGCCCCAATCCTAGCAGCCAGAATGTAATTATTGTTCACTGTTGTTTGGACATATTTACAGGAGATATTGTTATAATCGTTCCCAACTTATAGGTGATGAAACAGATGGCTGGAAGAACTTACCCACAAGCTCACAGGAAATAAGTCAGAGCTGGTATTGAATAAAACCCAGGGCTTTCTGGCACCCCCAAACTCTTACCTGTTTTAGTAGGTGACACTGCCCACCCCACACGCGGCTCCCTCATCCCCCCAGCACCCTCCAGTGGAGTGAATACAAGGCACTGGCAAGGCTTCCATGACTAGCTCTGCAAGCAGAAGCTACCATCATCTGCAGAGTCAGATTACATGTGAATCTAGCAAGGCTAATGTCACTACTCAACCCATTTTTCCAGCCTCCTTTAAATGAATCATGTCCCATCAACATGCTGTGATATAGGTGAGATGATCGTAACTCAGATCTGGGTGCCCTTCTCCCACAAGACAAGTGTAGGACACAAAGCGATGAGACCTGCGAAATCAGTAGGACATGATGTACATGCCGGGTCTGAACAGCCCTGAGTTCCAGTTCTGGTATTTAACAGCATGCATGACCTGGTGCCTCAGTTTCTTCACCTGGATTATAAAGAGTGCACAAACTGCCAAGGGGCCCTTAGCCTCTGGCATTCTGTGCCACGTTGAGCAATCTGTAGCAGGGTGAGCCCCATGCATTCCCCCTAACTCTTGATTCTGCTTAATATCTAATTTCAGGCTGAAAGAAAGATGCCTCTGTGTCACTAGTTCTCTAATATACCCAAAAAGAAATAAAAATGCCTTGAAAATGATGTATGAAATTACTATTGTTCTCGTTAGATTGATTCTAATCAAATCAGCTAATGATAAATTATTCATTTATTAGCATGCATTCTTTCAATATGTATTAATCTCTTATACATAAGACACTGAGAGAACTATACAAATGAAGTCTTGCTCTCCTTATAGCTCCGGATGGGGAAAACACATGTATATAAATACTACACTATGAGGCAGCAAGAGCTCACTGTCCTGGGAAGCTCCAGAGAAACTCAAGGGACTCAAGTTCAAAAGAATCAGAGAGGGCTTCATGGAGGAGTAGGAATGTGCACTGAGCTCTACAGAAGGGGCAGGGCAACAAGGGAGATAAATAGGACTGAAGGAGGGCATTGCAATGGTGCTGAGTGGTGGGCGTTGTAGGAGGGCTTGCTGGTAGACAGCTGGGAACCACCCACAGCCTTCCAGCAGGGTGGGGAGAGGCTGTGTCCATGCCCTCTTCCAGACTCTTCCAGACTGGGTTTTAGCCAGACCTTTAGGTTTGGCTTTAGCCTAACTGATCTCGAGTATTTATAACAGTACCTCATGCATCCCAGGCCATCATCGTTTATTTATTTACTGAATAAACAATCTTGGAAATGGCAACATAATACTGGGAAATGGCTTTGAATGTCGCTCTGAGGAGGAAACAGGGAGCAGCTCCAAGCATTCCAACCTGGACGACTCTTGGATCTCAAGCATGGATTTGGCAATTGCACCACAGAAAATGTGTATGTGAGAGAGGAGAGGGTGGGAAGAAGGCTGTTCTTTCACCCTATAATCATGAACAGAAATAACATCTCATTAGAAACTTTAAAGAGAAGAGGGCCTTTAAATGAAATAGTAACAAAGCTGTGTGGAATCACTTTGAAGAGCTGGCCTTTGGTGGGGTGGAAAATGCTAACATCTGTCACTGCCCTTCATCTATAATCAAGCTTCTACCAGCAGAATCTGTGTGTCTCCTCTGTGTGCGTACGTTTTAAATATATACATACACCTATGTTACATGATTGGATGTGTGTGTTCCAGCCATCATAGAATGCCACGTCTGACTTCCAAAGTGAGTCGTGGTCTCAGATGGGGCAGGATCACTACTGCAGAACAGCCAAGATCAAGCCCGGCACCTGCAGGATAGGTGTATATGTTTTTCCTCAGGCAAAATAATGCCTTTGAAGCAGTTCTCCTTGTGGTCTGAGCCATGCTTGCTGGGGCCTTGGGGGAGTGTGGAATTTGGGGCTGGAGCTCTCCTTAGAACCACATAGAGCTGAATTCAGATCTGCAGGACCTCGTGCCTACCCTGGGATTATGGCTGTTCCCCAACACTTTAGAGGTTTCCAGGCTTTCCCACTAATCAGCTTCAATGGTGCTACTCCCCAGGCTCTCTCACGGGTCTCTTACACTGACCACCCTGTGCTGCTACACAAAGACAGATCAGCCTACTAGAAAGAAGTATTTTAAAGACATGGAGGAATTAATAATTCTTAGGAGTTTTCTCAGAAGGGAACAAAGGAAAAGAGAAGCGTATTATCTGAACAGAGACCAAAGCACTTCCAAGGTTACTTCAGAACAAAGCCTTCAAAAATGAATAAAAAGTCTCCTCAAAGCACACAGGAAAGCAATTACATCCCACACTCTGACTCTGGTCATGAAGCTGGGAGGCAGGGGAGGGAGGAAGGGGATAAAAGCAGAGCCAGGGTTGGGGCACTGAGATAACCAGTGAATGATGAAACAATCAGAGGGAACATCCCAGAAAACAGGAGCAGAACCGAACTCAGAACGGCAAGAAGAGGCAGAGCCCCGGACTCAGAGGGAATTCAGGCCGAGCCAGGCCAGAGGCAAAGGCTTTATAAATCTCTATCTGTCTATTGAGGAGGTCCGGGGAAAGGGATGAAGATGGGCAGGGAAATCCCACATCATCTTTTCTGGCCAATCTTTTCAATGCAGGGAGCGATGAGGGTGGGCACTTAGAAGCTGAATGAATAGTTTCAAACACCTGTATATAATGTCAATTACAACTTAATAAGTGACTTGTAGCTTCTAAGTTATTTTTACTTAGGCACAAAAGGTAGGTTTGGGGTTTAAAAGGAGTATAAGTGGCCATCTGGAGGTACTTTTAGGCTCAGGAAAGGCTGTAAGACAATAAAACAATGACTTTGACAGGTTGATCTGTTTATCATTCATTAGCAGATATTTACTGATATTAACCCAACAACTTACTATGATGTTAGGTTCTGTGCTACGGAGACCTTATGTGCATATGGCAGTAAATGAAAAAGATAGAGACCCTATTCTCATGCGGTTTCTCTTCAGTTTTGAAGGGAGGGAAAGTTACATTTTATTTATTTTTTATATTTTTGAATTGTGGTAAAATACAAACAACATAAAATTTACTATCTTAGCCATTTTTAATTGTATGGTACAGTGGCATTAAATACATTCACGTTGTTGTGCTGTCATCATCACCATCCATCTCTACACCCACTCAACAATCATGCCCCATTCTCCCCTCCCCACATCCTCAGGCAACCGCCATTCTATTTTCTGTCCCTATGAATCTGACCACTTTAGGTACTTCATGTAAGTGGAGTCATATAGTTTTTCCTTTTGTGACTTGCTTAGCATAATGTCCTTAAGTTTCATCCATGTTATAGCACGTATCAGAATTTCTTTCACTGTTAGTGCTGGATACTATTTCATGGTATGTATGTATATATATATATATGCATGCCACATTTTGTTTATTCATCCATTCACTGATGGACACTTGGGTTGCTACTACCTTTTGGCTGTTCTGAGTAATGCTGAGTAATGCTGCTACAAACATGAGTGTATAAATACCTGTTCAAGCCCCTGCTTTTAATTCTTTTAGGTATATACTCACAAGTGGGATTGCTGGATCCTATGATAATTCTATCTTTAATATTTTGAGTAATCACACAATGTTATTGTCCATAGAGGCTACACTATTTTGCTTTCCCATTAACAGTGAACAAGGGTTCCAATTTCTCTACATCCTCAACAATTCTTATTTCCCCCTCCCTCCCTTCCTCCCTCGCTTCCTTCCTTTTTCCACTCTCTCTCCTTTTCTTTCTTTTATTTTTTAAATTGTAGTCATCCTAATGGTATAATTTATGTATGCATCCTTGAGACTTTATGCTTTACTGCAGAATGGTGAATCTCCTGATCTATGAGAGATTTGGTGACCCCTGGTGTGTGTGCACGTTTCTCTGTGAATGTGTACGTGTATCAATATTTTGTGCCAATCTTTGAGTATTTTTACTGTTAGTATCCAAGCCACAACATACCATATGTATGTGACCATGAAAAAAATCCTGACTCTACCAGCAGGATGGGCCTCTGGGCACCCTATAATTTGACTAGGGGAATGGGGTGTGTGTTGGCAGGGGGTGGGGGAGGTGTAGCTGCTGAAATCCAAGAGGCCAGCTTCTGGGGGCATGTGGTGCTAGGCAGAAGGCAGAAATCTCCTAGGAAGTGTGTAATGCCTATTCATATGATTCAGAATCAGAGGAGACATTGGTCAACAAACCCCAGGATGACCCACTAAGGGAAAGAGGAGATAGAAAAGTGGATTGATACGGTGATGTTTTAGAACAGAAATCAGAAAGGTGTCCAGCATGTAGTAATAAACTCATAAAATAATTCAAATTCCTCTACTGCATATAATGTTTCTAGCATTTTCTCTTGTGTTCATCTATTTATGATCATGCCTTTGGCAACATCACTGCTTATCAATGGACACACTCCTTCTAGCAGGCAGAATAAGGAGAGAAGCAGAGTAAGCAGATTTGCTCCTTTGAGGTCCCATTCATATAGAGACCCACAGAACACTGAAGCCAGAGGGACCTTGGAGATCATTTAATTGCTTCTTTACTCCACAGGTGAGGAAACTGACGAAGTGGCTTTAGGGAAGGTAGAGGTGGAATGCTACCTTCTTCTCCCGCAGTAAGCACCAACGATCTGGGAAGAGCTGGAGTGAGAAACCACAGAAATGCTTCTGTGATAACACTGACTCCATTCTTAACCCTTAGTTTACACCCGAGATTGGCTGCTTCTGATTTAACTCCACAAAAGCCTCTGTGCTCTATGAATATGATATCCAGACTTGGCTGTCCCCTAAGTACATGTTTCTTTATAGCTGGATTTAATTTTTCCTCATAAATGAATTGCATAGAAAAGGAAACGGGCTTGTATCATCATCCTAAAAAGGAGCAAGCACCCAAAGATAGCTCTTCTTTTTTTTTGCTTCTTTCTCTCAGTAGAGTGAAGTGAATATAAAAGCCGGGTAGAAAAGGCCCATGGGATTGCCATGTGTGAGGAGGTGGGTGGCACCTTGCTACCTGCAGGCACAGATAGCAGAGAACGCCGTGTGTGTGTGAAGCAACAGTGAATGTGGTTCTATATCCTTGCAAGAGCTGACAATGTCCTTCGTTATCTGCAGGAGTCAGAGCAGGAGTCCCAAGCTGGCGGGGAAGCCAACATGAAGGCCTGGGTGGGCTCCAGAGAGGGGAGAAAGAGCAGCAGAAGGCCAAAGAGGATCCCTAAATTTGTGGTGGCAGTACTGGGTCTTATAATTCCACCACATAATACGTAGGAAACTGAGTTCAAGAGAAGTAAATGTCCTTACAGTCTACGGGTGGCAAGATTAAGAAAATTTTCTATTCTAATTTCCGTGCAACTTTCCTTACCAACTTTTACACTGGAGAAACCTTTTGCCTGTGCTGTTATTTTGCTAGGGCCCTTTAGGTAAGACAGGAGAAAGCACAGCAAGTTGCACCAGGAACCCTGCAGTGCACAGTGCTGTGGTGATAGTGTATTCATCCATCCTTCCATTGCTATAAAGAACTACCTGAGACTGGATATAAAGAAAAGAAGTTTAATTGGTTCAGGGTTCCACAGGCTGTACAGGAGGCATGGCTGGGGAGGCCTCAGGAACTTAAATCATGGCAGAAGGTGAAGGGGAAGCAGGCAAGTCCTACGTGGCTGGAGCAGGAGGAAGAGAGCGAAGGGGGAGGTGCCACACACTTTCAAACAACCAGATCTCATGAGAACTCACTCACTATCACAAGAACAGCAAGGGGGGAATCCATGCCTATGATCCAGTCACCTCCCGCCGGGCCCCTCCTCCAGCAGGGGAGATTACAATTCGACATGAGATGTGGGTGGGACACAAATCCCAACCATATCACACAGGAGTATAGTTCTCAAGCTCCTACTTCAAATGCCAAACCAAAATACAGCTTAGTGAGTGAGGAGTCTTAAGGTTTTTCATTTGTAGGTGGAATGTAGCAGGTGAAGACATTTACAACCATAATAATGTGGGTGGCATATTCCACATATCCCCTAGACCTAGGTTATACTGGGCTTTGCAATGCACTAAATTACTCAGAAAGTTTTAAAGCCGGTCCTGCCTCCCCACTATTCTCTTCCAGCCACCCTTAAGAGATTTTGGTATGACTGAAACATATCTCTTAGGTGTATGTTAGGGGTAGAGAAAAGTTTAGGAGTGATTGATGTAGCCTCACAGTAACTAGTCACAGCTCTGTGATCAGCTCAGCTGATCAACTTACTTCCTAGCACCTTCTAGAAGAGGTTTTTAGGCCAATAGAAATATAATGCAAGTCACTTATGTAAGTTAATTAAAATTAAATTTTCTATTAGCCACATTAAGAAAGGAAGAGGAGAAAAGTAAAACACTAACAATATATTTAATTCAATATATCCAAAGTATTATCCTTTCAACAAATAATAAATCTATAATATTGTATGCATATAATACATAGGTGTACTAAGTCTTCAAAATCTGATGTATATATTCTATTCACAGCACATCTCAATCCACAGTTAAGTACCCAACATTTTAAGTACCCAACAGCCACATGTGGCCTGTGGCTACTATACTGGACAGCACAAATCTGGACTGTTCTTACAGTCCTTAGTGCTCAAACCTTCCCCTTGCCTCTCTCACTGACATGCGTTTACTCCAAAAGAAATAGAAATTTATCCATGATGTAGCCATTCTCGCCTGTCTCAGGGCCCTTTCCTGTCCAGGTCTTAATGTGTCCACTTGGTCTTTATTGCATCTCAACTCTCCAATTGTCCACTGAGTCATCAAGTAATCATTACTGAGTGCCTTGCAAGCTCCCAGTATTTGTGTTAACTGACGAGGATAAAAAAATACAAGAGACGCTGACTTCCAGGAGCTCTCAGCTTGGAAATGCAGACACAAACACGAACACGTGAGGGATGCTATACAGAGACACATGCACACAGGAAGGAGTGACTGCTTCTTCTGGGGCTCTGGAAAGCATTCACAGAGGGGGACATGGGGTTGGGTTTTTAAGGGATGAGAGAGATTGTAGAAAGGTAGAGAAAACGTGTTTCAGGCATAGGGAAAAGCATATTCATGACAGTACGATGATCTGCACAGAGATGACAAGTGTCTAGGAGGTGAGAACATGACAAGGAGTGCCTGGAGTGAGGCTGGCCGGGCAATGGGCCCTGAGTGCCTGGTGACACATTTAGAATGACTGTGGGGTAATTCTCTGAGCAGGAATCTCTGAGCAAGAATATTTTGTGGTGAGCTATAATGCAGTCTGGAAAAAAACAAAGAAGTAAGGAGAGCCTGAACTAAGGGGGCAGCAGTATGTCCAGAAATGAGCGGATGGGAGCCCCCATGTGAATAAGGGAATATAAGGGCACTGTTTGCAAGATGAGCATTATGATGAAAGCTGTGCAAAGGGTCTGATTGCTAAGGCTTTCTATGCCCAAACTCACTATGCTGAGGGCATTAGGGCCACTTGCATGGTATTTATACAGGCCTATTAGAGTCCGTTGTGATCCGGGAGCACTACATGCATGCCTGCTCTGAAGGAAATGGTAGGACTCTTTACAAGTTAATTTAGGCAGAAGTCAGAATCAAGCTGAATCACTTCCAGGACTGCTAGGAAAGTGTCACACTTGTGACACCCAGCAGCTGTTGGGCAGTACCTGACCAGCCCAATCAGATAATGTGGTTGCTCACACTGCGCTGGAACCCAACTGTGGCTTATCTGACTGTAAGTTTTCTGGAAGGCGACTCTGGAGCTCTCAGGTAAGAACAGGGCAGCAACATGACATCTACAGTGAGAAGGAGCCTCAGAGATGCCATAAGTTCTTCTTTTGTAAATGGGGAAGGCTGGGGCAGGGAGAGTTCAATGGCTTAAAGGCTAGTAAGCGGCAGAGCAAGAATAGAATTCACCTTTCTTGTTTCATAAGCTGGTGTTCCTTTCACAGCACACTGCCCTCTGAGATGAGTAGAAGATATGTCCTGAAGAACTGTTTACCTTTATAGCAACTCAGGAAAAAAGAGAAAGCCAGGCTAGAGACACACTAGGTAATCAAACCATCTTGGCGGGCCAATTAGATTTAATCTAGTAGCAATGCACTGGTACTCACATGGTGAAGAGTCCACAAAGTTCGGGTCGATATTATGCAGCAGCTCAATTCTAGGGGATGGGCTTCCTTCACTGGAAAACAATTTTTAAGGGAATGTTAATTTCCTCTCTCTAATGGGCATGAGTTATTTTAATACTTCCCTTCCTTGTACTTACAGGAAATAACAAACCTGCCAGTTAACAACTCTGTCATGAATTTGGAGGTCTCCACAATCACAGCTGGTGCATCTTCAAGTAGTCATCATTTGTCTACATTGACCGAACCCTTTACATAAGAACTTCAGTATCAAGCATATGATGATATTTTTAAAAAATGATTCTGGGACCCTTTGAAATAAATATTGTGGCCTTATTTAAACATGACCATGTTTTACAGCAGAGAAATGAGAACTCAAGGCACCTCATATAGACTTCATACTGAACACTTACAAGTAAGTGAAGAAACTGCATCTGCCAAAATGGTGGCACCAATATTACAGATGCAACATGCCTCTTAAAGAGTAACCTACATCAGAAAAATTAATGTCCTCCATGTCCAAATTTGCAACATGGATCTTAGATTTAATATAAATACATGAGAAATGCCTAGATCTCTTTAAGGCTTTAAAAAATGTGTACACACAAATACAATCACAACCTACATTTGTGCTGAAAAGTGACTTGGAGATCGCTTTGGTCAACCCCCTCTTCTTACAAATGATGAAGGTACATAGTAAGTTATTGGTAGAATATTGGGTTGTGTGACTCTCAAAGCAGGGTTCTTAAGAAATTGGGAGCATAGCAGGGTTCTTAAGAAATTGGGGACATAAGCCGGGCGCGGTGGCTCACGCTTGTAATCCCAGCACTTTGGGAGGCCGAGGCGGGCGGATCACGAGGTCAGGAGATCGAGTCCACGGTGAAACCCCGTCTCTACTAAAAATACAAAAAAATTAGCCAGGCGTGGTGGCGGGCGCCTGTAGTCCCAGCTACTCGGAGAGGCTGAGACAGGAGAATGGCGTGAACCCAGGAGGCGGAGCTTGCAGTGAGCCGAGATTGCGCCACTGCACTCCTGCCTGGGCGACAGAGCAAGACTCCGTCTCAAAAAAAAAAAGAAATTGGGAGCATAAACATCACCAGATGTACGTAGGGAGCACATTAGGCACCCAGGTCATTTTGCTAGTGTAGACTCAGCCTTACAGAAGTAGCTAAAAACAATTTAAATCATTGAGGGCATACTGAGGACTCCCTGATAATCCAATACAGTTCAGCTAAGTACTAAAGGTTGCAAAGTGCTGTTAACACCACAGGATTCATACATAATCTAAATAATCAATAAGGCTCCTGATGTAACCAAGACATGGTTTCGGGTGTCCCAGTGTCCACACCCCAAACCCACAGTTAGCTGTTGATAGCAGTGGTTTGGGATTTCAATGCCCAATACCATTTCAAAAAATCTGGATTGTGATTCATAACTTTGTATTTGCCAAGTAAGGAAATATAAAAACAAATCTTAATTGATTAAAACAAAACAAAATAACAAACTTCAACTACCATCACCATTCTTTTATAAAATAAAGTTAACAGCACAAAAGGTAGGAAAGACACAATCTCAGAATAAATGACAGCTCCTTAAATTGAGCACATTTAACTTTAGTATTCTATAAGATGTCATTGTCCCCCTCTACTCCATAAAACACAGTGATCAGAGAGAGTGGAAGGGAAATACTCAGGGGTGCCCACGGTCCTGGGACAGCAGCAGCAGCACTGCAGGGGTGGGGGTGGGGCATATTTCCCAGGACTTTTCTTTTCTCATTTTCTTTCGGAGACACTTAACTGCCTGAATATCCTGGAGACTATCAACCACTCCAAAATGCCAAGAACTAGGGTTTGATCCCAGAAGCTCTGAATGGAAGTAGGAATGATATGTAAAGAAAATGGTAAATATGAGAAAATCTAAATAGAATGATGATGATGTCTAATTTGTGGGCTTAAAACCAAACAAGTATGCCGGGTACAATGGCTCATGCCTATAATCCCAGCACTTTGGGAGGCTGAGATGGGAGGATCCCTTCAGGCCAGCCAGGAGTTTGAGACAAGCTTGGGCAACATACTGAGACCCAGTCTGAACCAATAATAATAATAATAACTTGAGCATGGTGGTGCATGCCTGTAGTCCCAGCAACGCAGGAGGCTGAGGCAAGAGGATTCCTTGAGCTCAGGAGTTCAAGGCTGTAGTGAGCTGTGATCACACCACTACACTCCAGCCTGGATGACAAAGTGAGACTCTGTCTTAAAACAAACAAACAAATAAAACCAAGCAAACAGAGTTAAAATCCTCAAAATAATAGCAAGCAAGGAAAGGAAATCAGAATGAAAGCATTTTAAAGTACTTATATTGTTTGGAAGTGGGGTAAAGCTACTGATTAAATTTAGATTTAGCTAAGTAAAACTTTTGTGTTAAATTTTTAGGGCAACTATTAAAAATAAAGGCTTTTTCTGGACTATAGGTTGAAAACTCAAAAATTTCAGGGCCAATATATTAACATATAACTACTCAGCCTTAAAAGTAGAGTTCACTGTAATGCCCCAAAACATTAGGCACAATTAAATAAAAATATTTTCCTAATAACTTTAGAGAGAGTTTATATACATATTCTTCATTCATGTCATTTTTTCATTATTCAGAAGAGTCACAGGTATTTTAAAATAAGTAAATTTAATATGATGAGATGATTTTTTGAAATCAAAGGTTGTATATAATCCTAGTTGACTGTTTGTTAGGAAAAATCTTCATAGGCAGAATCATCGTGATGCAAACAGGAGCCAACCCCTCCAACTATCTTAAGTATGTGTGATTCTACTTTTAAAATGCACTCATAAGAATATTTTGATAAGGATGTGGTTAGAAATATGGGCCAAGAAAACACAATATATGACAAGTGATTGAAACAATGACCAAACACCATTAGGGACTTCCTGAGGGGGAGGTAGAGAAGGATTGTGGATTTCCATTAATAGTTAACACTTTATTAACACATATTCAAGTAATTATACCCTCCACCACGACACACACACACACACATCAACTCAACAAGGCACAGAAACTGCATGGTTAATTTCAGTGCAGACAAGGGTACAGTGTACTGATACTGCAACCAAGAAGGTGGGTTCAAGTCACCTGAAGAAGACAATCTGGGGGCATGGGACAGAAATGGAGCTTGTCAGAAGGAGAGGAAGGGGTGGGTGATGAGAAATCTCAAAGCTAACTCTGCAAGCCTCATAATGTTGCCTAGGAGATATTTTAGAGTCATAATTTTGAAAAGACCAGTAAATGGCAGAGACAATGGTCATTAGAGAGACATGGCTGATTGTTGGGGAGGAGAATCCTCAGGGCTGAATGCCATATATAGGAAGAGCATGCCCCAGACCCTGCGCAGGGCCCGCTGTCTACTGAGGAGTTAAAATTTCCCCAGACCGAAGAAGCTGGACATGGGTACACAGCTTGGGAAGAAATGCTCACCACCATATTAATAAACTTTCTCTTTATAAATTCAAAGAAAGGGAAGTTCAGTAAATACTCACATGTTTTCAGCGTTAATTAAAAAACCCTCTTAAGAACCCACAAATTCTTGGCCACTTAAATTTGAGTAGTCTCCAATAATCATATGAAAGATCCCCCTCTTGCATTTAGAAGGAAAATGCCTGGTGTGTGGTGAGTTTTTTGTTTTTGTTTTTTTTTTCCCCTGTTTTTTTTTTTTTTTCAGGGCAAACGTTTTCCACTGTTGTCTCACTCCCATCCCTTCCTCACTCCTCTGGAAGTTTTTGACATCAATAATCTCCACTTTCTTATGCATGTTCCTCTATCCTTCTGTTAAAAAAAAAATAAGAAAATTTTATTAACCATCTTATTTGCCATTAGGTATCTTGTTTTTTACAGTACTCATTCTCAAACTTTGCTGCACATTAGAATTACCTGGGAAGCTTTTAAACCTCAGATGCACAGGCTGCATCTCATACCCGTAAGATCACTGGCGGTGGAACCCGAGCATCGGTACGTTTGGACTCTCCAGGTGATTCCAATGTGCAGCCAAGCGTGGGAACCGCTGCTCCTAAGCAATGCTTCCCAAACTTTAATGAACATATGAATCATCTGGGGAGCTTGTTAAACTGTGGATCCTGATGTACTTGAACTGAATGGGGCCTAATAATCTGCATTTCTAACAGTTTCCCAGGTAATATTGATGCTGCTGGTCTCAGGACCACACTTGTAGTATCATGGTTTGAGGAAGCCTCCTGGAGTCCTTCCACATGGGATCTCAACCCTTTTGGAGTCTCTTAACTTAAAAACTTATTTGGATTAGGGCTGATTCAAACATAATGATTCTCAACCTTGGCTGCACAATACAATCACCTGGAGAACTCTTAAAAAATACTGATGCATGGGTTCAATCCCAGGAGATTGAGTTCATTGGTCTGAGTTTCAGCCTGGGCATAAAGATTTATAAAACTACCCAAACTTAGCTTTATTGAAGTATAATTTTAAAACCATACAATCACCCATTTAAACTGCACAGTTAAATGTTTTTGGTATATTCACATGGTTGCACAATCATCAATGGTCTAATTTTAGAACATTTTTATCCTCCCAAAAGAAATACTGTACCCATTAGCAGTCATTCTTCATTTTCTGCTTCACTCCCCTCCCCAGCCCTAGCCAATCGTTAATCTGTCTCTACAGATTTGCCTATTCTGGACATTTCATATAACTGGAACCATACAATACTTGGCCTTTTGTGGCTGGCTTTTTTCACTTAGCATAATGTTTTCAAGGGTCATCAATGTGGTAGCATGCATCAAATATTTCATTCCTTTATATGGCTGAATAATATCCCATTGCTTGAAGATATCACATTTTCTTTATCCATTTAGTTGGTTAATATTTGGATTGTTTTCAATATTTGGCTATTATGAATAATCCTATTATGAACATTTGTGTACAAGTTTTTGTGTGGGCATTCGTTTTCATATCTCTTGGGTCTATAACTAGGAGTGGAATTGCTGGGTCATATGGTAACTCTACAACATTTTGAGGACTTGCCAAACAATTTTCCAAAGCAGCTGCAACATTTCACACTCTCACCAGGAATGATAAGTGTTTCAATTTCTCCACATCTTTGACAACACTTATTAAATGTGTCTTTTTGAATGTAGCCCTTCTAGTTGGTGTAAAGTGATATCTCATTGTGATTTGATTTGCATTTTCCTAATAATTAATGATGCCGAGCATCTTTTCATGTATGTATCGGCCATTTATATATCTTCTTTGGAGAAATGTCTATTCAGACCATTTGCTCATATTTTAATGGGGCTACTTGTCTTTTTATGATTGTGTTGCATGAATTCTTTATATATTCTATTTGCAAGTCCCTTATCTGATACATGATTTGCTAATATTTTCTCCTATTCTGTGGGTTGACTTTTCACTTCCTTGAGAATATCATTTTGAGAACACAAGTTTGCATTTTGATGTAGTTCAACTTATGTATTTTCTCTTGTGTTGCTTTTATCTAAGAAACTACTGTCTGACCCAAGATCACAAAGCTTTACTCCTGAGTTTTCTTCTAAGAGTTTTATAGTTTTAATTCTTACATTTAGGTCTATGATCCATTTTCAGTTAATTTTTGTGTACGCTGTGAGGTAGAGATCCAACTTCATTATCTTCTTTTTTTCACTTTTATTATGTTTAATTGACACATAAATATACATATTTCTGGGCTACAGTATATTTCAATATATGTGTACAATGTGTAATGATAAGTCAGTGTAATTAGCATAACCATCACCTCAAATATTTATCATTTCTCTGTGTTGGGAACATTCAAAATTCACTCTTGTAGCTATTCAAAAATATACAATAAACTGTTGTTAATTATAGTCACTCTATAGTGCTATAGAACACTAGACCTTATTCCTCCTATTTAACTGTACTTTTATATCCATTAACTAATCTTTACCTATTCTCCTCTCCCCTACCCTTCCCATCCCCCAGGAAAAACACTACTCTACTCTCTACTTCTATGAGATCAACGTTTTTTTAGCTTCCATGTATGAGAACATGTGGTATTTATCTTTCTGTGCCTGGCTTACTTCACTTAACATAGTGACCTTCAGTTTCATCCATGTTACTGTGAATGACAGGACTGCATTTTGTTTTACGGCTAAAGAGTATTCCATTGTGTATATATACCATATTTTCTTCATTCACCCACTGATTGACCCTTAAGTTGATTCTATATCTTGGGTATTGTGAATAGTACTGCAATAAATATGGGAGTGCACATATCTCCTTGATATACTGATTTCATTTCCTTTGCATATATACCCAGTAGTGGGATTGCTGGATCATATGGTAGTTCTATTTTTAGTTTTTTGAGGAGCCTTCATATTGTTTTCCACAATGGCTGGACTAATTTGCATTCTCACCAATGGTGGATAAGAGTTCCCCTTTCTCTACAACCTCACCAGGATCTGTTATTTTTTAACTTTTTGATAATGGCCATTCTAACCGGGTTGAGATGATATCTCATCGTGGTTTTAAATTTGCATTCTCTCATGATTAGTGGTGTTGAGCATTTTTAAAAATAAATCTATTAGCCATTTGTATTTCTTATTTTGAGAGGTGTCTATTCAGCTCATTTACCCATTTTTAAACTGGATTATTTGGGGTTTTTTCTGTTGAATTGTTTCAGTTCCTTAAATATTCTGGATATTAATCCTTTGTTGAATGAAGAGTTAGCAATATTTTCTCCCATTATGCAGGCTGTCTGTTCGCTCTGTTGATTGTTTGCTGTGCATGAGATTTTAGTTTGATATAATCCCATTTGTCTATTTTTGCTTTTGTTGCCTGTGCCTTTGAGGTCTTCTCCATAAAATCTTTGCCCAGACCAATGTTCTGAAGCATTTCTCCTATGTTTTCTTTCAGGAGTTTCATAGCTTCAGGTCTTATATTTAAGTCATTAACCCATTTTGAGTTGATTTTTATATATGGTGAGAGATACAGGTTTGGTTTCATTTTTATGCATATAGATATCCAATTTTCCCAGCACCATTTATTGAAAAGACTGTCTCTTCCTCAAAAAAATTTTCTTGGTGCCTTTGTCAAGGATCAGTAGGCTATAAATACACGAATTTATTTCTAGGTTCTCTATTTTGTTCCATTGGTATATGAATCTGTTTTTACACAAGTAACATGCTGTATTGGTTACTATAGCTTTATAGTATCTTTTGAAACCTGGCAGTGTGATGCCTCCGACTTTGTTCTTTTCACTCAGGATTGCTTTGGCTATAGGGTCTTTTGTGGGTCCATATAAATTGTAGGATTTTTAAATTTCTGTTGAGAATGTTATTGGTATTTAGATAGGGATTGCATTGACTCTGTAGATTGCTTTTGGTAGTAAGATCATTTTCACAATATTTATTCTTCAAATCTATGAATATGAGATATCTTTCCATTTTTTGTGTGTTCTCTTCTGCTAGCTTGTTGCTGGCATATAGAAATGCTACTGATTTCTGTATGTTGATTCTGTATCCTGCAACTTTACTGAATTTGTTTATCAGTTGTAAGAGTTTTTTGGTAGAGCTTTTAGGGTTTTCTGTATATACGATGATATCATCTGCAAACAGGGACAATTTGACTTTCTCCTTTCCATTTTGGAGGCCCTTTCTTTCTTTCTATTGCCTGATTGCTCTGGCTGGGACTTCCATTACTATGTTGAACAAAAGTGGTGAAAGTGAGCATCATTGTCTTGTTTCAGATGTTAGGGGAAAGGCTGTCAACTTTTTCCCATTCAGTGTGATGTTTGCTATGGGCTTATGATATACGGCCTTTATTGTGTTGAGCTGTGGTCCTTCTATATCTAATTAGTTGAGTGTTTTGATTATGAAGGGATGTTAAATTGTATCAAATCCTTTTTATGTATCTATTGAGATGATCACGTGGTTTTTATACTTCATTCTGCTGATGTAATGTATCATGTTTATGGATTTGTATATGTCGAACCATTCTTGCAACTTTGGGATAAATCCCACTTGATAATGGTGAATGATCTTTTAAATTTATTTTTATTTTTTGAAATGGGGTCTTATTTTGTTGCCCAGACTGGAGTACAGTGGCTTGATCATGGCTCATTGCAGTCTCAATCTCCCAGACTCAAGCAATCCTCCCACCTCAGCCTCCCTAGTACCTGGGCTATAAGAGCATGTCACCATGCCTGGCTAATTTTTAAATTTTTTGCAGAGATGGGATCTCCCTATGTTGCCCAGGCTGGTCTTGAACTCCTAGGTCCTGAACTCCTTGGCCTCCCAAAGCACTGGGATTACAGGCATGAGCCACCACACCTGGTTGTGAATGATCTTTTTAATGTGTTGCTGGATTCAGTTTGCTAGCATTTTGTTGAGGCTTTTTGCATCTATGTTCATTGAGGATACTGGCCGAAAGTTTTCTTTTCTTGTTGTAGCTCTGTCTGGTTTTGGTATCAGCATAACGTTGGTCTTGTAGAATAAGTTTAGAAGAATTCCCTCCTCTTCAATTTTCTGGAAGAGTTTGAGAAGAATTTTTATGAGTTCTTTAAATGTTTTGTAGAATTCTGCAATGAAGTCATCAGGTCCTGGGCTTTTCTTTGATGGGAGACTTTTTATTACAAGATTCAATCTCATTACTAATAATTGGTCTATTCAGGTTTTCTATTTCTTCTTGGTTCAATCTTGACACGTTGTATGTATACATGAATTTATCCATTTCCACTAGATTTTCTAATTTGTTCGCATACAGTTGTTTATAATAGTCTCTCATGATCACTTGTATTTCTATGGTATCAGTTGCAATGTCTCCTTTTTTGTTTGTGATTTTATTTGGACCGTTTACATTCTTGATTCATTTAGCTAATTATTTGTCAGTTTTGTTAATCATTCCAAAAATCAACTTTTCATTGCGTCGATCTTTTGTATTATTTTTTAGTGTGAATTTTGTTTATTTCTGCTTTCATCATTATTTGTTTCCTTCTACTAACTTTGGATTTGGCTTGTTCTTGCTTTTCTAGTTCCCTGAGATGCATTGCTAGGTTGCTTATTGGAAATCCTTCTACTTTTTGGATGTAGGCATCTATTGCTATACATTATCCTCTTAATACTTCTTTTTTTTCTTTTTTTTTTAAGTATTACTATTATACTTTAAGATTTAGGGTACATGTGCACAATGTGCAGGTTTGTTACATATGTATCCATGTGCCATGTTGGTGTGCTGCACCAATTAACTCATCATTTAGCACTGGGTATATCTCCTAATGCTGTCTCTCCCCTCTCCCCCCACCCCACAACAGTCCCTGGAGTGTGATGTTCCCCTTCCTCTGTCCATGTGTTCTCATGGTTCAATTCCCACCTATGAGTGAGAACATGCAGTGTTTGGTTTTTTGTCCTTGCGATAGTTTACTGAGAATGATGGTTTCCAGTTTCATCCATGTCCCTACAAAGGACATGAACTCATCATTTTTTATGGCTGCATAGTATTCCATGGTGTATATGTGCCACATTTTCTTAATCCAGTCTATCATTGTTGGACATTTGGGTTGGTTCCAAGTCTTTGCTGTTGTGAATAGTGCCGCAATAAACATATGTGTGCATGTGTCTTTATAGCAGCATGATTTATAGTCCTTTGGGTATATACCCAGTAATGGGATGGCTGGGTCAAATGGTATTTCTAGTTCTAGATCCCTGAGGAATCACCACACTGACTTCCACAATGGTTGAACTCGTTTACAGTCCCACCAACAGTGTAAAAATGTTCTTATTTCTCCATATCCTCTCCAGCACCTGTTGTTTCCTGACTTTTTAATGATCGCCATTCTAACTGCTGTCAGATGGTATCTCATTGTGGTTTTGATTTGCATTTCTCTGATGGCCAGTGATGATGAGCATTTTTTCATGTGATTTTTGGCTGCATAAATGTCTTCTTTTGAGAAGTGTATGTTCATGTCCTTTGCCCACTTTTTGATGGGGTTGTTTGTTTTTTTCTTGTAAATTTGAGTTCATTGTAGATTCTGGATATTAGCCCTTTGTCAGATGAGTAGGTTGTGAAAATTTTCTCCCATTTTGTAGGTTGCCTGTTCACTCTGATGGTAGTTTCTTTTGCTGTGCAGAAGCTCTTTAGTTTAATTAGATCCCATTTGTCAATTTTGGCTTTTGTTGCCATTGCTTTTGGTGTTTTAGACATGAAGTCCTTGCCCATGCCTATGTCCTGAATGGTATTGCCTAGGCTTTCTTCTAGGGTTTTTATGGTTTTAGGTCTAACATGTAAGTCTTTAATCCATCTTGAATTAATTTTTGTATAAGGTGTAAGGAAGGGATCCAGTTTCAGCTTTCTACATATGGCTAGCCAGTTTTCCCAGCACCATTTATTAAATAGGGAATCCTTTCCCCATTTCTTGTTTTTGTCAGGTTGGTCAAAGATCAGATGGTTGTAGATATGCGGCATCATTTCTGAGGGCTCTGTTCTGTTCCATTGATCTATATCTCTGTTTTGGCACCAGTACCATGCTGTTTTGGTTACTGTAGCCTTGTAGTATAGTTTGAAGTCAGGTAGCGAGATGCCTCAGGCTTTGCTCTTTTGGCTTAGGATTGACTTGGCGATGCAGGCTCTTTTTTGGTTCCATATGAACTTTAAAGTAGTTTTTTCCAATTCTGTGAAGAAAGTCATTGGTAGCTTGATGGGGATGGCATTGAATCTATAAATTACCTTGGGCAATATGGCCATTTTCACGATATTGATTCTTCCAACCCATGAGCATGGAATGTTCTTCCATTTGTTTGTATCCTCTTTTATTTCATTGAGCAGTGGTTTGTAGTTCTCCTTAAAGAGGTCCTTCATGTCCCTTGTAAGTTGGATTCCTAGGTATTTTATTCTCTTTGAAGCAATTGTGAATGGGAGTTCACTCATGGTTGGCTCTCTGTTTGTCTGTTATTGGTGTATAAGAATGCTTGTGATTTTTGTACATTGATTTTGTATCCTGAGACTTTGCTGAAGTTGCTTATTAGCTTAAGGAGATTCTGGGCTGAGACCATGGGGTTTTCTAGATATACAATCATGTCATCTGCAAACAGGGACAATTTGACTTCCTCTTTTCCTAATTGAATACCCTTTATTTCCTTCTCCTGCCTGATTGCCCTGGCCAGAACTTCCAACATTATGTTGAATAGGAGTGGTGAGAGAGGGCATCCCTGTCTTGTGCCAGTTTTCAAAGGGAATGCTTCCAGTTTTTGCCCATTCAGTATGATACTGGCTGTGGGTTTGTCATAGATAGCTCTTATTATTTTGAGATACGTCCCATCAATACCTAATTTATTGAGAGTTTTTAGCATGTAGGGTTGTTGAATTTTGTCAAAGGCCTTTTCTGCATCTATTGAGATAATCATGTGGTTTTTGTCTTTGGTCCTGTTTATATGCTGGATTACATTTATTGATTTGCATATGTTGAACCAGCCTTGCATTCCAGGGATGAAGCCCACTTGATCATGGTGGATAAGCTTTTTGATGTGCTGCTGGATTCAGTTTGCCAGTATTTTATTGAGGATTTTTGCATCAATGTTCATTAAGGATATTGGTCTGAAATTCTCTTTTTTTTGTTGTGTCTCTGCCAGGCTTTGGTATCAGGATGATGCTGGCCTCATAAAATATGTTAGGGAGGATTCCCTCTTTTTCTATTGATTGGAATAGTTTCAGAAGGAATGGTACCAGTTCCTCCTTGTACCTCTGGTAGAATTCGGCTGTGAATCCATCAGGTCCTGGACTCTTTTTGGTTGGTAAGCTATTGACTATTGCCACAATTTCAGAGCCTGTTATTGGTCTATTCAGAGATTCAACTTCTTCCTGCTTTAGTCTTGGGAGGGTGTATTTGTCGAGAAATTTATCCATTTCTTCTAGATTTTCTAGTTTATTTACGTAGAGGTGTTTGTAGTATTCTCTGATGGTAGATTGTATTTCTGTGGGATCGGTGGTGATATCCCCTTTGTCATTTTTTATTGCATCTATTTGATTCTTCTCTCTTTCCTTCTTTATTACTCTTGCTAGCGGTCTATCAATTTTGTTGATCTTTTAAAAAAACCAGCTCCTGGATTCATTAGTTTTTTGAAGGGTTTTTTGTGTCTCTATTTCCTTCAGTTCTGCTCTGATTTTAGTTATTTCTTGCCGTCTGCTAGCTTTTGAATGTGTTTGCTCTTGCTTTTCTAGTTCTTTTAATTGTGATGTTAGGGTGTCAATTTTGGATCTTTCCTGCTTTCTCTTGTGGGCATTTAGTGCTATAAATTTCCCTCTACACACTGCTTTGAATGTGTCCCAGAGATTCTGGTATGTTGTGTCTTTGTTCTCACTGGTTTCAAAGAACATCTTTATTTCTGCCTTCATTTCGTTATGTACCCAGTAGTCATTCAGGAGCAGGTCGTTCAGTTTCCATGTAGCTGAGCGGTTTTGAGTGAGTTTTTTAATCCTGAGTTCTAGTTTGATTGCACTGTGGTCTGAGAGACAGTTTGTTATAATTTCTGTTCTTTTACATTTGCTGAGGAGAGCTTTACTTCCAACTATGTGGTCAATTTTGGAATAGGTGTGGTGTGGTGCTGAAAAAAATGTATAGTCTGTTGATTTGGGGTGGAGAGTTCTGTAGATGTCTATTAGGTCCGCTTGGTGCAGAGCTGAGTTCAATTCCTGGGTATCCTTGTTAACTTTCTGTCTCATTGATCTGTCTAATGTTGACAGTGGGGTGTTAAAATCTCCCATTATTATTGTGTGGGAGTCTAAGTCTCTTTGTAGGTCACTCAGGACTTGCTTTATGAATCTGGGTGCTCCTGTATTGGGTGCATATATTTAGGATAGTTAGCTCTTCTTGCTGAATTGATCCCTTTACCATTATGTAATGGCCTTCTTTGTCTCTTTTGATCTTTGTTGGTTTAAAGTCTATTTTATCAGAGTCTAGGATTGCAACCCCTGCCTTTTTTTGTTTTCTGTTTGCTTGGTAGATCTTCCTCCATCCCTTTATTTTGAGTCTACGTGTGTCTCTGCACGTGAGATGGGTTTCCTGAATACAGCACACTGATGGGTCTTGACTCCTTATCCAGTTTGCCAGTCTGTGTCTTTTAATTGGAGCATTTAGCCCGTTTACATTTAAAGTTAATATTGTTATGTGTGAATTTGATCCTGTCACTATGATGTTAGCTGGTTATTTTGCTCGTTAGTTGATGCAGTTTCTTCCTAGCCTCAATGGTCTTTACAATTTGGCATGTTTTTGCAGTGAATGGTACCAGTTGTTCCTTTCCATGTTTAGTGTTTCCTTCAGGAGCTCTTTTAGGGCAGGCCTGGTGGTGACAAAATCACTCAGCATTTGCTTGTCTGTAAAGTATTTTATTTCTCCTTCACTTATGAAGCTTAGTTTGCCTGGATATGAAAGTCTGGGTTGAAAATTCTTTTCTTTAAGAATGTTGAATATTGGCCCCCACTCTCTTCTGGCTTGTAGAGTTTCTGCCGAGAGATTAGCTGTTAGTCTGATGGGCTTCCCTTTGTGGGTAACCCGACCTTTCTCTCTGGCCACCCTTAACATGTTTTCTTCATTTCAACTTTGGTGAATCTGACAATTATGTGTCTTGGGGTTGCTCTTCTCGAGGAGTATCTTTGTGGCGTTCTCTGTATTTCCTGTATCTGAATGTTGGCCTGCCTTGCTAGATTGGGGAAGTTCTCCTGGATAATATCTTGCAGAGTGTTTTCCAACTTGGTTCCATTCTCCCCGTCACTTTCAGGTACGCCAAACAGACGTAGGTTTGGTCTTTTCACATAGTCCCATATTTCTTGGAGGCTTTGTTCGTTTCTTTTTATTCTTTTTTCTCTAAACTTCCCTTCTCACTTCATTTCATTCATTTCATCTTCCATCACTGATACCCTTTCTTCCAGTTGATCACATCGGCTACTGAGGCTTCTGTATTCTTCACGTAGTTCTCGAAACTTGGCTTTCAGCTCCATCAGCTCCTTTAAGCACTTCTCTGCATTGGTCATTTTAGCTATACATTCATCTAATTTTTTTTCAAAGTTTTTAACTTCTTTGCCATTGGTTTGAATTTCCTCCCGTAGCTCGGAGTAGTTTGATCGTCTGAAGCCTTCTTCTCTCAACTCGTCAAAGTCATTCTCCGTCCAGCTTTGTTCTGTTGCTGGTGAGGAACTGCGTTCCTTTGGAGGAAGAGATGCGCTCTGCTTTTTAGAGTTTCCAGTTTTTCTGCTCTGTTTTCTCCCCATCTTTGTAGTGTTTTCCACTTTGGGTCTTTGATGATGGTGATGTACAGATGGGTTTTTGGTGTGGGTGTCCTTTCTGTTTGTTAGTTTTCCTTCTAACAGACAGGACCCTCAGCTGCAGGTCTGTTGGAGTTTGCTAGAGGTCCACTCCAGACCCTCTTTGCCTGGGTGTCAGCAGCAGTGGCTGCAGAACAGCGGATTTTCATGAACCGCAAATTCAGCTGTCTGATCGTTCCTCTGGAAGTTTTGTCTCAGAGGAGTACCCCGCTGAGTGAGGTGTCAGTCTGTCCCTACTGGGGGGTGCCTCCCAATTAGGCTGCTCAGGGGTCAGGGACCCACTTTAGGAGGCAGTCTGCCTGTTCTCAGATCTCCAGCTGTGTGCTGGGAGAACCACTACTCTCTTCAAAGCTGTCTGACAGGGACATTTAAGTCTGTAGAGATTACTGCTGACTTTTTGTTTGTCTGTGCCCTGCCCCCAGAGGTGGAGCCTACAGAGGCAGGCAGGCCTCCTTGAGCTGTGGTGGGCTCCACCCAGTTCGAGCTTCCTGGCTGCTTTGTTTACCTAAGCAAGCCTGGGCAATGGCGGGCGACCTTCCCCCAGCCTTGCTGCCACCTTGCAGTTTGATCTCAGACTGCTGTGCTAGCAATCAGCGAGACTCCGTGGGCGTAGGACCCTCCGAGCCAGGTGCGGGACACAATCTCCTGGTGTGCCGTTTTCCAAGCCCGTTGGAAAAGCGCAGTATTAGGGTGGGAGTGACCTGATTTTCCAAGTGCCATCTGTCACCCCTTTCTTTGACTAGGAAAGGGAACTCCCTGACCCCTTGCACTTCCCGAGTGAGACAATGCCTCGCCCTGCTTTGGCTTGGCTCATGCATGGTGCGCTAAACCGACTGTCCTGCACCCACTGTTTGGCACTCCCTAGTGAGATGAACCTGGTACCTCAGATGGAAATGCAGAAATCACCCGTCTTCTGCGTTGCTCACGCTGGGAGGTGTAGACCGAAGCTGTTCCTATTTGGCCATCTTGGCTCCACCCCCTCCCTCTTAATACTTCTTTTCCTGTATCCCATAGGTTTTTGATATGCTGTATTTCTATTTTCATTTGTTTCAAGACATTTAACATTTTTCTTCTTAATTTCTTTATTGACCCATTGACCATTCAGGAACATGTTTAACTTCCATTTCCATGTATTTGTAAAATTTCAAAAGGTCCTCTTGTTATTGATTTCATTGTGGTCAGGAAAGATATTGGAGATCATTGCAGTTTGGTGGTTTTCTGCAGTAACAAGGTTTTAGTCTTTTCTCTTTCTCCTTTGTGCATCTCCTCTACCAGTGAGTTTTACACTTGTGTGTGTTTTCATGAGAATGATTATCATCTTTTTTCTTCCAGATATAGGACTCCCTTGAGTGTTGCTTGTAAAGCCAGTCTAGTGGTGAGGAATTCCTTCAGTTTTTAGTTGTCTGGGAGACTTTCTTTCTCCCTCATTTCTGAAGGGTAGATTTGCTGGGTATCATATGCTTAGCTGACAATTTTTTTTTCTGTTGGTACTTTGAATACATCGTCCACTTCTCTGCTGGCTTGTCAGGTTTCTGCAGAGAAATATGCTGTACCCTAGAATGGCAGAACACAGCTGTTATTTGGGCCCTGGAAGACAAGGAGCAGCACAGCAATGACTCCACTCCCCAGAGACAAGGGTGTCTCAGCAGCTCAGACTTCAGGAGGCTAGTACAGCCCCAGGAAGGAAGGACACTAGAGCTGTTTGGCCTGCAGGATGGGGTGTCTCAGCTCAGCCACTGCTCTGTTTCCCTGGGACACAGGATACCATGTCAGTGCAGCCCTGGGATTTGCAGCTATTCAGCTCAGCCAGGGCAGCAATTCCCCAGAGGGTGATGTGTCATTTCGGCTTGAGTCCAGGAGGTATGACTGTTCTGGGTGGACCAGGCACCATTTCCCTAGGATGCAGCATGATGCTTTGACTTAGGCATTGGAGGGGCATGATTTCTCTGAGCAGTCAAAGTACTGTTTTCCCAGGAATCAGGACACTGCTTCAGCTCTGGCGTGAGAAGGAAAGGGTGGTGGGAGGTGGGCTGGGGCAGTTCAGCAATGGCTTATCCTCAGGGATAAAACAGAGCCATGCATACTTGCCCCCAGAGCAAGACACATCCAGCCATAGTTCCAAGTCCAAGATGGCATAGCACGGTAGCTATGTGGGCCACAGGGTGTGGATCATAATGTCGGCTCCTTCTCTGGGGGAAGCACGGACATGTGGACTTCAGGCAGCTCCCTCAGCTAGGCTTAGTTCCTGTGAGGATCGCAGGGGACCCCAGTGCTCAGGTCTGTAGGTATCCACAGTGTTGATGGGACTGCTGGGATCCTTTTGTTTACCTCCTTGCAGTAGGGAGACGTTCCTCCTAGTTCATTCCCAGCTGCTTCCAGTTGGGGTTAGGGTAATGGAGGCCTGGCATTTCTTCCCATTCTCTATGTGGCCATCCCAAGTTTCTGTGCTCACCAGGGTATCTGTTACTTCTCTTGTGCACCGCTGTGCTCCTCCTCAGTTATTTTCCTTACAATGAAATTGTTTATTCATTGTTCTGGCTATCTTTTTGAGGGAGAAGAGCACTAGGGTCTTCTAGTCCACCATCTTGCTGATGTCACGCTTCTTCAACTTCATTCTTCTGCATGTGGGTAGCCAGTTATCCCAGCACTGTTTTTGAAAAGACTATTTTTTCCCAATGGAACTATCTTGGCACCCTTGTCAAAAATGCAATCTGATTTTAACCCACATCTAAGATTAAGAATCACTGCTCTCTGGCCTTGTTATAGAGGTCATCATATGTGATTACATGTTCTAAATTCTTGATTTTTTTTCTATAGAGCAAAAGATGGGTATCTAGCTTTTAGGACACTTAGGTAAGAAGTCCATATATAATGACAATGGCTTCCCTTTGCAAAAAAGTCTTGGTTCCCCATAAAGTATCTTAAGAAATCTATTGATAACTTCCTATAATCAATATCTTAATATATGCCACATAGGGATATTAGTACCTTGAACACAAAGCTTTATCACAATGACACAATTTCTTCCACAAAGGTGTGTACACCAAAATGGGTTGGAGAAAAAGTGTATGTTGTATGCTCATAACACAGTTTCAGCAATATCAACTCTTGTGATCACTTGTGATCTTGAAGAATAAATAGTGGCCCTATCAGAACCATAAAATGGTTGTGGGGTTGATTATTGCTATACTATAATCACGTGTTAGCTTCTATCTTCTCTATGTCTCTCTCTACACACACACACATATATATGTATTCATCTTTAGGTAATGCTACAAATACTATAGTATTCCAGGACATCATACAGTTCCAAAGTTTCATTTCCATACAATCATCAGAAAATGAACTTTCCTCCTGACCAATTTCTGAAAACATCACTCTCTCATAAGAAATATAGCATTGTCTTTGGGAGCAAAGCCTTTCAGGTGTGCATCCCAACTCCAGAAATTACTGGCCATATAAACTTGGGTGTTGTTTTTCTCATTAGCAGAATCTAGATAAAAGTACCTATCTTACAGAGTTGTTATGAGAATTGCATGAGGCAACAAAACCACTTTTATTGTAAAATATAGATCCGGATTCTGCAGACATGGAAATAATATAACCTCAAAGACTATAACCTGGCACACAGACACAAGAATAATATGAAGATAAAATGAAACATTAATATTCCTACCTATTCTTCTTGCTGGCAAGTGCTCTCTTTATGAAACACACTGGGGTGGATATAACTTTAATTTCTAAGACATTTTATGATGTTCTTGCCAATATGAGAGTCTCTTTTTAGAAAAATATCAGTGTCAATATAGTCAAGTCACAGTCTACTCATTACAGACTGTATATTAAAAATATATATATTGCAATCTGTTATCTAGGTATTTTCCTTATTTTTTGGTTTTGGCAGATGGTATAGTTTAGCTGCATGAGCAACACTGTCTTTATTAGACTGTTGATTTTATTTGTGAAATAAAAATCTCTAAATAATGACTGATGGTGTTAATGAAAAATGGTTTTTCAATAATCACACAAGTTCATGAAATGTTCTGGTTTTAGGTGAACCAAGGTAATGGGCGTTTTTATTACAGCAAATACTTGGGCTCCAGGCTGATAGGAACAAAGCAGAGCTCTCTAATTAGCTTCTTTAAGGTAGGCACCCATGGGACAGTTAAAGGATGCCACCATACAATGTTTATCCCCATCCCAGCACATATTAATGGCTATGGCAGTAAGTAGACAAAGACCTATGTAAAGAAAATAACAGAACTATCTTGTTTACTATTTGCCACTTAGTGATGAAGACCTACCTCTAAACCGGTGAAGTTGGCCTGTTTTACCCATGCCTGTAACAACCAAACTAGTTATTTTGGGGTTTCATTTGTTTTGGCCAGGCTAGTTTGGATAACAGTACCTTGCATTGATAGAATATTCTTTTATGTGCAACACACCCTTTAAAATGCTTTACATGTATCATTTCATTCAACCGTCAACACTGTGAGGTAGAGACAAGCTTGGCATGGCATGGTTAAGTGACTTACACAATCATGTGATTGAGCAGGTGATAGGACTGGGTTTGGAACTCAGGCAGACTGACCCCCAAATCCCATCTCTAACCACTATGCTAAATTCTCTGCTCAGTAAAATGTACACATGGCCTCAGTGTCTCCTTGAATGTATAGTGTTTCCATTCATTTGGTTTATTTTTAAGGCTCCATAAACAAATATCTCTATTAACTGCAAATGCTTCTATTAATAAAAGTTAATCATTTTTCTTCACCCTCTTCTCTTGAAAACTTATAAAGTAGTATATCATTGTCTCTGATAATATTTTCAGTATTCTGTTTAAAATTACCCCAAATTTCACATTTTCTAGAGTATTTTTTTTTTTTTTTTTTTTTTTTTTTTTTTTTTTTTTGAGACGGAGTCTCGCTCTGTCGCCCAGGCTGGAGTGCAGTGGCGCAATCTCGGCTCACTGCAAGCTCCGCCTCCCGGGTTCACGCCATTCTCCTGCCTCAGCCTCTCCGAGTAGCTGGGACTACAGGCGCCTGCCACCACGCCCGGCTAATTTTTTGTATTTTTAGTAGAGACGGGGTTTCACCGTGGTCTCGAAGAGTATTTTTATTTACAAAAACAGGGCAAGGAGACAGCCACTGACCAGTGACCAGTTTCCAATATGCTATAAATATTTTCTAAAAGTCTACAGTTTCAGACACTGAGATCACAGCACTGTCCATTTATAAATAGTTTCCAGTTTTTGATTTTCATTTTCCTACTAGTTGAAGGGTGGGGCAACAAAACATTTTCCATAAATAAATGAAATGCTATTACATTCCATACTTCTTTTACCACTAACTGCTGACCATCTGTCATAAACAACACACCCTGAAAGGCAGTATCAAATTTTTAGAAATAGCAATGACATTACTTTCTGAGAAGAAATTTTGAAGAAAAAAAAAAACCCAGTTACTAATGAAAACATTGACCAAGACATCCACAGGGTAATGTCCAACCTGTTAACCCTTTGGAAGCACCATCATCGTTGTTATGATCTTCACTCCCAGCTACCGAGTTCTTACAATGTTCCAGGCATGGTGCTAAATGTTTCAAACACACTCTCTCGCTAAATCCTCATGTAGGTGTCTATAGGATAGGTTGCTACAGACAAATGTAACTATTATTACATTTTACACAAGGAAATCGATGCTTAAAGATTGCACAAGTAATTAATGGAGGAGACAGGATTTAAACCAGATCTAATCAAAGAGTACCGATTTTTAACCACTATCCCAGTGAAACTCCTTACAGGACTTACTTTCTTTGTTAAGGGTGTGTGTGTTTGGGGGCAGGTGATATTTGGTTTGTGTAAATCCCATGCTTCTTGAAAAGCCATTTCAACATGCAAATATTACCATAAATTAAGAGTACAGGCATGGAAATTAGAAAATGTTGATGAAATTCAGTGAGGAAATATGTAAGTTGAATTCACTGGGTCTAGAGTTTTATATGGAAAGATATTTTTCATGTAGATTTTTATTAAGAAGGCTTATTAAGTTTTTTAAGTAGTCTACTCAAGAAAAAAGTAATATCAAAAATCACTGAATCATACCCTTAATATAATCTTTTCCTATTCATTACTGAAAAATAATTGGTAGGACTTCTGGGTTAATGTCAGGATAAACTTCAGGGACTAATATGCCTTTCTTCCAATTTCCATTTTAATATCCACGAAGAATTACAAAAAGATGAAAACTGGCAACAGCATTGGAAACTAAAGAGAAGACCATATGCCAAAGTCCCAAGGGGATTTTCACTAATGCCAATGCTGAGGAGACAAACAACACATTCTTGGATTCTGCCATAAGAATCAAAACATGATCCCAAAGAAAGTAGAAGGAGATGGATTTGCTTTACCTCCATCGCATGATGGGACTCAGGGGCTACGCTAAACAAAAAAAAAAGAGTGATGATCTTCCATGAACTGTCAGAGAGGCACCATCGTGCCTCCTCTCACCCCGAACACTGGCTGCTTTCCTCTCCATGTCCACCCCCGCAGCGAGCAGCAGACTAACACGGAAGAGACCAGGCATGAGATGTAGCTTCCTGGAACATGAAACCCCCTAACAAAACTATCTGAAACAACCTCAGAGCACCTCATACTGTGAGTGTAGGATAGAAGCCCTTTTATCCAAAAGGTTGGGAAATTAGGGAATCAAATAATATAGCATTCCTTAAACATTTAGTTTGAACTTAAAAACATAGATAGTTCCAACTATGTGGTCAATTTTGGAATAAGTGTGACGTGGTGCTGAGAAGAATGTACATTCTGTTGATTTGGGGTGCAGAGTTCTGTAGATGTCTATTAGGTCCGCTTGGTGCAGAGCTGAGTTCAATTCCTGGATATCCTTGTTAACTTTCTGTCTCGTTGATCTGTCTAATGTTGACAGTGGGGTGTTAAAGTCTCCCATTATTATTGTGTGGGAGTCTAAGTCTCTTTGTAGGTGTCTAAGGACTTGGTTTATGAATCTGGGTGTTCCTGTATTGCGTGCATATATATTTAGGATAGTTAGCTCTTCTTGCTGAATTGAAGTAAAGCACTCCTCAGCAAATGTAAAAGAACAGAAATTATAACAAACTGTCTCTCAGACCACAGTGCAATTAAACTAGAACTCAGGATTAAGAAACTCACTCAAAACTGCACAACTACATGGAAACTGAACAACCTGCTCCTGAATGCCTACTGGGTAAATAATGAAATGAAGGCAGAAATAAAGATGTTCTTTGAAACCAGTGAGAACAAAGACACAACATACCAGAATGTCTGGGACACATTTAAAGCACTGTGTAGAGGGATATCTATAGCACTAAATGACCACAAGAGAAAGCAGGAAAGATCTAAAATTGACATCCTAACATCACAATTAAAAGAACTAGAGAAGCAAAAGCAAACACATCCAAAAGCTAGCAGAAGGCAAGAAATAACTAAGATCAGAGCAGAACTGAAGGAGATAGAGACACAAAAAACCCTTCAAAAAATCAATGAATCCAGGAGCTGGTTTTTTGAAAAGACCAACAAAATTGATAGACCGCTAGCAAGACTAATAAAGAAGAAAAGACAGAAGAATCAAATAGACGCAATAAAAAATGATAAAGGGGATATCAGCACCGATCCCACAGAAATACAAACTACTATCAGAGAATACTACAAACACCTCTACGCAAATAAACTAGAAAATCTAGAAGAAACGGATAAATTCCTCGACACATACACCCTCCCAAGACTAAACCAGGAAGAAGTTGAATCCCTGAATAGACCAACAACAGGCTCTGAAATTGAGGCAATAAATTAATAGCCTACTAACCAAAAACAGTCCAGGACGAGACGGATTCACAGCTGAATTCTACCAGAGGTACAAAGAGGAGTTGGTACCATTGCTTCTGAAACTATTCCAATCAACAGAAAAAGAGGGAATCCTCCCTAACTCATTTTATGAGGCCAGCATCATCCTGATACCAAAGCCTGGCAGAGACACAACAAAAAAAGAGAATTTTAGAACAATACCCCTAATGAACATCGATGCAAAAATCCTCAATAAAATACTGGCAAACTGAATCCAGCAGCACATCAAAAAGCTGATCCACCAAGATCAAGTTGGCTTCAACCCTGGGATGCAAGGCTGGTTCAACATACGCAAATCAATAAATGTAATCCAGCATATAAACAGAACCAAAGACAAAAACCACATGATTATCTCAATAGATGCAGAAAAGGCCTTCAACAAAATTCAACAGCGCTTCATGCTAAAAACTCTCAGTAAACTAGGTATTGATGGGACATATCTCAAAATAATAAGAGCTGTTTATGACAAACCCACAGCCAATATCATACTGAATGGGCAAAAACTGGAAGCATTCCCTTTGAAAACTGGCACAAGACAGGGATGCCCTCTCTCACCACTCCTATTCAACATAATGTTGGAAGTTCTGGCCAGGGCAATCAGGCAAGAGAAAGAAATAAAGGGCATTCAATTAGGAAAAGAGGAAGTCAAATTGTCCCTGTTTGCAGATCACATGATTGCATATTTAGAAAACCCCATCATCTCAGCCCAAAATCTCCTTAAGCTGATTAGCAACTTCAACAAAGTGTCTTAGGATACAAAATCAATGTGCAAAAATCACAAGCATTCCTATACACAAATAACAGACAGACAGAGAATCAACTCATGAGTGAACTCCCATTCACAATTGCTTCAAAGAGAATAAAATACCTAGGAATCCAACTTACAAGGGATGTGAAGGACCTCTTCAAGGAGAACTACAAACCACTGCTCAACAAAATAAAAGACGACACAAACAAATGGAGAACATTCCATGCTCATGGATAGGAAGAATCAATATAGTGAAAATGGCCATACTGCCCAAGGTAATTTATAGATTCAGTGCCATCCCCATCAAGCTACCAATGACTTTCTTCACAGAATTGGAAAAAACCTCTTTAAAGTTCAGATGGAACCAAAAAATAGCCCACGTTGCCAAGACAATCCTAAGCCAAAAGAACAAAGCTGGAGGCATCATGCTACCTGACTTCAAACTATACTACAAGGCTACAGTAACTAAAACAGCATGGTACTGGTACCAAAACAGAGATATAGACCAATGGAACAGAACAGAGAGCCCTCAGAAATACAACTTTCTGATCTTTGACAAACCTGACAAAAACAAAAAATGAGGAAAGTATTCCCTATTTAATAAATGATGCTGGGAAAACTGGCTAGCCATATGTAGAAAGCTGAAACTGCATCCTTTCCTTACACCTTATACAAAAATTAATTCAAGATGGATTAAAGACTTAAATGTTAGACCTAAAACCATAAAAACCCTAGAAGAAAACCTAGGCAATATCATTCAGGACATAGGCATGGGCAAGGACTTCAAGTGTAAAACACCAAAAGCAATGGCAACAAAAGCCAAAATAGGCAAATGGCGTCTAATTAAACTAAAGAGCTTCAGCACAGCAAAAAGAAACTACCATCAAAGTGAACAGGCAACCTACAGAATGGGAGAAAATTTTTACAATCTACCCATGTAACAAAGGGCTAATATCCAGAATCTACAAAGAACTTAAACAAATTTATAGGAAAAAATCAAGCAACCCCATCAAAAAGTGGTCAAAGGATATGAACAGACACTTCTCAAAAGAAGACATTTATGCAGCCAACAGACACGTGAAAAAAATGCTCATCATCACTGGCCATCAGACAAATGCAAATCAAAACCACAATGAGATACCATCTCACACCAGTTAGAATGGCGATCGTTAAAAAGTCAGGAAACAACAGGTGCTGGAGAGGATGTGGAGAAATGGGAACGCTCTTACATTGTTGGTGGGAGTGTAAACTAGTTCAACCATTGTGGAAGACAGTGTGGCGATTCCTCAAGGATCTAAAACTAGAAATATCATTTGACCCAGGGATCCCATTACTGGGTATATACCAAAAGAATTATAAATCATGCTACTATAAAGACACATGCACACGTTATGTTTATTGCAGCAATATTCACAATAGCAAAGACTTGGAATCAACCCACATGTCCACCAATGACAGACTGGATTAAGAAAATATGGCACATATACACCATGGAATACTGCGCAGCCATAAAAAAGGATGAGTTCATGTCCTTTGTAGGGACATGGATGAAGTTGGAACCCATCATTCTGAGCAAACTATCGCAAGGACAGAAAACCAAACACCGCATGTTCTCACTCATAGGTGGGAACTGAACAATGAGGACACTTGGACACAGGGCGGGGAACATCACACACTGGGGCCTGTCGTGGGGTGGGGGGTGGGGATAGGGATGGCATTAAGAGAAATATCTATTGTAAATGACGAGTTAATGGGTGCAGGACACCAACATGGCACATGTATACACATGTAACAAACCTGCATGTTGTGCACCTGTACCCTAGAACTTAAAGTATAACAATAATAAAAAAAATAGATGGTCACTTCATAGTCTTTGCATGCAGGGCTACTGGTTGTTGTTCCTATCATCTTTATTTCACAAACCATATGTATAATGTTTTATCTATAGTTTCTAGTGCTGTTTTTCTTAAAGTGGAACAAGAACCTAAGAACATGTGAATTTTTAGATTTTCATAGAATAATGGTGGCCATCTAAATTTTAAATCCCTTCATACATTCTCTTTAAAAACCATACTGATAAAGAAAGAAAGTAAAATCAACCAAAGCAGAAGCCTATGACACAAGCAGGAGACAGGGCCTATTTAAACCCTGGGTGAAGTAAGGAAACAACTCTCTGAGACCTGAAGAGTCAGGGCTGGTACCCACCCGAGGGCAGAGTCAGGCTAGAATGATGCAAAAGAAGGGGATGGGGTACAAGAGCAGTGTATTAGTCCGTTTTCATGCTGCTAATAAAGACATCCCCAGGACTGGACAATTTACAAAAGAAAGAGGATTAATTGGACTACAGTTACACGTGGCTGGGGAAGCCTCACAATCATGGTGGAAGGCAAGGAGGAGCAAGTCCCATCTTACATGGATGGCAGCAGACAAAGAGAGAATGAGGAAGATGTAAAAGGAGAAACCCCTGATAAAACCATCGGATCTCATGAGACTTATTCACTACCACGAGAACAGTATGGAGGAAACTGCTCCCATGATTCAATTATCTGCCACCGGGTCCCTCCCACAACACATGAGAATTATGGGAGTACAGTTCAAGATGAGATCTGGTGGGGACACAGCCAAACCATATCATTCCACCCCTGGCCCCTCCCAAATCTCATGTCCTTCCATTTCAAAACCAATCATGCCTTCCCAACAGTCCCCCAAAGTCTTAACTTATTTCAGCATTAACTCAAAAGTCCACATTCCAAAGTCTCATCTGAGACAAGGCAAGTCCCTTACGCCTATGAGCCTGTAAAATCAAAAGCAAGCTAGTTATTTCCTAAATACAAGGTGGATACAGACATTGGGTAAATCCAGCCATTCCAAATGGGAGAAATTGGCCAAAACAAAGAGGCTACAGGGCCCATGCAAGTCCGAAATCCAGTGGGGCATCAAATCTTAAAGCTCCAAAAATGATCTCCTTTGACTCCATGTCTCACATCCAGGTCACACTGATGCAAGAAGTGGGTTCCCATGGTCTTGGGCAGTTCTGCCCCTGTGGCTTTGCAGGGTACAACCCCCCTCCTGGCTGCTTTCATGGGCTGGCATTGAGTGTCTGTGGCTTTTCCAGGTGCATGGTGCAAGCTGTCGTGGGTCTACCATTCTGGGGTCTGGAGGATGGTAGCCTTCTTCTCACAGCTCCACTAGGCGGTGTCCCAGTAGGGACTCTGTACAGGAGTTCTGGCCCCACATTTCCCTTCCATCCTGCCCTAGCAGAGGTTCTCCATGAGTATCCCACCCCTGCAGCAAACTTCTGCCTGGGCATCCAGGCATTTCCACACATCTTCTGAAATATAGGCGGAGGTTCCCAAACCCCAATTCTCAACTTCTGTGCACTGGCAGGCTCAACACCACGTGGAAGCTGCCAAGGCTTGGGGCTTGCACCCTCTGAAACCATGGCCCAAGCTCTACATTGGCCCCTTTTGGCCATGGCTAGAGCGGCTGGGACAGAGGGCACCAAGTCCCTAGGCTTGTACGCAGCACAGGGACCCTAGGCCTGGCCCCTGAAACCACTTTTTGCTCCTAGGCCTCCAGTCCTGTTATAGGAGGGGCTGCCATGAAGACCTCTGACATGCCCTGGAGACATTTTTCCCATTGTCTTGGGAATCAACATTTGGCTCCTGATTACTTATGCAAATTTCTGCAGCCTGCTTGAATTTCTCCTCAGAAAATGGTATTTTCTTTTCCATCACGTTGTCAGGCTGCAAATTATCCAAACTTTTATGCTCTGCTTCCCTTATAAAATTGAATGCCTTTAACAGAACCCAAATAACCTCTTGAATGCTTTACTGCTTAGAAATTTCTTCTGCCAGATACCCTCAATCATCTCTCTCAAATTCAAAGTTCCACAAATCTCTAGGGCAGGGGCAAAATGTTGCCAGTCTCTTTGTTAAAACATAGCAAGAGTCACCTTTGCTCCAGTTCCCAACAAGTTCCTCATCTCCATCTGAGACCACCTCAGCCTGGACTTTATTGTCTATATTGCTATCAGCATTTTGGGCAAAGCCATTCAACAAACCTCTAGGAGGTCCCAAACTTTCCCACATTTTCCTGTCTTCTTCTGAGTCCTCCAAACTGTTCCAACCTCTGCCTATTACCCAGGTCCAAAGCTGCTTCCACATTTTCAGGTATCTTTTCATCAGCGCCCCACTCTACTGGACCAATTTACTGTATTAGTCTGTTTTCATGCTGCGGATAAAGACATACCCAAGACTGGGTAATTTACCAAAGAAAGAGGTTTATTTGGACTTACAGTTTCACATGGCTGGGGAGGCCTTACAGTCATGGTAGAAGGCAAGGAGGAGCAAGTCACGTTTTACATAGATGGCAGCAGGCAAAACGAGAGCTTGTGCAGGGAAATTCCCCCTTATATTACCATCAGATCTTGTGAGACCTATTCACTATCATGAGAACAGCATGGGAAAGACCTTCCCCATGATTCAATTACCTCCCACTGGGTCCCTCCCCACAACACATGGGAATTCAAGATGAGATTTGGGTGGGGACACAGCCAAACCATATCAAGGGGAAAGGACTCAAATAATGTCTGATAAGGTAAACTCCTGAAAGAGAAGGTCGCACCCAAGGGACAAAATGTTGATAGAGGTCTCATACCTGACAGATCAAAGCACTGGCTAGTGGGGAGTCGAAAGGGAGTCCAAGGAAGTGGCTTGGATAAGGAAGTGTGCAGGACAAGAGTGGCTGCCTTGGGCAGCTGAGATGCTGACAGAGGAGCAGCTGAAGAACAAGTGTCCTTTGGAAGATGGATGGTAAAGGGAAGAAGAACATGGCCCAAGATCAGGGTTCTATTACAACAACACAGTATCAGAGAATCATGAGAAGGCAGACCAAAAAGAAAGGGGCTACATTTAGCAAAGAAACTACACTTCACTGTAGCAATAGACAGTGCTCTTGAAGCATCTGAAGTAAATGAAATTGTCCAAATCCCACTCCTACGGATTGCCTGCTATCTTAGATCCAGGAAAAGCCAACATACATAAACATGAACAAAACCAAAAAGAACTCAGCATCTATGCAAAGTTACCATATGAGTTAAAAAAATTAGAAAATGAGAATTCAAAACTTTGGCAAATGAAAACATTCTCCTACTACGGAAGAACGGTCATAAGGCAGAGGAAAACTGTTACAGGATATTTCAACATGAATTAAATATAATGAAATCATCAACTGCCAATATTAAAGAAACAACAACCATGATTCAGAAATTGTAAAACTCAGACATCACACTTTTTAAAGGAAAGGAACTGGGAATAAAAGGACAAAATCTTAGAAATGACAAAACATTATACATGACATTCTCTATGTGAAAGCATGTAGAGAATAGAAATTCAAAGAGAAAAGATAATTAATTCAAAATAAAGAAAAAATAAAGAGGCAAAGAGGATACGAGAGAAAATGACAGAAACAAAATTTACAAAAAGAAGATTCAATAATACCTATAATTGGGAGTTCCTGAAGAAGAAAAACAAAACAGTGGAATATTTAAAACTGTAATTTTTAAAAACTGTGAAATAAAAGAAGATCTGAATATACAAAGTGAAATAACTCACTTTGTATCTGAGGAAACTGACATAGTAGGGTCACCTTTGCGACACATCTGGAAAAATTCTTAGATTTTAAATCATAACTATAATAATAGTGATAATAAAAAATCTTCTCGGTGCCCAGACAAAAAACACAAAGTCACTTGCAAAGGAATAAAATCAGGCTGATATTAGACTTATCAACAGTAACATAGAAAACAAGTAAAGATGACGGTAACATTTTCAAGAAACTCAAAGCAAGAAAGTGTGGGACAAGGGTTTTATTTTAACTGGTTGGGCTGGTGTTCAATTATCAAGGTTGTGGAAAATGTTTTAATAAACATGCAAGAATTCAAAGAATCCTGAGAAATCTATTCAAGGATGAATTCCTCCAGCTAAGAGATAATTGTGAACACTTTAGAAGTGGATGAGTGGTCAGTATTGAATATATTATTGTAGATCTAAAACTAAAAATTGTTGATAAAGAGAGAACAGTATTACATATTACATGCTCTGATAAAGTAGGAATAACACTACTTAAATCACAAAACTGGAAGAGAATGAATAAAGTTACATAAGTTGCTTGATTTCCTTACAGGTAATAAGTAGAAGCTGAAGATGTCATTTAAAGGTGACAAACCAAATAGTGGAACCTAAGTAAGAAAAAAGGGACTAAGGAATTATATAAAGATATTTATATAATGATGAACAGTAGGATAAAATATAAATTGTTCTAAATATTAAAGAACTACTAAATAAAAGGTCAAAGATAAAAAGTAAATGTAACAAAACAATGATGAAACTAAGAATAGAAATAAAAATATTTATAAATATGTATAAACTCATCTACTAAAATAAAACATTACAGACTGGATCATAAAGAAAAACCTAACACTATACTTAACAACTACAGAATACACATTCTTTTCAATTACACCTGATTTGGACAACAAGAAAGACCATCTACTAGGCCAAGTCCCAAATTTAAAAGAATTAGTCCAGGAGTGATGGCTCACACCTGTAATCCCAGCGTTTTGGGAGGCTGAGGCAGGAGGATTGCTTGAGCCCAGGAGTTTGAGACCAGCTGAGGCAACATAGTGAGACCCCACCTCTACAAAATAAAAATTTAAAAATTAGCTGGGTGTAGCAGTACATGCCTGTAGTGCCAGCTACTTGGGAGGCTGGGGTGGAAGGATTGCTTGAGCTCAGGAGGCAGAAGTTGCAGTGAGCTATGATTGCACCACTGCACTCTAGTCCGGGTGCCAAATTGAGACCTTGTCTCTGTTAAAAAATAATAATAATAATTGAAATAGTAAAAAGCATTTCAATTATTTGTGGTCCTCAAAACCACAACTGAAATAAACTAGAAATCAATAATTTAACTAGGGAAAAACCCAAAATTTGGAAACTAAACAATGCACTTCTAAATACATGGGTCAACGAAAAAAATCACCATTTGCACCATTCCGCATAGAATACATTCTTTCATATGAAAGAATTCAAACATAAATAATTACATTCAAACATAAATAATATTAATATTCTAACATTCAAACATAAATACATTCAACATATTACATTCAAACATAAATAATATTAATAATATGCAGAATTCTTGTTAAATCCTTTCTGCTCAAGATGCTGTAGACGTTAGTTTATTGTCTACTGGTGAGTACTATTATAGCAAAGTGAACCAGGTAAAGGCAAACAAAAACAAGACAGGATTGTAGTTTTGGTATTTGACAAGGTGGAATTTATGCCAACATTATCGGTAAGTATCATGATTGAAAGATGAAATAAATACATTCTTCCATTTTTAACAATAATTATTTATATTACTAATTTTTTTTTTTTTTTTTGAGACAGAGTCTCGCTCTTTTACCCAGGCTGAAGTGTGGTGGTACAATCTCGGCTCACTGCAACTTCCACCTCATGGGTTCAAGCAATGCTCCTGCCTCAGTCTCCCAAGTAGCTGGGACTACAGGTGCATGCCACCACACCCAGTCAACTTTTGTACTTTTAGTAGAGGCAGGGTTTCACCAGGTTGGCCAGGCTGGTCTCGAACTCCTGACCTCAAGTGATCTGCCTGCCTCAGGCTCCCAAAGTATTGGGATTACAGGCATGAGCCACTGCGCCTGGCCTATATTATCATTTATGTTTGATGGTAATAGAAATACATTCTTTCATATGAAAAATTTGGGAGAACTCACCATTTATGTACCTCTACTGAAAAATTACTTTAAAATATTAATCAACTAATCAAAAGATTAATTAAACTTAAGAACTAAGGAAAGGGAAATTTATAAATAAAAATGTTGGTAACATTAAACATAATTAAACATATATATATAAAATTTCACTACATGTGATTACAAAGTAGAATGAAGAAGCAAGTTGCTTTGGAAGAAGAGTTATAAGATTTAAAATATTGTATTGCAAAAAACTGAGTTTGTACTGCTAGACTGAATTTAAAACACTTGAAAATGAGAAATAAGCAAGAAAATATTGGTAAAGAAAGTAAAGGCACAATAAATTTTTCTTTGGATACTTCTGCTTCCAGCCAAATTAGATTTACTTAACCCTCTTGCCTAAAACAACCCAAAGAAAAATGGACAGAATATTTAAAATCATATTCAAAACACTGGATATCAGGCAAAGAACAATGATTATTGCAAGATGGAAAAAAAAGCAGGTGAGTTTTTCATCATTGCCCAGTTTACTGCCTTGAGAGAATTTCTAAGCCCCTGGTGCAGGGAAGAGCAACTGAAATGTAGCCCAGTGGATTCCTTGAGTTGAGCAGACAGAGCTGAGTCCAGAGAGACCAAGGGAGCTTGAGCTCTTAGGACAGAGGACCAGAGAAGAGAAAGCTGCACAGAATGAGAATCCTGGAAATCTGCAGAGGATCCCCTTAGAGCAGGGGTTCCTCAACAAAGACTGTGGACCGGTACCTGTCTGTGGCCTATTAGGAACTGGACCTCACAGCAGGAGGTGAGCGGTGGACCAGCAACATTTATTGCCTGAGCTCTGCTTCCTGTCAGATTAGTGGCAGCATTAAATCCTCATAGGAGTGAGAACCCTACTGTGAACTGAGCATGCGAGGGATCTAGGGTGTATGCTTCTTATGAGAATCTAACTAATGCCTGATGATCTGAGGTGGAAGTTGCATCCTGAAACCATCCCCCCACCAACCCTGGTCGGTGGAAAAATTGTCTCTCACAAAACCAGTCCCTGGTGCCAGAGAATTTGGGGACCACTGCCTTAGAAAAAGATGCCTGTGAGTGAACTACTCACAACACGGGAAAGAACTGCCTGAAAGGATTAAGGGGAAGAGTGCTTAGCATTCACACAGGGTTGGAAACAGTACCCGTTCCCATCAGCCAGCCTTGAAAAACTCACAGGCTGCTGTGAGAGGGTTTGACTAGAGAGGGTTTGACTCAGTAGTGGAGTATAATTAACTGTAGACTGAGCACTACTCTGGAGTTGTCTAATAAATCCTAAAAGCAATGCTCAAAACGATCAAACTGTTTCCAAATAACTTAACTGCATCTCAGAACAAAGCCAGAAGCTTTATTTTTATTTATTTATTTTTTTTTGAGGCAGAGTCTCACTCTGTCGCCCAGGCTGGAGTGCAGTGGTACGATCTCGGATCACTGCAACCTCTGCCTCCAGGGTTCAAGCGATTCTCCTGCCTCAGCCACCCGAGTAGCTGGGATCACAGGCGCCCGCCACCATGCTCAGCTAATTTTTATATTTTTAGTAGAGACAGGGTTTCACCATGTTGGCCAGGCTAGTCTTGAACTCTTGACCTCAGGTGATCCACCCGCCTTGGCTTCCCAAAGTGCTGGGATTACAGGTGTGAGCCACCATGCCCTGCCTGGCTAGAAGCTTTACAAGAATACAAAAATATCCAGCACTCAACAGGGTAAAATGTACAATGCTTGGCATTGAATCAAAGACCAAAAGAGATGGCAATATGACCTGTATAATGAGGAGAATAATCAATCAAAACCAACTGAGAAGTGATATAGATGTTGGAATTAGCAGGGGACATTATTTATTATAACTGTATTCTATATGTTCAGGAAGTTAAGTAGTTACAGGGAGGATATTAAAAAGACCCAAGTGGAGCTTCAAGAAGTGAAAGCTACAATGCGTGAGATGAAAAATACATTGCATGAAATTGATGAAAGATCAGACATTGAGAAAAAAATCAAAAACCTTAAAGGCTTAGCAATAGAAACTGTCCAAAATGAAATAAAGAGAAAACAGATTTTTTTTAAATAAAAAGAGCATTAGTGAGCTGGGGGACAACTTTAAGTGTCCAAGTGAAAAGCATGAATATGTACATTATTGCCAGATTAATTTACAGGCTTAATCTCACTCAGTATAATTTTTGAGAAGCTTTTCTTTTAATTTAACAAAATAATTCTAGAGTTCACCAAGAAAAATTAAAAAGTGAGACTTGTCAAGAAAATTTTATAAAGACAATATAACGAAGGAGAGGCTGATAACCATTTCTACCAGATATTTAAATATACTCGAAAAAAACAATGATTAATAGTCAGATGCCAGCATGAGAACAGATAAGTCAGTGGGCTAAAACAGGGGGCCCCAAGACAGATCACAGTACTCATAAGAACTTAAAACCTAAAATAGTGCCGTAAGTCAGTGAAAAGAGAAATATTATTCAATAATTAGTCTGAGTTCTCTTGTTAGTATGTGGAATGCAGTATCATTTTATGTTTTTTTTTTTTTTCCTTGAAGTATCCATTTTAGATCAGAGGTTAACATTTAGCTCATGGACCATCATGCTTTATTTGGCTTCATGGCATCCATAAAATTGAGGTGAAAAGATTTGTTTTTCCTTTAACTTTCTTCTTGAAATGATATTGATAGTGGGGGAAAAGTCTTTATAATAACATATTAAGTTTTTAAGATATTTTAATACTCAGTTGTCACCACTGTCATGTTATGACATCTTAAAGTGTTTCCCATTGATGATAAAAAAAAATTCCTACCATTATGATCAGGAGATTGCTTTTTTTTTTTTTTTTCCTGAAACAGGATCTTGCTCTGTTGCCCAGGCTGGAGTGCAGTGGCATGAACACAACTCACTGCAGCCTCAAGCTCCTGGGCTCAAGCGAACTCCTGCCTCAGCCTCCTGAGTAGCTGGGACTACAGGTGTGTGCCAACACACCCAGCTAATTTTCGTATTTTTTGTAGAGACAGGGTTTTGCTATGTTGCCCAGGCTGGTCTCGAACTCCTGGGCTCAAGCAATCCTCCCTCCTCGGCCTCCCATAGTGCTGGGATTATAGGCGTGAGCCACCACGCCTGGTCTGCTTATGTTTTACATTGTTTAATTAAAGATAAAATAATTAAAAAGAAACTTGCAAAGTTTTAATCCTTTGGTTTTCCTTTTTGTCAATCAACCTTATGAAATGTCTTCAAACAACCTATAGGCTGCTTATTGAGCTGAAAAGCGGAAAAACTACACAGAATTGGAAAGAGCTTAGAGAAGTTATGTCCCCTAGAAATGGCAAACATGGTCTGTGGCTTGGAAAGAAGAAAAACTGAAGCAGTCGAAGGAGCTCCTATTGTAAATAATGTCACCCACTCCAGAACTACTATTTCTTCTAACATTTTAATATTTTGAAGCAGTCCTAGGAGACATTTGTAACTATACAGCTAATAAAACTTCTGATGCTCTCAGCACAGACAACTGTTTTTCATCCGTTACTGGCATTCCTATTTCATGAGCCTCTTCAAATTTTCAAAAACTACCATCATCTCAAAAGTGGTATTTCCATTTCTGGAAAAAAGTTTCAGACCTCTGGGCACAGATCGGGTGTCTCTGACATTTGGCTGTCTATTTGTTTTTGCTGCTTTGGAAAAGACACACCAGACGTCAATGTGACTGGGCGATTTCTGTATCAGCAGGCAGGGGTGCCAAATGTTCTGCCACCGATTCTGAACTTGCCTAATGCTGCGAGAGGCACCAACTTCATTAGGCTCGAGGCGGAATTATTATTTCAGGAATTTTTCTCAAGCAATGGGAACAGAATAAGAGCAGTTTTTTGCTTTCTAAACAGAAATTTGCTGAATTTCCAGAAAACAAGTCTTGAAATGTATGATCAAACTTTGGGCATAAATTTTACTTTTAAATAAAAAAAAAAAGAAAGCCCATTATCTCATGATTTAGCCTACTTGGACAATAATTTTGGCCATATCTTTTGGTTAAAGCCCTGCAGTCACCACTATGTATGCTACTGAAGAACAATGTGCCCCTGTTCCATAAGAGACTGGCCGCTAGGGGAACGTGCTAACATCAAAGAAAGATATGCAATTTGGAGCTAAGAGTGATTAGACTTTTCCCAATTTCTCTGCAGTCAGAAGCAAACATGAGCCAAACTCTTAAAGGTTACTTCTGATCAACATAATCTTAAGGTTGAAACATGCATTTATAATCCAAAATTTAGCTATATGGACAACCATCAATGATGTGAACTTTGCCAAAGATAATAACCTCAGTAAATTTGGGACTCAAAATGAATTCAACTATTTTTCGATTCAATCCTACCCTCACCTGGCAAAATGTCCTATAAAGCTTTGATTCCAGGTGCTATTATGTCCTTATGCAAGCCAGGGTTTACAACATTTTTGCCACCAAAACAAAACAAAACAAAAATCAAAAATAATTGGATATCAAGCATGCCACAAATGTTGCCATCTCAAATCACTCAAAGCTTTCTCCTACTCCAAGCCAAACCTCTACAGCCTTTATATTGAAAGTTGATGATAACCTGAATTAAAGTTCAAGATTTGCTTTGCTTGGAAATTTTTGTTTCATTTCCTTTTTACCATGAAGTGGGCATTAAGTTTTGCATTAAAATGAGGAAAAGGGGCATAGGCTTGTAAAGAATGTTTTAGAAAAGAATGTGTAATCAATTTCTAATATCATAAAATAGATAATATCCAGATTTTTGTGCCTATGTTTAGGTACTTTTTTCCTGTAAGTTCATAGTTTTCATCGGTCTCAAAGAGGCCTATAATCTTAAAAAACTGCAAAAAAAATTACTCCTCTGATTTAGATACTGACCTCACATAACACGCACACCATCTTGCAACAATTTAAGAATTATGGCTGAGCGCAATGGCTCACACCTGTAATTCCAGCGCTTTGGGAGGCCAAGGCAGGTGGATCACTTGAGGCCAGTAGTTCAAGACCAGTTGGACCAACATGGCAAAACCCAGTTTCTATTAAAAATACAAAAATTAGCTGGGCATGTTGATGCATACCTGTAATTCCAACTACTCAGGAAGCTGAGACATGAGAATTGCTTGAACCCAGGAGGCAGAGACTGCAGTGAGCCAAGATCGTATCACTGCACTCCAGTCTGGGTGACAGAGCAAGACTCTGTCTTAAAAAGAAAAAAGAAAAAAGAAATACATGGAAGAAACTCAAACCACAATGCCTAGAAGAAAATATAGATATTTAGCACATTTGAAGCTGAGAAAAAGATTTCTGAACAAAAAAGCAAGAGAAAACCATTTCATTGACAAATAAACATGGTAAAGACATCCATGTAGAAGACATCAACAAAATAAAAAGACAAAAAAAAAGGAAAAATATTTGCAAGAAATACAACAGTCAAAAAACCTGACATAAAGGAGTAAACAAATCCACAAAAAACACCCACTTTTCAGTAAAATAAGTGTAAAAGCACATGGAATGAATACTTTCAAAAGAGAAAATACAAATGGAATATAAAAATTAAACATCTCCATAATAATAAAAAATCAAGTTAATACAAGACCATTTTGTCTGCAATATTAGCAAAGACTTTTTAAAAAGCTTGATAAGGAAAAGCTATGAGGAAGATGAGCACTTTCTACACCTGTACAAGAGTACATTGATACAGCCTTTTTAGAAAGCAGTTTGGTAATGTTTATCAAATGCTTTTAAAATCATGTAGGGACCACCCTTGGCCCTCTGAAAGTTCACTGAAAAATCAACTCACAAAAGGTGAACTAACAGGAGAAAAGGCATACAAATGTATTTAATGTGTATACATAGGAGACTTTAGAATGAAGACCCAAAGATATAGAGGAAATCGTTAATTTTTATGTATAGGTTTAACAAAGTATGGACAGCCATGTAGAAATATGATTGGACAAAAGGGGATGCTCTAATGCTAATAGCCTGAGTGGGGAAACCCAGCAAGGTCTGTCTGTCTGTCTGTCTGGATTCTTTTTGGCCTCTCTGGGCATGCATTCCTTCCTTCTGGGTGTAGGGTAGGACCCGCTCTGGAATAGGAGTATGGGAGTGTTATGACCTACAGTTAAACAAGTTAGGCCAGATAAATTTTTTATGGCCACTTTTTACACAAATAGGGCAGAGGGAAAATTAGAATAATATTTCTAGGTTTTATGATTAGCCCTGGGGATAAGGGGTTCTGGTTTCTATGACCTGCCTTGGGGAAGAAGGATTCTAGTTTCCATGGCTTACTGCAGGAAAAAATGAGACTGAGAGACAAGAGAGCAGGAGGAGGTCAGAGAAAAACTTCTGTTGTAGAAGCTGCTTCTGGGGCCTCCAGTTTGGAGTATTGTTTTTCAAGCCCCAACACTGGTCACTTTCTTTAGCTCAATGATTTAATTTCAAATTATTTATATCTAAAGCAAAAGGTCCAAAATGTAGACAAAGGTTCATGTAGAAAGAGTTCATTTCAGAGCTATTGTTTTAAAAAACTAAAAAAGAAAGTCAAGGGAATGGTTAAGTATATCAAGGTATATCCATGCAATCGAATGTGCAGTGACTGAAATAGTGTTTGCAGTAAGTTTCTTGGATGACAAAATCAAAAACCAATTGTCTGTTAAATAAGGAAAAGAGATGTAGTAAAAAAATGCTGAAAAGAAAAATTCTAAGGAAATATGACAAAATGTTTATAGTATTTGTTTCTAGGCAAGATTTGAGTGATTTTTTTTTTTTTTTTTTTTTTTGAGACAGAGTCTTACTCTGTCACCGAGGCTGGAGTGCAGTGGCACTGTGTCGGCTCACTGCAACCTCCATCTCCTGGGTTCAAACAATTCTCCTGCCTCAGCCTCCTGAGTAGCTGGGATTACAGGTGCCCACCACCACACCCGGCTAGTTTTTATATTTTTAGTAGAGATGGGGTTTCACCATGTTGGCCAGGCTGGTCTTGAACTCCTGACCTCAGGTGGTCCACCCACCTCGGTCTCCCAAAGTGCTGGGATTACAGGAGTGAGCCACCATGCCCAGCCAATTATTTTTATTTTTTGTAGTTTGCAAATTATCTACAATGACATATAGTACTCACACTTGGGGAAATTAAATTTAAATTTAACATATCAAGTTTAGATGATGGATAGAGGCAAAAATGTTTCAAAGAAAAAGAAAAAAAGTCATCTCATATGAATGAGCAAATAATGAGCACAAAGCTTCAAAATTTCGGGTGAGAGAAAAGGTTTTATTGCTTTGTTTCTCAGCTTAGCTGTTGAGTGGCATTACTTTTTCTGTGACTTGGATGCTGCAGAGTGTTCTCGAAATGACAAATCATAAACTGATCATTGTCTCCAAATTGACAGATCGACTTTTCAGGCAAGAATAAGAGGAAACAATTTGAGGCTAGTGAGGATTTTAAAATAATATGAAAATAATGTGACTCATAAGAACCAAAACAATGTTTAGAAATGGTGAACAAATGGCTACCCAATACTACAAATGTTGCTGCTTCAAAAGTGATCTTTAAAATTTAATAGATTCTCCAAGGAAAACATGGAACTTTGAGTTGCAAAATAATTGAAAGAAGGTTATAAAGCTAATTAAATCAGATTTTCCCTTGGGTTTGTAAGAGATGAAGACCTTGCCTAGTCTCACCCTTCTGGGTGAGGCCCATTAGAGAGGAACCGATAGACTCCATGTTGTGAGAGATTGAGCGGCCTGGCTGAACACTTCTTCTATCCATTCCTGAACTCACAGGACTTTAAACTTTAATGTTTAAACTTGAATAGCTATCCAACTTCCTTTGTAAAAACTAATCTTAGGCTGCTGAACCCTACTATTTTTTTAACATTAATTATTAATTACAGAAAAATTGATAACATAAAAAGATAAGAAATAATCTATGTATTTTGCAACTGGAAATTAGTTGAAGTGTGGTATTTCCAGAGTGTTGAATACTATGATTATGCTCAGCATGGACTATAAACTTACATGCCTACTTAGCAGGTAACATAAATGAGTGCAGTGGGCCTGTACTGGAACTGGGAACAATAGATTGAAGATTTGAAGAGTGGATACTTCATCTACAGAAGGCAGCAGCTATTTGATTCTAGTCAGTTGTTGGCCTTCTGGAAATGTGGGTGCAGTGCTGTCAGACCTTCCTATTTTTAGAACACTTTTATTTGGAAATAATTTCAAATTTACAAAAAGTTGCAAAAATAAGACATAACAAAAGAATACCTATGCACCTTACCTATATTCTTTTATTTAATTTTGCAGTCCATTTGAATTCTCTCTGTACACATACATGTACATATACACACACACACACACACACACACACACAATTTTTTTCTGAAGCATTTGAGGGTATGTTAAATACATCATGGCTTTTTGCTCCTAAATATTCCATTGTGTATTTCCTATAACTAGAGACCTGAAACCTACTATTCTTGAGCTGGGATACCTGGAGTGGGATGAAGAGACGGCCTGAGGAAGTCCTCTCCCCCTGGCCACTAAGGGACAGTCAATCAGCTGCTATCCCCAAACAGAGCTATAACACCAAACAGAGGTTGAAAACCATTGCACTAGACAATTGTCATTCCACCCATAAAAATAATACCTCTTACATATGCATATTTATTTATAAATTAGATTTATGTACGAGTCTACTAATATATTATGTGTCTTATAAAACATATACTTAAAAAAGGATGAGATGAAATTAGATATTACTATAAATACAAGATTGAAATTTTCTTCCTGTACTCCAAGGGAACATCTTGCATCCTCTAAGGCATGTGCCTCCCAACCTTGGGGGCTATTGCTCTAGACTGTGGGGGGTTAAACGGGAAAAAGAACACCACAATTTCCAAATCTGAGTCTGGGTCCTGCTCCCTGATGTATCTCCTTCACATCAGCCAGCTCTATCTATCGCAACATACTTTTTTGCCTTCCTGGCACTTATCACCACTGGCAGTCATCTTGCGCATCTGTGTGTTCATTTGTCCAACATCTTTCTCCCCCAACTAGAATACAGCTTCCTGAGAGGCAAGATCTTGACTGACTTGTTCATTCCTAATTTCTCAGTATCTAGATGAAGGTATGGCACATAGTAGGTGCTTGTTAGATACTTGCTAATAAATGGAAATAAACATATCTCTAGTTCCTACTCCAGCTTTTTCCCTGCTATTTTGTCCTCCATTCTTCTAGCAGACAATAGGACAAGTCCCCTGACCCCCTGCAGGAAGCTACCCTAGCCTACTTCTAGCAAAACTTCGCAGCTTCAAAGACATTCCATGGAGGGCGATGGGCTGAGGACAATCTTGTTCTTCACATAAAACACAGGCTCACAATCTCAAATTTATAATTTAAAAATATATATACTTACATTGTCTCTAAAGGCATTTATTTTTCTTTAAAATCATGTATTTGTAAGCTGAACTATCGTTTTAACACAAAAGCTATCATTCTTGCTCAGTGGAGTCAGGCTGCTCTTGGAGTTTCTGTCCTGGGAGGAAAAAGGGCAGGATGTAGGTACCTGATGGTTTTCCACACGTCAAATCCATCCAGAGGCTTTGTGCCATTGGTGTGTCCCCTGGCCAGTTTCACAAGTGTTGGCAGCCAGTCAGAGATGTGGATGAGCTCCCGGTTCTTCACGCCCTTCTGCTTCAGCAAGGGGCTTGCCACAAAGCCCACCCCTCGGACACCTCCTTCCCACAGGCTCCATTTTCTTCCTCGAAGGGGCCAGTTATTACCCCCTGCCAAAGTCTGCCCTCCGTTATCTGAAACACAGTAAGGTCTTGGCATGAGGATGATGTTAACTCTTAAATACATTTAAGAACAGAAACTGTATGTACATTGTTATTAAATGGTGCTTAAATAATAAAAAAAAGAAAATTCCTTGCCTTTTCCCACCCTAAATTCCCTTTTCCCACTGACACAGCCTTTCATTATTCAGACATAACTAAGGCCCAGTGTGACGCATATCTACCTTTAAATCCTCCATGGAGAGGGCCACTGGAAAACAAGGCAGTCCCTCAATGATAAGCGCTTTGGAGAGATCCCTATGCTAAATAATCCACTAAACTTTAAATACACCTGTGTAACTTTGTATAGCATGGGAGAATGAGTCCACGGAAGCTGGGACCCTCCCCATGCATGAAGAGAAAACTAAGTGAATTTCACTTAGTGACAATGCTCCTTATAAGTGGGGACAAAAACTGACCTTTTACTTTTCCTCTTGGAAAAAAAAATTCTGCAATTTAAACTGGAAAATGAATTAACATTCTACTCTCTGGCAATAATATCTCTTTCTTAAGCGTGAAAGCTGAGTATTTCTCCAGTGATTGATAAATGTCTCTGTAAACAGAGCATTAGATGGAAAAAATAATTGTGAAAAAAATTCTTCCCTTCTTGACAGGATGGTGAAATAAAGTTTCATTATGTACAATACCAGTGAAGAGAAGGTTTCTCTTCCAAGACAACAGATGGAATGGGGGATCTTGGCAAAGACAGGGTAGAAGTTACTAGAGTAACTGAAGTTAAGTATCTGCCCAGCCAAGTGAGGGCTCAGAGTTAGGCATTAAAGTGGACAGTAGAAAAGAAAAAGTGCCATTTCTTATACACTGAGGTTATAGAATCATACAAACTCCAAAAGTATCCACAGATTTAGGTGACTTTAGAGACACATTTTAAATAACACATATTTTGCATTAAACTTAAAAAAAAAACCACTATTACCCAAATGAGCCACATGAGGGCAGTATGACAGACCTCCTGCCGTATAGAATGTTACATATAAAAATTTATTAAGAAATCAGAGATTTATCAAAGCTACAAGATGCACCTGGGAGGAAAGAGAATGAACACTTGTTAAGCACTGACTGCACTAGGAGTGACTCTGATTTTGCATAATCTCTCACAGAATCTGGAGTTGGCAGACCTGGAATAGAAGCCTGAGGCCACTCATTAGCTGTGTTGCCAGGGGTGATAATACCACCTCGGTTTCCTCATCTTCATGTGGAAATAACAATCCCTAATTGGTTTAGTCCATTTTGTGTTGCTATAACAGAATACTGAGACTAGGCAATTGATAAAGAAAAGAGGTTTATTTGGCTCACTCACAATTCTGATGACTGATAAGTCCAAGCCCTAGGCACCGGCATCAGTTGCTGGTGAGGGCTTTTGTGCTGCATCATAACATGGCAGAGAAGTGGAAGGAGAAGCAGGTGCAGGCAAAGAGGGACCAAAGAGGAGGAAGAACCTCACTTTATAACAACCCACTCTCATGGGGACTAATCCATTCCCTTGAGATTGAGAACTCACTCCTGGGAGACAGCATTGATCTATTCATGAGGAACCCGCCCCCATGACCCAAACACTTCCTACTGGGCCCCACCTCCCAAGATGCAGTGGCAATTAGACTTCCACATGAGCTTTGGTGGGAACAAACCACATCCAAACTACTTCATGTATTATGATGGAAATGAAGTGACATTGCTTATGATCTTTTCTTGGCAGGGTACCTGACGTAACCTAAGTGCTCAATATATGGTAGCAACTGCTGTTGTTCTTAAAATTTACAACAACCCAAATAGTTTAGTATTATAACAATTTTGTCACTTTTTTTAGAAGGAGGTTTGAAAAAGCCAAACAGCAAATAGATGGCAATGCTAGGATTCCAGCAAGGTCTGTGTGACACCCCAGGCCTCTGCCCCTAGAGCACCACACCGCTGCTATCCCTAGTATAGAGTGGGCTCACACATGTAGGCCACATAAACTTTCACTTCCTAATGAAAACCACAAGTACGGTCCACCTCAGCAAAGTGTACACTCTTCCTATGAGTGTACACAGGAAGTTATTTCAAGGTGATGGTAATTCCTTTTAGAGAAGCCTTAGCTGCCGGTGGGGAAGAAATTCAAGGCTCTACTGCCAAGGAAACTTTTGGTGGAGCCCCTAACACAACCAGTTCTCAGTTCGTTTCTGTACTTCTTGAAAGGGAGTAGAGAAGAGTCTTGAGTTAGATCAGGTGAGGAAACAATACTTCAACACATGGGTCGGTGACAGACAATCTCATCATTTGACATCACAGACTTAGAAGAACCTTTCCTCAAACCTCCCCACATTGCTTCTTGACAAAAACTCAAGGCCCAAATATTCGCTCAGGCCAGTTTTCGAAATACACATTCCATTTCATATTGAAGCTGAGCAGACCCGTATATTCAAAACAACAAAAGGTCACCATCAGTAGACAGAAGAAATTCCTCCATGCTCATGATACTGCACAGAGTAACAATCACCCATAACCAATGTATCACAACTTAGAAGAAGGTGCTGTTCATGTGATACAAAAATACACCGGAAAGAAATGCCTACACTCTTCCCATGATATCAAGAAAGGCTGAGACAGAACGATTATTTCACTCTGTTGTCTGGATTGCTGTAAGTGATGTTGGCTCAATACTTTAGAAGAAGCCTGTTGTCTCTGTTTTAAATAGATACACTTCTCTGAGATATTATGTAGTATCCTTCAGTTGCACATATTTGTTAGTGCTCAATGGAAAGTATTGGATGAAGATGGTGGTGGAAATAAGAGTGGAGATGATGGGGACAAGGGTGGCTGGATCTGGAATCTGATTCTAGGAGCAGCTCTTCAGTTATGACTCAGATAGGAAAATTCTCCGGGTTGTACAGAGAATTTGGCCACTGTTGCTACTGTAGGAAAGGGAAGGTGTTTCCACATATCATTAGGGGAGGCCACGGATGTAGTGAGTGTGACTGTTTTTGCAATTAGCTTTCTGTGATGTTTTGCCATTAGCAATAAGCGATTCTATCAACGGTTATTTTTTTAAGAGCACTCCAAAGAGAAAGCACTGTCAATGGACACGTGTAACTTCTTCAAGACTCTCCTGGCATAGCACCAACTGCAGATGTGGCCTCAGGAGAAGGGCAGTTCAGCTTCACCTGTCCTTGTACCCCCACAGATGGCACCTGGCCGGTGGTTGCCACTTACCAGCAATGGGGCAGAATCCACTGAGTTAGGCCATTAGTTGGTTAACTATATGAGAAATAGGGTGCAGTCCATAAGTTCTAGTTCAGTCTCCTGGGTATTTCAAAGAGTTCAACATAAAACTGGTAGGAGTAGCAACAAGAATAAAATAAGCTCTTTTGCAACAAGGTGGAAAAGGGAGTTTCCTATATTGCTCACTGAAGTTTGACAGAAATTGGAATTTAAAAAGACAATGGAATCATCAGCATTTCAAAGATGTTTCTTCTCATTTTCCCTTCTAGTTTAATTTTTCGGCAAAAGTTAATTTCTTTCTTGTTAAGAATTCATATTCAAGATAAATTTTTGTTTCATTTCCTGACATATGAAAAAACTTCCAAATCAAAATAAGATGACGCCAGCTCCTAAGGAAGCAAAGAAATGTTTTTTCAGGGAGATGGTTTTGCAGCAATGTTTTGGCACAGGGAAAATCTAATTATAAGGCCTTTACTGTCTAGAAAAGAAAAGTCAAAATAAGACAAACATTATCATATACAGACCATAAATCTCACTTTATTATTCATTATTGAAAAAAATAACTGTCAAAAAGTCATGGAAAAATATTGGTTTGCCAAAGATCTGAGCACAAACATTAAGTATATGACAATGAAGCCTCATCCAAATCCAGCTGATAAAAATCAAAATGAAACCATGACAACAGCATTAATTTTTATGACTACTCCCCAAACAATTTAACGTGTGGCTTGGCCGTGGAGGGCTGTCCTGAAACATCATCTCTACCCCACCATCCCTGTGCATGCTTCAGCCGGGGCTTACCCTAGTCATCCTTCCCACCCTGACTCAAAGATCACAAAAGGGAAAGCAAGGAAGGCTCTAGCAGCCTCATACCAGGCCTGGACATCTCTCTGAACACGGCCCTGACGCAAGGGTGACTAACAGATGAGTAGGCAACATCATTTCAAAAATGGAGAAGCCTCTTTGTCCCAGAAAAGTATCTGCTCCTTGATGGTTGATTCTTTGGATTTTTTTTTTTTTTTTTTTTTTTTTTTTTTTTTTGAGATGGAGTCTCGCTTTTTCACCCAGGCTGGAGTGCAGTGGCTCAATCTCAGCTCACTGCAAGCTCCGCCTCCCGGGTTCACGCCATTCTCCTGCTTCAGCCTCTCCGAATAGCTGGGACTACAGGTGCCCGCCACCACGCCTGGCTAATTTTTTGTATTTTTAGTAGAGATGGGGTTTCACTGTGGTCTCTATCTCCTGACCTCGTGATCCACTCGCCTCGGCCTCCCAAAGTGCTGGGATTACAAGCGTGAGCCACCACGCCCGGCCTCTTTGGATTTTTTTTTAAATTACTGAGATGCAAACTGGAGTGCTAATATATGTCTTAGTAGTCATCTAAAGGATTCAGTAAATTCAATCTTCTCCTGCTAAAAGATTTTGGAGACATTATCTACCTAGATATTCAAATTACATTCTGATATTCTTCTCAAATCTTTTTTTTTTTTTTTTTTTTTTTGAGACAAGGTCTCACTCTGCCAACCAGGATGGAATGCAGTGGCACAATCACAGGTCACTGCAGCCTCGATCTCCTGGGCACAATCAATCCTCCCACTTCAGCCTCCCAAGCAGCTGGGACTACAAGTATGTGCCACCACGCTTGGCTACTCTTTCCCTGTTGCACTACATTGAATCATTTCTGACAGAATGTGCATTTGATTCTGCCAAGTCTACCTTTAAAATAACTTTCCAATCATCCCCCCTTCTCCAGCCCATCGCTTTGGGTCAGGCACTCCTCTATCTGGCTCCTGGGCTAATTTATATACCACTTCAAGTTGCCACCAAAGGTGTTTGTAAAACGCAAAATCAATCAGGCCACATGCATGTTTAAAGACCTGATTGCTTTCCAATCAGGGAAAAAGTTCCAACTTCAGGCCCACATATAGAATCCTTCACATCTGCCCCCAACCTCCTTTTTGTATCAACTCCTGTCCTCCCCCATAAAAAGTGCCCTGAGCTTCAGTCACATAGAACTAACTTCTCCCTGTTGTTAGAATATGTCATGCCCTTTCATGCTAATTTTGCCTTTGCACATGTTGGCTCCCTTGCCTAAAATGCCACGGGTTAAAGATCACATCTTCTGTGAACCTGCCACTTAGTGCCCTATGTGGTCTTCATCTCTGCTCTGTATTTCTGCTACATTTTATGTGCACATTTTCTACTATACTTAGCTCTGTCTATTGTTAATCAGTTGTTCATGGCTTTGTCTTCCCCATGAACTCTGCTCCTCAAGAGCAAAAAGTTTCTTATTGTTTTTATTTCCAAGACCTAGCACAGGACCTACCACAGAGAAGGGCTCAATGATTGGAGGAACAAATCATTAGGGAAAAGGCCACTCACCAAAAATAGAGGTTAAAGGCACCAAACATTAACTTTGGTCACTGCATTGTTTCTTCTAAGCCTTTGTCCAGCTACTCTGTGACCTTGACTTTTCATTGGCCATTCTACATACTGCTGCTTAATCTATAGGAGCTGGCAAAGGGTGCTCTTGGACCCCAGTGAGGATTTAAGTAAATCAAACCCACAAATATCAGAATTGTTTGTCTAATCTGGTCCCTGGTCAGTTATGTTGGAGTCTAAGAGGTTTGATTGGGAGCATATCATGAAGCATCAGTCCTGGCCTGGAAGAAAGAACTCACTCATTCCTTTAACACATCTTTCTTGAGTGCTGCCATGTTCCAGGGACCACCCCAGATCTGGAAAAAGGGCAGCAAACAGGATGGACAAGGTTCTGTCCCTCACGGAGTGAGTGAGAAAAAGAGATAAGATCTCCCCATTCATGGTAGGCAATGACTGGGCTTTGTGGAGGAGCTGAAACCGTAAGGACAGGACAGAGCCAGCCAAGTGACCATCAGAGAGATGAGAGTCCAGGTACAGGGAGCAGGAGGCCTTATGCAACCACACATTAGAGACTAGGGTGTCTGTGTCAAGGCTGCTTCTTAATTAAAGACTAATTATACTATTAGGTATACTCTGCTGCCAGAAGTTAAGGAAAACTTGAGCTAAATGATGACTAGATATAAACAAAAAGGTATAGGTCTAGGTGTTTTATGACCATCATCACTTTCCCCTATCACCCCTACTGCCCCATGTCTGATTTCACTGAAATGCAGGGAACTGAGAGGAGCTAAGCACTGTGAGTTTGGGGGCAAGTACTCAGCCTCCGAGCCTAAGTTTCCTCATGTGAGAAATGAGGACAACAAAATACCCACCTTAATATTGCGCCTGGCATAGAAGCAGTGCTAAATAATATTAGCTATTTTTATACATGCTAGTCATCAGCACCAGCAAAGTACACAGAACAGAATAGGCTCCTATCTGGATATTTACTAAACATATATTAGATTTAAGTATCATAGCCACACTCCAAAACATCATGTTTTCATAAGACCAAAGTATTCTAAGCATGGAGTCCTCCTAGATTGCATTCTCTATTCTTTTTTTTTTCTTTTTTTTGAGACGGTGTCTCTCTGTCACCCAGGCTGGAGTACAGTGGTGCAATCTTGGCTCACTGCAACCTCCACCTCCAGGGTTCAAGCGATTATCATGCCTCAGCCTCATGAGTAGCTGGGACTACGGGCGCCCACCACTATGCCCAGCTAATTTCTGTATTTTTAGTGAAGACAGGGTTTTGCCATGTCAGCCAGGCTGGTCTTGAACTCCAGACCTCAGGTGATTCATCCACCTCAGCCTCCCACAGTGCTGGGATTACAGGCATGAGCCACCATGCCCAGCCTGCATTCTCTATTCTATAGGTAATTAGTTGAGAAGTGCAACAACACAGTGAATTGTGAGGGGTGTTGTTACTATCAGGGGAGAGCCAAGATAACTCCTTTTTGTTCCCATGAGTTTAAATAAAGGACATCAATTATCATAGAAAAAAACACTATAACAATAGCCTGGGATCCAAATTAAACACCAGAAACTGAAGATTTGTTCAAATACACATTTGATTATTTGTAGGGGTTTAAAATGGTTTGCAGCATTCAGGGCAGATAAGTGCTCTGACCGCCAGCTCAGACACTAACCAGACTTTACATCTTGACTAAGAGCACCAGCAAGGAGAATGTCCAGCTGAGCTAGCAAGAGGAGGATTCTGGTGGAGTGCGACTGGCAGCCAGGCACCAAATAACCGATTGATATGGTTTGGCTGTGTCCCTACCCAAATCTCATCTTGAATTGTAGCTCCCATAATTCCCATGTGTTGTAGGGGAGACCCAGTGGGAGGTAATTGAATCACAGGGGCAGATTCCCCCATACTGCTTTCGTGGTAGTGAATAAGACTCACGAGATCTGATGATTTTAAAAGGGGTTTCCCCTTTCACCTGGCTCTCATTTTGCTTTTGCCTGCTGCCATGTAAAATGTGCCTTTGTTCTTCCCTCACCTTCCACCGTGATTGTGAGGTCTCCCAAGCCACGTGGAACTGTGAGTCCATTAAACCTTTTTCTTTATAAATTACCCAGTCTTGGATATGTCTTTATCAGCAATGTGAAAATGGACTAATACACGGATGTGGCCACCAAAAGATTTGGAGATTAAAAAAAGATGGATGCAGGGAAAGGGCAAAATCAGGGATGAATGAGGATTAAAAAGAAAAATGTTATAAAAGATTGTAGTAAAATATTTCCTCACTTTAATGAGGCTAATGCCATTGCTTATAATGCTGAGATATCAATGGGGTTTTATCTCTCCTTTAACATTTATTAAGGATAAAAAGACTCCAAAGTCTGTTGAAAGATTGAAAACGTTTGTTCTCTACAAGTTAAAATGGAACTGGAAACTGGAAAACAGTGTCCTAATTTATTACATATTGGCAAGCAACAACTTAACTTTTTCCTATAATTTAAAACATAAGTAGTCACAGATCTTGGAGATCTTTAGATGAAAGTTATAAGGTAAGCACAAAATGTTGAGGTGCTCTCACTTAAGAGGTATGGGTAATGCTAGATTTAATCTTCATATTCAATATCCCCCTGACAAGTGGCACAGAAGACCCATGTTTGATGTATTAAGTGAGTAAAAGTACCAAATGTTTGTCCTTTTTAACAACTAAAACCCTGTTTGTTTTTCCTATTGTTTAATTTTTAGGAATGTTTGATATTTTTCACTAATGGATTTCCGGGCGAACTAATTTTTTTGGCACTCTTAGGGAGTATTACAGTTTACTCACACATTATTTGGCTCCCCTTTCAGACATAAAACCCACTGAACGTGGCCAGATAATTTTGACTAGACAGCTGTTTATCCTTCAGTAATGCCACTGGAGAAGTAATCAACGAGAAAAGTACCACAAAGTGCTGGAGAGTCTGGCAAGTTCAAGGGCAGCAGGAGAAAAGTGAAAATACCATCAACACACAGGAACAAACAGAATTGTGGTTTCAAAAGAACAGGTGTACTAACAACTTGCGTTGTGAGAAAGATGGAAATTTAGGTCAATGTGTTTTCAGAGAGGGTTAAGCCAGAGAAAGCTAGCACATTCTATCTGGGCAGACATCAACTATTTCAATTTGTCTTTACGATTTCAAGTATATAATACAAGTTAAATGTTCTCAATTTTTATCCTTGGAGCAGAAACAACATTTTACTAAATCTCTATTTCTTAAGTAGTAAGATATGCCTTTAAGGTTACTCAGAAAAATCAATAAACCAAACTGAGTGGACAGGCAGTTTCATTTCCCCAGAGTTCTCTGAAGTTTTGCCAGATTCTAAAGGATCTCACTGATGTTTGGGTGTTCAATGCAGAGAGAGGCAAACAAAAGTCACGAAAACACTGATGAGCACAATCCTCCCTGAAGAATAACTGGAGAGTAAAACATCTAATGGCAGAAACAAAAATAACTCAATATATCCAAACATGAAGCAGTTTGTTTTAAGAATTTCAAATATTGAATGCATACTTAATAATAACAAGATCCCCTTCGGATCTGCAGATGACACTTGCTCCAAGGCCAAAGTAAAATAAACTCTGTGAGCCCCCAGAGTCCTGGGCAGCAGCCCCACCTCTGACCAGGGCATGCACAGTGGGAGTGAGGGCAAAATCCAGGTGATTGACACTGGACATCCCAAGCAGGTGAGGAGGCCGCTCAGGAGGAAAGAACATGGAAGGCAGCCTGGGGCTCCACGCCTAATGACAGGCAAATGGCTAACAGGAGGCCTTGCAGCAGGAGACAAAGGGATGAACAGCCAAGGGCCAGGATAAAAAAACAAACCAACCAAACAAACAAACGAATCAAAACAAATGCCCCTGAGTTACCACAATAGGCACCACGAAGTCCATGCAATTAGAGACTAACTCAGGACCTATTCAGTCTCAGACACAATTCTAGCAATATGTGCAGTGTCTGGTGTCCTAATTTTATAGCAGGCTAGAATCTGCAAGTCAAGAAGATGCATACTGCTGGACATAATCTTTGTAGAAGGAGGAAAGGAGAAGAAAAATATAAATTGTAAAAGTAGACCACAAACTAAAGTGTCTTTACCTGTTTTTCCAAAGTTAAATGATCCACACTGACGTATATTGAAGACACCACTGAAAGATGCATACTACAATAAAAAAATTTAAATGATGACCCTACATCATTAAGATAGTGAGAGACTCATGGCATCGTTAAGGATGGTTTAGACCTAGCAAAAAGGTTTATATCCCATATGCCTGTCACTAATCCTATCTATCTACAGCAATACAATGTGCCTGCCTTCTTCACCTGATACCTTGCAAAGGTCACAACGATAAGCACATGAAAACTTTCACTATCCTGGCATAAAGTTAGGCATATAGACTGAAAAGAGAGAAAATGATTACAGGCTAAGCAGTATGCCTCATGTGCCTTGCATCTCCACTGGAAGGATGTTTCCAAATATTAAGTAACAGCTTTTCTCATTCCTAGTAATTCTGTCACCCTGTGACCCTCAACCCAGGAAGCAGGCAGGGAGATCCATGTCTGGGCTCTGGAAATGGATAGTCAGCAGGTGGATGAGCTAATAGGTTTAGCTTAAGCAATCACTCAGAGCCAGGGGAAGAGAGAGGACTGGAAACGAAGCTAAAGGACATGGCTGTGACCTTAAGCACACATCTTGGGCTCTGCCCTCAGGACTGGATCTAGTATAGAATAATGGATGTGGGGATACAAGAGTGGAAAGAACCATGCGTCATCCCCTGGAGGAGCTGGGGGGCAGATGAGAGGATAGCAAGACTCCCTGCAGTTCCTGTGCCCAGTATAGTGTGGCAGCAGCAGATGACAATGGTTGCACAAGATGATGGAAGGCAGGCTTGGAGGCTTCTCACACCACAGTGTGGAAGGGGTTGCAGCTCCACTGATGAATGTTTTTGATTTGCTGTTGAGAAGAGCACAAATGTGGCACAGAGATGGTCCAAAGAGTCTCCGCAGGCAAGGAGGTCGCAGCATGATCTAGACGGATGATATAAAAAGGCCAGCCAGGAACAGGAATGTTTCTGCAGAGGCTTGTGCAAGGATGACTATGGACCACACACTTCCTTCAGCTCCAATGCACTGGCTGCCTGGAGGGGAGCCAGGATGAGATCATGAATTAACTGAGATGATCTGAATTGACTGAAACCAGGTTTCCTCCACCCAGCAGAATAGGGACCCCAGCGGTACTGAGTTCAGTGACAGGGTAAAAAAGAAGTAAGTTATATTCTTTGCATATCTAAGTTTGTGCACTGAAATTTGTGATTACTATGCATATGTGTGAGCACTATGGCTGGATGCCCTGGACTTGATGGATATAATAATTGTGTTAGGTTATTTTGTAGGTGAAATGGAAGTTAAATCCATTTTTATTGTTTTGGTTATTTGAAGCAGTAATATGGACTCATTCCAAGACTTTACATTTTTATGTAATAGCAACTATAAAGATAGGAAAAGTACTGAAATCAGAAGAAAGTTTGTTTCTATAACATGCATCTCAGGCTTTTCAAATCTAACACCCCCACCCTTTTCATAACAAATATTTTGTAATGCTCCTTTGTCCTGAAATGGAATTTATACACAATACCATAACTATATGTCTAATTAAAAAAAAACTCTCGGTGTAATACAGAGTAGAAAAAGGCAATTAATAATAAAATAGCATGTATTTCATAGGAAAATGTGTAGGCTCAATCCTAAAAGCCATAGCAAAGTGGTTAGGTGACTGCATACAATTACAGATGAAATAAATTTGGACTTAAGGCCATTCTATACTAGAAATACAAAAAAAAAGAGAGAGCAGGGATAAATGCTAGGACAAAGATTAGAATATTAATTATATATTAAAACCACGCAAAAATTACTTTGTGTTTATGTGTAAAACAGACTTAGGTTCTAGTCTCAGAAAATTGTAAACAGGCTTTTAATCTTCATGACTAACCAGCAGGATATTTTGTAAGTTGTACAGGACTTGGGACAATTCCTCACTGTGTGGGGTTATTAGGGGCATTGCATCCTGAGCCCCCTACTCACTAACTATCAGTAACACTCAAGTGAATTTCTAAAATACTCTCAGTAAAAACCACTGCCCTATACAATGGCAGGATTGGGACATATGGCCAGGGATAGGTAGTGACCTCTCTTTCAAGAGGCTTCACAGGTTAGCACTCATTACCTTGTGAATTTAACAGTTTGGGGTCTGGCCTAAACCTCTGTAAGCTTATAAATAAATCTAACAGCATATGGAAAGAGGTTCCGCTTCTTAGAGGTAGAATCATTGTAAATGATATATATATATAATCACAAAGTCAATTACTTGATTTACAAAGTAAATTTATCACAGTGACTGGCATGTTTATAGCCCATGGGAGTGGCATAAATGTATGGGAAATCAAGTTATCATCAAATCTCCTGGTGAGTAAGGACTCAGATATAATATTTGTATTTTTGTAATATGCGGACTCTCATAATAATTGTTTTTCAGATCTAAAATATATTCTATAAATATAAAATATTTATATTTACTATATTCAAAAATGCACTAAAAGAAAGCTGCTTTAATGAGAAAATTCAGCAATTTTTAAATACTTTTTTCTAGCAACTAAGATTTCAAAAATGATTAATCTAAAGTTCATTCAGGAAAAAACAGATAACCTACATGCCCTATATCCATTAAAGACATTGAAATTAGTAATTAAAAACCTCCCTACAGGCCAGGTGCGGTGGCTGACGTCTGTAATCCCAGCACTTTGGGAGGCTGAGGTGGGTGGATCACATGAGGCAGGGAGTTCGAGACCAGCCCGGCCAACATAGAGAAACCTCGGCTCTACTTAAAGTACAAAAATTAGCCAGGTGTGGTGGCAGGCGCCTATAATCCCAGCTACTTGGGAGGCTGAGGCAGGAGAATCGCTTGAACCCAGGAGGCAAAGGTTGCAGTGCCGAGACTGTGCCACTGCACTCCAGCCTGGGTGACAGAGTGAGGCTCTGTCTCAAACAAAACAAAACAAAAAACAAAACAAAACAAAACAAAACAAAACAAAACAAAACAAAACCTTCTCACCAAGAAAATTTCAGGCCCAAATGCCTTCAATGGCAAATTCTACCAAACATTTAAGAAAGGAATAATACTAGTTCTATACAAACTCTTTCAAAAAATAGATAGGAATACTGTACTTCCCAACTTATTCTATGAGGCCAGCATTACTCTGACACCAAAATGAAACAAAGACATTACAGAAAAAGAAAACTACAGTGAACATAGGTGTAAAAATCTTTAACAATATTTAGGAAATCAAATTTAGCTTTATATAAAAAAACACACATTAGTTTTCTATTACCACACACTTAGCAGCTTAAACACTACACACTTATTATTGTACAGTTCTGCAGGCTGTACAATACATTCAGCTGCTGAGGCCTGTACAAGTCTGACACAGGTCTCACTGGGCTAATATCAAGGTGTTGAGAGGGCTGCATTCCCTTCTGGAAGTTCCATTTCCTTGCCTTTCTAGCAAATCCATTTCCTTGCCTTTCTAGCTTCTAGAGGCTGTTTGCACTCCTTGGCTCATGTCTTTTGAGCTTCATACTAGAGTTATGAGTGGATTGCATACCAGCAATACAGCAATAGAGTATTCTGAGTTTGTCCAGGTGCTTAATTTTACCTGTAGGTTTTATACTTTGAAAAGTTTTCTTTTGCACATTAGCGTTTTTTCTTTCAGACTGAAGAACTGCCTTCAGTATTTCTTGCAAGATGGATCTAGTGGTGGTGAATTATCTAAGCTTTTGTTTGTCTGGGAAAGATTTTATCTCTCCTTTATATTTGAATGATAATTTTGCTGGATACAATATTCTTGGATGGCAGACTTTTTTTCTCTCTCTTTGAGCAATCTGAAAATGCCATTCCACTCCCTCCTGGCCTGTTTAATTTCCTTAGAGAAATCTGCTGCCAGATGAATTACAGCTACTTTATGTGTTATTTGCTTCTTTTCTCTGCTGCTTTTAGGATCCTCTCTTTGTCCTTGACCTTTGAGAGTTTGATTTTTCTATGCCTTGGAGTAGTCTTATTTGGGTCAAATCTGGTTGGTGTCCTCTGACCTTTCTGTAGCTGGATATTTCCCTTTCTCAAGTTTTGTAAAGTTTTCAGTTCTTATCCTTTTGAATCAACTTTCTACCCCTTGCTCTCGCTCCACTCTCTCTTGAACACCAACACCAGTAATTCTTAGATTTGGTCTTTTGAGGTAATTTTTTACATATTGTAGGTGGTCTTTGTTACATTTTGTTCTTCTTTGTTTTTTCTTCTCTGATTGTGTATTTTCACACAGCTGGTTTTTTAGCTCATTGATTCTTTCCTCTGCTTGGCTCACTCTGCTGCTCAGAGCCTCTTAAGAGTTCTTCAGTATGGCAAATGTATTTCTCAGTTCTAAGATTTCTGTTTGATTTTTAAAAATTATTTCAATCTCTTTGTTAGATTTCTCTGATAAATTTCTGAACTGCTTTTCTGTATTGTCTTGGAGATATCTGAGTTTCCTTAAAATTGCTATTTTAAATTATTGGTCAGAAGCTAATAGTCGCCATCTCGTTAGGGTCAGTCATTGGATTTTTGCTTTGTCCTTTGGGGAGACTGTAGTTCCCTGTTTGCTGTTGTTACTTGCGGGTGTATGTCTATGTCTTTGCATTGAAGGATTAGTTATTGATTCTAGTTTCTCTGTCCAGCTTGTTTTGTCTTTCATTGAACACATTTGCTTAATCTTTGCAACTAGGTTGCCGCCTCCTTTTCGGCTCTAGGTGGCGCTATAAGCCCAGGTTCACTTTGGCTCTAGTAAACGGTTGCCGTGCTGCCTGTCCCAAATGGGGGAGTCACCAAAGGGATTATCCCAGGTATGTTCTACAGGCTCCTGGGCAGGAACCCCTAGTCAGCAGTGTGGGAAGACTGGCTAGGGGTTCCTGCCCATGGGAACCTATGGAATGTACCTCCTACAGTGTGGTGCTGCTGAACAGCCACTCTTGATTTGGTGTCTCATTTGGCTGAGTTACAGAGCAGAGTTTCCAGGGTTGGGGATGGTAGTCTCACCTTCTGACCTTTGTTGCTGCCTGTCCCCAGAGATATTTCTCCCTACAGGCACTCACAATGCTTCCCATGAGTTAAGGCAGGGACAGGACGCCAGCTATGGAACCCAAGAAGGTGAGGAAGCTGGTTGACCACCTCAATTTCACTTTTTCCAGTGTAAAAACTGAATTGAGGGAGATTTTCCACATGCTTGGTGCTGAAAGAATGTAGGGGAGGGGACTTGCAGATGTGGAAATCTGATTCTCCAATCATATGCTCAAGGCTTTTCCACTTCTCTGTGGCCCTGGGAGCTGTCTCATCCTCATACTTGAGCTCTGGGTTGTTGCTGGTGAAAATCTCAATGCTATATATTTGTTTTTGGTCTTCTATTGAAGAATTGAAGCCGGCTTGCTTCTATACTGCCATTTTGAAATCCTGTATTCCTTGATTCATGCCCTCTTCCTTCACCTTCGAAGTCAGCAATGGGCCGGGCGCGGTGGCTCACACCTGTAATCCCGTCACTTTGGGAGGCCGAAGGAGGAGGATCACGAGGTCAGGAAATCGAGACCATCCTGGCTAACACAGTGAAGCCTGTCTCTACTAAAAATACAAAAAAATTAGCTGGGCGTGGTGGCGGGCACCTATAGTGCCAGCTACTTGGGAGGCTGAGGCGGGAGAATGGCGTGAACCCAAAACCTGGGAGGCAGAGCTTGCAGTGAGCCGAGATCACGCCACTGCCCTCTAGCCTGGCGACAAGAGCAAGACTCCATCTCAGAAAAAAACAAAAAAAAAAAAACAAAAAAAAAAAAACAAAGTCATCAATGATGGTTGAATCCTTTTCATATCACATTACCCGACCTCCTCTTCTGCCTCCCTCTTCCACTTTTAAGGTCACCGATTGCATTGGCCCAACCAGATAATCCAGGACAATCTCCTCATCTTCAGGTCAGTTTATCAGAAACCTTAATTCGGTCTGCAATCTTAATTCCCCTTGTCATATAACATAACATATTCACAGGTTCCAGGCTTTAGGGCATGTTTGGAGGCAGGAGGGAGACGGGGGATTACTCTGCCTACCACAAACATGATGATAAAGTGGTATTTATCCCAAGACTGCAATCAATTTTCAAATAGAAGAACAGAGTTGGAAGAATTATACTATCCAATTTCAAGAACTACTATAAATCAAGATTTCATGGAACTGGAATGGAGTGCCTAGTAAAACAACCACATTTAAATGGTCATTTGCTTTTTAGCAAGGGTGCCAAACCAACCTATAGGGAAATAGTTTTTTCAAAAAAAAAAAAATGCTAGAGTATTCTGATACCTACGTTAAAAAAACAAACAAAACCTTGACCAACACTACTTCATAACACACATAAAAATGAAAGATGAATCATATTACAACTCAATAATAAAAGATAACCAAATTAAAATACTGACAAAGGATTTAAATAGACATTTCTCTAAAGAATATACACAAAAATAGATGGTCAATGGATACACAAAAAGATGTCCCACATTAGTCATTCAAGAGGCACAAACTAAAACCATAAGAAGATACCACTTTATATCCAATAGGATTACTATATAACAAAAAAGACAGACAATTGACAAGTGGTGGTCAGGACGTGGAGAAACTGAAACACTCATAAATTGCTGGTGGGACTGTAACATGATGCAGCTGCTTTGAAAAACAGTGTCTTAGTCTTGTTTTCTGTTGCTGTAACAATACCATAGGCTGGTTAATTTATATAGAAAACAAGTTTATTTAGCTCATGGTTCTTGAGGCTGGGAAGTCTAAGAACATGGTGCTGGCACCAGGTGAGGGCCTTCATGTGGTGTCATAACATGACAGAGGGCATCATATGATAAGAGGGCAAGAGCAAGAGAGGCTGAGAGAACTCACTTTTATGACAAAGCCACTCTCAATGTAATGAACCCATACCTGTGATAGTGACATTAATCTATTCATGATGGCAAAACCCTCATTAATCCATTCATGAGGACAGAGGGATTCAGTTTCCAACACATGAACTTTTGGGAGATACATTCAAACCATGGCAAACAGTTTAGCAGTTCCTCATAAAGTTAAACATAGATTTACCACATGATCCACCAATTCCACACCTAGGTATATAACCAAGAGAAGTAAAAATATATGTCCACACAAAAATTGGTACCTGAATGGTCATAGCAGCATTATTCATAATAGCCCAAAAAAGTAGGAACAACCCCAATATCCATTAACTGATTAATGGATTTTTAAAAATGTATATTTTCAGCAATGTATAGCAATAACAGGGATATTATTCATCAGCAAAAAGAAATGAAATACTGATTTATGCTACAAAATGGATGAACATCTAAAACATTATGCCAAATAAAAGAAGCCAGACACAAAAAGCCATATATTGTATGATTCCATTTTTATGAAATGTCTAGCTTAGTAAAATCCATAAGGACAAGACATAGATTACACGACTGACAGAGGGAGGAGAGGGAGTTGGGAGCAACTGCTAAGGGGTACAGAATTTCTTGTATGCTTAATTTTTAAAATGTTCTAGAATTAGACAATGGTGATGATTGCACAACTTTGTGAATATACTAAAAACCAGTGAACTGTATTCTTTAAAAGGATGAATTTCATGGTATATGAATTATATCTCAATAAAAACAATACTGTATGAGGAAAAAGAAGATAGATCAAAGACCTAAATGTAACAGCTAAAACCATAAAACTTTTATAGAAAAACAGAGAATAGGTCTTAGAATAGGTCAAAAGTTTCTTAAAACCAACAGTTTTGTTTAATATATTTATGTATAAAAATAGATAAGACCCATAATGATATAACAGGAAGCAAAATGATGATGTAACTTCAGAGGGGGAATAAGCAATGGGAGAAAGTACAGCTCTGGTCAGCTGGGGGGGATCTCATTGCAAGTAAGCACCCATCCTGCATGTTTTGCCATTTGGATGAGAGGTGGGTTAAAGAAAAAATCCTACATTCAGGAAAAGTCTTCCTAGTGTCACAAGAACATAAAAAGTCTGCTTCATTTAAACAGTCCAAGCCTGCCCACTCCATGTATATTTCAGAACACAAGCAGGGATATATCTCAGCACAAAAGATGTGATTCCTCGAGACAGCATTCTAAATACTTCCCTAATTATCAAAACCCAGAGCTTCCAAGACATGTCAGATTCTTTGTTCTTGTTTTCACCAGTCCATCAAATTTGCTTGGCTTCTTTTATAAAACAGTAGACCTCTTCTGGAGTCAATGTGCCTCTCTTTCTCTTACAGACCCCTACTTTTATACTGCATTTTTTCAGCGAGGCCTTTGTGGTAAGCTAACCCTACAAAACATCTGCCTGGCATATGAAACAAAAAATTCTTTTTTGGAAAGCTTTCTGTACGTATCAGAGACTATTTCATTGTTTATTCCATTTTTGGCTTCCTGAAAGTTTATGGAATCAAATGGAAAATGACTTCAAAATAGATAAGAGATTACATGAATCTTTTCTATACTTCATATAGTCATGAAGATATATTAACCCTATCAGATATGAAATCATGTGCTGGTGACTTCTTTTTAATTTACATACAGTAAAATTCACTTATTTTGGTGTGCATCATTACGGATTTTGACAAATAGAGTCATATAAATACCACCACAATCAGGATAGAACATTCTATCACTGTGATAACTCCTTTGTACCACCTCTCTGTAGACAAACTGTACACCCAGCCTTAACCCCTGGCAACCATTGATGTTTCTCTGTCGCTAAGGTTTTGCTTTTTCCAGAATGTCATATAAAAAAATCATAGAGTGTGTAATCTTTTCAGTCTGGCCTCCTGCATTCAGCATAATGCATTTGTGATTCATCCACGCTAATGTGTGTATCAACAGTTCATTACACTACTGAGTAAGTAGTCCACCGCACAGAAGTACCACATCTGTTTATCTATTCGCTAGTTGAAGGACATTTGGGTTTTTCAGTTTTTAGTAATTATCAATAAAGATGCCATAAATATATGGGTATAGTTTTTCATGCGAACATGCTTTCATTTCTTGGGGTAAATTCCCATGAATGAGACCGCTGCTTTCAAGGTATTTATTTTTTCATCTTTAGTTTTCAGCAGTTCCATTATGATGTTGGTGTAGTTTTCTTTGAGTTTGTCCTGTTTGGATTTCACTGAGCTTCTTGAACTTGTACGTGTATCTTGCACCAAATTTGTGAAGTTTTCAGACATTATTCCCTTATATATTTTTTCTACACTAATATTTCTGCTCTCTTTCTGGACTCTAAGGACAAATGCTAGACCTTTTGATATTATTCCATAGGTCCCTGCAGCACTGTTTTTCTTCCTTTTTTCTATGTTTTAGGCTGTATAATTTTCTTTCCTTTTTTTTTTTGAGGTGGGGAGAGGGTCTCACTGTTGCCTAGGCTGGCATGCAGTGGCGCTATCTCAGCTCACTGCAACCTCTGCCCTCCTGGGTTCAAGCAATTCTCCTGCCTCAGCCTCCCAAGTAGCTGGGATTACAGGCGTGTGCCACCACACCTGGCTAATTTTTGTATTTTTTGGTACAGATGGGGTTTCATCATGTTGGCCAGGCTGGTCTTGAACTCCTAGCCTCAAGGGATCTGCCCACCTCTGCCTCCCAAAGTGCTGGGATTACAGGCACAAGCCAGCACGCCCGGTCCAGACTATATAATTTCTATTGATCTATCTTGAAGTTCTTCTTTATCAGCTCCATTCTGCTATTGGACCCATAGAGTAAATTTTAAATTTCAGATATTGTATTTTTCAGTTCTATAACTTTCATTTGTTTTGTTTGTTCATTTGTTTGGCTTTAGTTTCTATTTCACTACTATTTTTCCATTCATTTCAAGAGTGTTCAACTTTGTCTCATGGAGAATGGTTATAAAAGTTGCATTAAAGTTTTTGTCTGACAGCACTAATATTTGGATGATCATCTCAAATGAGCTCATTGCAGTTGAAATAAAGAATCTATTTTTAGTCTCTTCCCTTGAGTACTGCTCATATTTTCCTGTTTTTTTTTTTTTTTTGTATAATGAGTAATTTTGGACTGTATATTAGACATTTTGAATACCATGTTCTGAGCCTGTAGGTCTGGTTAAAATCCTCTCAAGGGTGTTGATGTTTGTTTGGTTAAGCAGAGAATCAACCTAGTGAGACTCAGACCACAAGTTTTGTTTCACCTTCTGTGGACAGTGGTTCTAATGTTGGTTCAGTTTTTAAAGCCTTTGCTATGAGGTTTGGGTTTGCCCAGCGCATGTGCCACTCAGGGGTTAGTCTAGGACCTGGGCAGTGGTTCACATGGCAGTTGAGTTTTCGAAGCCTCTGCTTTGCTCCTTTGGGTCTGTGTGGCATATATGCAGCTTGGAGGTGAGCCTGGGGCTTAGCTCATACACAGAATCAGGGGATCCTCTTCTCTAGTTCTTCCCTCCCTTTAGATCCTTCAGATCCACCCCCAACCTCCGCTCCAGGGGCCCCTTTATGTGGTTTCTCTGATCAGAAAAACAGGTTTCTCTTAGGTTGTAGTTCCCCATTCTGTCATGCACTTCTGCATAACTGAGGTTGCCTTTGGGAGCAAAGTAGCAAAAAAAAATAAAAATAAAAAACAGAGGAAAATAACAGAGATTATCTCACTCTCTGGTCAGAAATGTGGGTCTTTTTTTGAGATTTTAGGTGCCCACACCTCACCACGACACCAATGCAGATCTTCAACTGGGGCCTGTCTTGGGGTAGAGTTAAGAAAGAAAAAGGAAAGAAAAAGAAAAAACAGTCTGGACACTGTGGCTCACACCAGCCAGGCAACATAGCATGATCCAATCGCTAACCAAACATAAAAAATTTAAAAAAAAATTAGCCGAGTGTAGTGGTGCATGCCTGCAGTCCCAGCTATTTGGGAAGCTAAGGCAGGAGGATCGAGGATCGCTTGAGCCCAGGAGGTAGAGGCTGCAGTGAGCTATGGTTACACCACTGTACTCCAGCCTGGGCAACAGAGTGAGACTCAATCTCAAAAAAATTAAAAGAAAAGAAAAAACAAATAAAATAGGAATTCCCCATATTCTTGAGCAAGAGCCCACTTTCCTAGACCTCTGGTTAGAAGTAGGAGATTTCTCTTGGAGATGTTGCTGCCAGTGCCTGCTGCATAGTTCTGTAATTCCATTGGCTCTTGGGTCAAAGCCAAGAGATAGAGGAGAGAAAATAAACCTCCAAAACTCACCACACAAGGGATTTATGAAGCTTTGACTTTATTCCCCATTCTCCATTCACCTGATTTTGTTTTCTTCTCTGTCCCTATTCTTATCATCCCTGCTGCTATATTAGGTTGGTGCAAAAGTAATTGCAGTTTTCGAAAACCTCAATTACTTTAGCACCAACTTAAGTACTTTTAAGAAGCCTCAGATAGTTGCTTTCAGTATTATCCAGAGTTTTTAATCAATGAGAAAGGTATTTGTTGACTTCCTCCATCCTGGTGAGCATGGGAAGGTGGTGCCCATGATTTTAATGAGAATGGGCTAAGGGAACTTGTGATATTTGTCTTGATTTTTTTTAAACCTTTATCTGAATTAATACAGGAGCATACTTCATCTCAGGTAAGAATAAAAAAGGAAACAATTATTTGATACACCTTAATTAAGCACCTGCTAGGTGCCCACTACTCTGGGAAAAGGCAACAGGGGTTCAACACATGGTCCCTGCTTTCAAGGGAGGCAACATCTACAGAAAGCATAGCCTATGTGAAAAAATACAAGACCGTACACAACTAAGGGCAAAAAAGATACGGAGAAAGGAGAGCAAGGTAAAAACTGGGGAATTAGAGGTGACATGGAGGCCGTTCAAGCCCCCAGCTAGACCTTGATGGAGAAGACAAGGCACATTCCATCAGAGGGCAAGGGGATGGGGTGGGGTGATTACTATTCCAGAGTTGGCTTTGTACCTTTTTATTACACAGTGAGTTTGTTTTCCCAAAAGGAAAGAAAGAGACCGTTTCTAAGGGCATTTGATCACTCCTGACCCTGTTCTTCCCTCGCCTTCTCTCAATGTGGTGGAAAAGTGTTTCCAGGACTTTGGTTCAGAGTGAGGACTGGAGGCCCAGCCACACTGGAGTGAGTCATGAGATCTTTCCTGGGGAGTCTTGAATTACCACAGACAAAACTCTCAGTAACTGTCGGAACTCAGCTGGTTGCTGGTTTTGCTTGCAAGCTTTAGCTGCGTTAAAGCACTCGGTAGTTTATTTTTCATATTTTATTTGGGTTAATTCCTAAAAATCACAAAGGCAGCGCCTTCATACTAGGACAGTATCTATTATATTTTTTAAAATTTTGTTAAGTATTCAGAAAGGCTTTGCGTGGACTGCTCCTGTTAGAAGACAACCACAAAGCGGGGGAGGCCATGGGTAGAGCAGTTGCACAGATGGCAAGCGTAAGCAAATAGTGGCCAAGTCCATTGTGAAGTTTCACTTGCAGCTGTGTGGAAAATACCTACGCTGGTGACTCAATGTCTTTGGATTTCTAGCTTTAAATTACAGCAGAGAAGACTCATTTTCAAGTGCTGAGCATATAGGGAGACTGGCAAACGTGGGCCAGTTTTGAGCCCATCAGTTACCATACACTGCACTACAGAAGGATAATTAAAAGCAGGGGAAAGGGGGAATTCTTGTGGTAATCAGGGCATCAAGCATGGTACCTGGACAGCTGGCATGGCAACCAACCTGACAGTGATATTGTGTCTATTTCCAATAATAGAAATTTAGCTCCCTTCCAGGGTAGCTGTATGCTGGGGTCTTGATTTTCTTTTCTGGAATGAGGTGTGAGCAGATGCAACGTTATTGCTCACCCGGCCCATCAGAGTCACGTATAAATGGCCAGGTCAGTGACTGTATCATACTTGTGCCTCTCACAGTTTTGTCTGGGAACTCTACCTTGTGTTGTAAAAGACCTTGTGTCCTCTGACCCCCCCTCCCCCGACTTCCACCCTCCTCTTGGTCTGCCGCTGGGGCTGTATTTTGTCGCTTATCTAACACAAAATAAACAGAACAATCTGGAGCTAATTTAAGTGGTTTACCATATCAGGATACAGCTGGGAAAGATTTTCAGAAAAAGGCTCAACAGGAACAATAGCGCTGTGAAGTGGAGCAGCAGCGGAGAGCACAGGAAGACGGTTTCAGCCAGCCTGGCAGACAGCTGTCAGCCACTCCAATAACAATTCCCGCAGCCAATGAAAACGGGCAGGCTCTGTGCGGGCAGCCTGGCCGGAACACCAACAATGAAAACAAGGGATTAGAGAGCATTCTCAGTTAATGGCTTGAGTGTCAGGGCCACCAGTCTCCCGGGAGCCAGTGCTCCCAACCAGCAAGGACTGGAGAGGAACTGCAGATGAAACAACACTTCATTTCTCTACAACACTGGCCAAGACTTTTTTTTTTTTTTTGACATGCATGCATCCACGCTGGCTTTATCCTGACTTATGAATCCAGCAAGGCCCACAGAGGAACATCTGGTTTTGACATTAATTTCTTCTACTCTGCAGGATGGTTGGGTTTTTAACTCGTTGGGGGCCTCTGGCTAGACCTTGAATTTCCTGGTGCAACTTGACAGAGGTGAGAGGGCTTGAGGGAGTTAAATAAAACTATGTGCTGCCCTTGAAAGGACTTGCAAATGCTTTATATATTAAACAAAGAAACTCCACTTGGATCAAGCTCTTGACAAAGATCCAACCAATTAGGTAAACGGTATAGTCTCGAAAGGCAGTGACATTTCATGCAAGGAATACTGAATTGGAAGCGTGGAGACTCGGACTCTTGGTCTAATTCTGTCACTGCAAAAGGTTTCTGGGTCAAAGTTTCCTCACTTAGGACCATGTGCCCTTATCCTCTTCTTCATCATTTAATTTATGATATTAGCTTATGCTCGCACATTTTTTTTCCAGAGAGTGCTTGACTTAGTAAAAATTTCCCTCTAACAACAGCAACTTTTGGGTTTATTATAAAGTAATTCCACATGTTTAAGAATAACTCTAAAAAAAATCTGTCTGTGTTCTTAAGTTGTAGGGAAAAGAGACAGAGATCAGACTGTTACTGTCTCTATGTAGAAAGGGAAGACATAAGAAACTCCATTTTGATCTGTACCCTGAACAATTGCTTTGCCCTGAGATGCTGTTAATCTGTAACTTTGCCCCAACCTTGAGCTCACAGAAACATGTGTTGTATGGAATCAAGGTTTAAGGGATCTAGGGCTGTGCAGGATGTGACTTGTTAACAAAATGTTTACAGGCAGTATGCTTGGTAAAAGTCATCGCCATTCTCCAGTCTCGATAAACCAGGGGCACAATGCACTGCGGAAAGCCACAGGGACCTCTGCCCTGGAAAGCCGGGTATTATCCAAGGTTTCTCCCCATGTGATATCCTGAGATACGGCCTCGTGGGATGGGAAAGACCTGACCATCCCCCCAGCCCCACACCTGTGAAGGGTCTGTGCTGAGGAGGATTAGTAAAAGAGGAAGGCCTCTTGCAGTTGAGATAGAGGAAGGCCACTGTCTCCTGCCTGCCCCTGGGAACTGAATGTCTCGGAATAAAACCCGATTGTACATTTGTTCTGTTCTGAGATAGGAGAAAAACTGCCCTGTGGCGGGAGGCGAGACATGTTGGCAGCAATGCTGCTCTGCTACTCTTTACTCCACTGAGATGTTTGGGTGGAGAGAAGCATAAATCTGGCCTACGTGCACATCCAGGCATAGTACCTTCCCTTGAACTTATTTGTGACACAGATTCCTTTGCTCACGTTTTCTTGCTGACCTTCTCCCCACTATCACCCTGTTCTCCTGCCGCATTCCTCTTGCTGAGATAGTGAAAATAGTAATCAATAAATACTGAGGAAACCCATAGACTGGTGCTGGTGCAGGTCCTCCGTATGCTGAGCACCGGTCCCCTGGGCCCACTTTTCTTTTTCTATACTTTGTCTCTGTGTCTTATTTCTTTTCTCAGTCTCTCATCCCGCCCGACGAGAAATACGCACAGGTGTGGAGGGGCTGGCCCCCTTCATAAAGTAAGAAGAATGTCATCTGAAGGTCCAATAAAAACAAACAAATGAAGAAATAGAAATTAATGTTGTATTAGTCACTGCCCCATCTATTATTATATCACATCATAATATATCATTGAAATAGCATTGATTGTCAAAGTTTCCATGATAATAGAATGTAAGACTAAATTTTCAGTGTAAAAATAGGAGAGATATGGATAGGTCTTCTAAAAGCAGAAAAGAAGATGAAAACTTCTAAGGGATAAAAAGATGGGTAGGGTTGGGAAATATCCCCTTTAGAAACAGAGCATCTCTTCTATTTCTAGATCAAGTAAGTTCGGACAATGATTACTTCAAAAATATCTGAGCACGCCAAAAAAATTTTTAAAAATCCAACTATCTGAAAATGTAAAATCTCCCCAGAACAGCTCTCAAGCAATAGTGTGTCAAATCACCTAGAAGTCTTGTGAAAGCAGATTGCTGGGATCCATCTCCAGAGCTTCTGGTCCAGGAAGGGGCCTGAGAATTTGCCTTTCTAACAAGTTTCCAGGTGATAGTGATATTGCTGCTCCTGGGACCATACTTAGAGAACTATTGCTCCAGAAAGAGATTTAATGGCTAATACATTAAAGTCAAGTGATCTTACTCTGTATTTTTGTTGTTGTTGTTCTTTTAAATCAACAAAAGTGATTCAAGTATCAAGTGTGGTTGAATGGTGAGAATGAAAAAATAAGCAAAAAACGAAGGGGTATTGAATCAGTGCAGAATATTCAGAAGTCACACACAGAAAATGGATGTATCTTACCTTTGGTGAGGAATAAATTATGAAAGGACTGTAGCTACCTTCTGAGAGGTAAAACTGTCCTGACTCAAGGATGAAAAGGTATGGCAAAGGGGAAGATTTTATAATAATGAGTCCCTGGGTCTAGACCTGATACCAGTGGTTCTCATCCTGGCTACATTATAGAATTACTTGGGCACACTTTGGGAGGCCAACATGGACGGATCATCTGAGGTCAGGAGTTCGAGACCAGCCTGGCCAACATGGTGAAACCCCGTCTCTACCAAAAATACAAAAATTAGCCGGGTGTGGTGGTGCATGCCTGTAATTCCAGCTACTCAGGAGGCTGAGGCACTAGAATTGCTTGAAACCAGGAGGCGGAGGTTGCAGGGAGCTCAGATCGCACAACTGCACTCCAGCCTGGGGAACAGAGTGAGACTCTCTCTAAAAAAAAAAAAGAAGAAGAAGAATAACTTGGGCAATTAGAAACTTGAAAGGGGGCTTTCTGGGTGATTTCCAAGTACAGAGAAGATTATGAACCTGCCTACAAGGTGTTCTACTCTGCAGAAAAGATGAAGTGTTGAATCACAAAGAGACGAGAGACACAGCTTTCTATGGATGGCGATTTTAATTCCCATGACTGGACCACAGAATCTCAATACAAAGACAATGAGGTCAAGATAGATTAAATGATATGCAAGAGGCTGTACAACTAGTTAGGGGCAAATCCACAATTAAACCTCTTTTCCTGAAGCCCATCCAAATTTCTGTCTACCATATTATTTGACTGAATTTACAATAATAATTTTAAAAATAGAAAAAGGTAGTATTTGGGGAGAATCTAAAATAGAGATCTCAGTACACAACAGTAAGGTCAATTATCACATTGGAGATTCCAGTGGTTTCAATCAAAATATCCACTATAAGAAACTAATAAGTCAACACAGGCTTTCATCAATTCTGAAACTACCTCTAATGTGTACAGACCTTTCACTATCTACAAGCCAAGTGGTTCCAGTGAGGTTGGTTACTGACATTATTGTAGTATACAAAGACCACGGGAAATTGAAGCATAAGGAAAAAGAGAGAAGATGGACTACAGTGATGTTGTCTGGCAACCTTACGAGATCACAGGCAAGCTCTTCTCCAGCAAGCTGTTTCTCATACTCCATCAACGATATCAACATATTGCACTGGGAGAGGTTTGCCAGAAGGAAAATGAGGTCATGGAGTGATCTGGTGAAGCCCACAGCTTGTCTGTGACTCAGCCTACTTTATGGGACTCAAAGTGAATTAAAACTACATTTTAAAAGCTATGTCTTCCACCTGGTTCTCATCACTGTTTTTGGCTAGCAGGAAAAGGGCCTGTCAGTTTTATCTGTAGGAGGTAAAAAGGAACAGCACATTTCAGGGAAAAGCAAATAAACATATTTGCTGCGGTGGTTTCAGGTTTACCAATGCAGCAGGTGGGTCAGGAAGCACAGCACCGATCCCAATCACTGCAACATTGACATTTTGCTCAACCAAACATGATGTCACACGGCCCATGAGAAAGTATGTTTTGAGCTCATAATATGAAATAGAGGTCAGACAGGAGCTTCTCCCCTACGTGACCAACGCATCTACATTTTACAGGAATTTCTTCCTCTTGGGATCAGTTCACAATACCTCTATCCATTTCCATGTCTTGATAAAAACCAAATAGACAATCAGAAATTATTTTTAAAGCAGCTTTGCTGAAAGAATATTCAAGGCATTAGAAAGAAAGAATCAATATATCATTTTGATCACTTAAAAGCTTAAAAGCTTTTGTTCATGGTTACTCAAAACCCACGCAGAGCTAGGAGATAGGGCTCAGTGAACCAGAGGGATTCTGGAAGACCATTTCCTGGTCAGCTGGAGCAATGTTGCCTTCACCAGTCCTATCCCTACCAGCCAAAAACTGTGATGAGAACCAGGCTTTTAAAATGTAGTTTTAATTCGCTTTTGAGTTTCATAAAGTAGGCCAAGTTACAGACAAATGCAGCAGTGTGAGGTAGACTTTCTATTTTTCCTATCCTGTTGTGTGATGGAACTTATTTATTTCTTTTGATTCTCAGGTTTCTCATGCTATAATTAAACACAAATGTGGCTCCTATCATTTTATTTTATGAAAGTGAGTTAGAGCCTCTTGATCTATATTTCAATATAGGGTCAGTATTACATATTTGTGTTTGGAGCTGAAATCCACAGACCTGCCAGCTTAGTGCATCACAATTATTCTCTGCTACTATGTGTACATGTTTATACCAAAGTATCACATTAAGGTACCCAAGTTTTCAGCTGGGGAAAAAAAAAAATTTCTTTGCTAGCTGTAGTCACCTAAATAGTGATTTCTTAAGATGACTGCTATTGTTAAAACTCATGTTTTTAAAAAAATTTTTAGTGTCAGAAAAATTTTCACTATAAAAGTTTAAAATTTACCTTAGGAGTAGAATAATAATAATTCACATTTTCCTCTTTATACCTTTCAATACCATGATTTTATTTTTTTAGACAAGATATCACTTTATCACCCAGGCAAGAGTGCAGTGGTGCAATCATAGTTCATTGTAACCTCAAACTCCTGGGCTCAAGCCATCTTCTCACCTCAGCCTCCTGAGTAGCTGGGATTACAGATATGTGCCACCATACCCAGCTAATATTTAAAATTTTTTTTTTGAAACGGGGTCTCACTATGTTGCTCAGGCTGGTCTCAAATTCCTGGCCTCAAGTAATCTTCCTGCCTCAGCCTCCCAAAGTGCTGGGATTACAAGCATGAACCACTGTGCCCAGCAGCCACATATTAATATTTTTTATCAGAAACATTATCAAATTTTTAATTAAAATTAATGAACAAATAATAAGGATTTCTTTCAAAAACTGACTTTAAATCTAAAACCAGTGTGGTTTATTGTATAATAAAGTCTAATCTGGTAATCCAAAAATTAGAAAGTATTATTTTAAATGTTAATTTACAAAGAAGAAAGAAATGAACTAGGAAGTACTACCTTGTTTTACAGAGAAAAGTAACATTTCAGAGCCTATTATTTAACAATATAAAAGAAAACAAGCCCTTAATGTGACCACCAATCCTTCTCAATGCCACACCTTGTTGGACAGAATGGCCCACGTATCAGAATGGAGCAGCCCAACAAATACTCAGAGTCATCAGATGATGCCAAGGATACCTCATTATTCATTTTATTTCATGAAAGTATTTGTTTTTGAGACAGAGTCTCACTCTGTCACTCAGGCTGGAGTGGATGATCTCAGCCCACTACAATCTCCACCAGGTTCAAGCGATTCTCCTGCCTCAGCCTCCCGAGTAGCTGGGACTACAGGTACCTGCCACCACGCCCAGCTAATTTTTCTATTTTTAGTAGAGGCAGGGTTTGGTTGTGTTGGCCAGGCTGTTCTTTAACTCTGGGCTCAAGTGACCTGCCTTGGCCTCCCAAAGTGCTGGGATTTATAGGTGTGAGCCACCGTGCCTGGCCTCATGAAAGTCTTCTTATGGACATTAAACGTTCCTATTACTTTTCTAGTAATTTGCCGGGCAATGGGCTACTTTCTTTAGTTTTTGAGCTTGCTCCTTGGTCCTTATGTGTGTATTTTTGCCTAGAAGAGACATAATTCAATTCTGGCAGAAACTTTCCCTTTTGTCACACAAATCTGGTTTTCACTCTCAATGCACAATCAGCTTGGTTTCTGCTTCCTAGTCATTTCCTGGATACCTTTTTGAGTTATTTGATAATTACTTGACCAACTAACTATTGCTGCCACCTCTAATCAATTAAAATTGACACAATTTCTAGGCCCTTGGCTTTTTTTTTTTTTTTTTTAAGTTTCATCAGTCACGACCTTAGGACTTTTCTGAACTGCATTGATACCGTAACTAAAAGGAAAATAAGTGATTCCGGGAAAAGACTATCTGCATTGAGGATTGTGATTAGGAAAGTACTTTGTTAATGTCAGTTGAAGGCAAACTAACTCTGTACACTAAAAGAAAAGATGTCCTACAGGCAATAATGAGAAAGGTCAAATAGGCTTTCTACTAAATATGGATACTACATTAATTTGGGGAAAAAAGAAAAGGAGAGTGAGGGTATGAATAAGAAGGTAAAATGGAAGCTGACACCTACCCGATCTAAGTGGATACTACAGGTTGAGTACTCCTTGTCCAAAATGCTTGGGACCAGAAGTGTTTGGGATTTAAAATTTTTTTGTGTGTGATATTTGCACATACATAATGATATATCTTGGGGCTGGGATCAAGTCTAAACACAAAATTCATTTATATTTCATATACACATAGCCTGAAGGTAATCTTACACAATATTTTAAATAATTTTGTGCATGAAACAAGGTTTGACTGCATTTTGAATGCGACTAGTCAAAGAAGGTCATGTGTGGAACCTTCCACTTGTGGCATCATGTTGGCTCAAGAAGTTCCAGATTTTGGAGCATTTCAGATTGTGGATTTTCAGGTTAGGGATGCTCAACCTGTATAGCCTTTATGTAGTCTTAGTTTGTGTCTTCATTAATGCTCTGAGATTAGCATTTATTACAAGTCTTCCTTAAGATCAATGATTCATTGTAAAATTACTGAAGTTCTGGATGAATATAACATGTGGTAGGTGGCCATGACTTCCGTAAAATCCAAAATATCCAAGATACTTACATCTCACATATGAACAGCTGATAATAATTACACACTCTATCTTACATTTCTTTTAAGGCTCTCAGCAGGAGGTCTATGACAGCTTCCCATGCAAGTTCTAAGGCAAGATAAGAGACGAAGCCGTGGCCAGGTGCCCTGTCTATGTAGAGAAAGAGAACAAATGCCCAGAAATCCTCCCTGGCCTGTTCCATTCCAGAAGAAAGGAGACTGGGCCTGGGCATACAGACAAACTTTCTTTAGTCTAAAGAGGAGAACGGACTTAATCAGATTTCTGGGTTAATGTGGTAAAACACTAAACTTGCCTGTCTTCTGGGAAAATGCACGTAGAACAAGAGGTCATTGAGATGAGGACCCCTGGGAATCCTACCTCAAGACCCTCTGTTTCCTTCCCATCCCCATAGGCATCTTTCTCTTATTGATAAAAATGAAAAGATAAGAAGGAAGCTACAACATCAATTTGTTCTGCGATTAAATGTTACATTAATGCCAAGTTTTCTCCTTGAGATTTACCATTTTCCTATTAAGTTGTATCATTTATCATGTCCTAAAAGCAATACAAGTGTGTAAGAAAATCAGGAATGGAGCAAAGAATGAGACAAAGGTTTAGTAACTGGAGGTTGTTATTCATTCATGGGTGGATCTTTTTGGCCTGTTTCTACCAGTAATTATAAACACATAGATACACCCACACATGTATTTCAATGTCAAACTTTAAATTATCAACCTGCTATGCACCAGTGTTCCAAGCACAGGAAACGATATAGGGGTGAACAAGACAGACAAGGCCCCTGCTCCTATAAAGCTGAATTCTGGTGAAGGAGACAGGTGATAAATAAGGAAAGCAAATAATAAACGTTGAGAGAATTCCCACTGTGCTGAGTGCCAGGACAGAAACCAAACACTGTGATGGGGCAGACCATGAGGGAAAAAGGAGGGGGTGCAGAAGATAAAAAGGAGTTGACTTCTGAGCTGAGAATTAAAATGACCAGGAGTCAACCCTGTCAGGTCAGGATGAAGAGAGCTCTAGGCAGAGAAAGCTCAAATTCAAAGGCCTCTCTAATACAACATTAGGTAGTAGGATACATTGTGCCAAAGTTCCTTTTAAATTACAAACTATATTAACTATATTCCTATAGTTTTCTGTTGTCAAGAAAAACTTAATACTTAAGCTAAATACATAAAGCACAAAGGAACGTCAACTCAAATTTTGTGATTGTCGTTACTTCTCTCTCATTATCTGTATAACCCACCTACTTAATTTTATTGAAATTTATTTATGATAGGATACATGCCATCTGAAATCTTTTTTTTTCTTTTTTGTCTGAGCATATGCATTTTTCTCAATTAAATCACTGGTTTTTTAAAATGCAATTATTTATATTATTTTATTTTATTTTATTTTATTTTATTTTATTTTATTTATTGAGACAGAGTCTCGGTCTCTCATCCAGGCTGGAGTGTGGTGGCACAATGTTGGCTCGTCGCAACCTCTGCCTCCTGGGTTGAAGTGATTCTCATACCTCAGCCTCCAGAGTAGCTCGGATTACAGTTGCGTGCCACCACACCCAGCTAATTTTTGTGTTTTCAGTAAAGTCAGGCTGGTCTCGAATTCCTGACCTCAAGTGATCCACCCACCTCGGCCTCCCAAAGTGCTGGGATTACAGGAGTGAGCCACTGTGCCCAGCCTGCAGTTATGTTTAAAGGTGGAATATTAAGCCACAGGTTCAAGGGAGAATCAAGGAAAGCTAGATATACTTCAATCAAATTTGGCCACACCATCAGTTAATTTCTTAGAAACTCATAAGGGAACAGACCAAGAGACAGACACAACTCAAACGGTCAACACACTTCCTTACGCTGGCTCATCAGCATCATGAGACAGGCTTTCAACCCTAAAGACAACTCATTCTAGTTTTTAACTATAAATTTGACTGAGGTGTAGAAAATAGATGTATTAGAAATAGTAGGCTTATTGTTTCTCTTAGGAATTGTATTGTCTTCTAAATATAGCAACTAAATATTTGACATGTAATTTTGTAGTTAATATATTTGCACATTAGGGATTTCTGATGGCACTATTACGTACATATTAAAACCACCACTCTTAATGCTTCTGTTAGCTGAAGTCAGAAGCTTGAGGAAGGCAACATATTGTCAGATTTTTTTTATTAAGTCATTTTCTACATGGAATTAAACTTTATAGAAACTTTTCAGGGATGTTTCAATTCAGTTTTTTGCAGAAATGTATCAAATCTGATTTTAAGGGACTTTCTTACATTAAAAAAATAAATTCCTTATTTTAGAATAGTTTTAGATATACAGAAATGTTTCAGAAAGTTTCCAGATGCCCCAAGCCCAGTTTTCTCTATTGCTAACAACTGACATTAGTCTCATAAATTTTAAGTGGCAAAAATCTCAATATCATGTGTATACACACACACACACGCATGCATGCACAAACACACATCTAAAGAACTTTCAACCCAGTATGGTATTTCTGAAACTTAGAATATTTCAATACCTCTTCTTAATGCCTGATTTTCTAAAATGTTAGAATAACAGCGATTTATTAAATTAAGTAACTCTTCTTCAGACATTTTTAGAGTCAAAGCAATTTTTATCAAAAGGTCACTACCAAATAATTATCTAATCAGCAAAAACACTTTTTTCTCAGTTCAAAAAGTAATTAGAAATTATAACCATGAAGGGGTGCTAATTGGGTTTTCACAGAAGCATTAAGTGCCTGAACACTTTTTTTCATTTGTTTCACCCCTCTGCTGATGAAAGTTACCCTAATTAATCCTTTCTCTTCTGCATGACAACACAAACATAAAATGCTGCAGTTGAGTACTGGTAATAGAGGATAAGGAACAGAGTCAATTAAGATTTGGGATTTTCCATAAGTGTGAGATTTCCTATTGATTGGCTATAATTTCAATACAGGAAGCTAGGAACCCCACTCTCCAATCTGAGAGAAGAAGGTGGAGTTGCAGAGAGAATGGAGCTCAATATTCCCTCGTGGGCTCACCTGCTGTGACTTTATACAGCATGTTAGCTGATGTTCCGGTGAACCTGTGACCCACACTGGAGAGTGATCATGACAGGGCAAGCTGTGGGGACCACACAGTCCTTATTCCATTAATGTCTACTTACCACAAACATCAGCGCACTTGCAACATCCCCGTGGTTCTTGAATGTGGAGAAGCTGCCAGTGCCAGTAGCTAGCCTGGGACTGGACTTCAGGCAGAGTTCAGGTATGATCCAAATACCCAAGTTTGGTCAAGTTTGACTCACTTTTGTGTGCTTAGTGTGGAGCCCTGCACTGAGGAACCACTGAGAGTTATTTATTTATTTATTTATTTATTTATTTATTTATTTATTTATTTTTGAGAGGGAGTCTCGCTCTGTCACCCAGGCTGGAGTGCAGTGGCACGATCTCAGCTCATTGCAACCTCTGCCTCCCGGATTCAAGTGATTCTCCAGCCTCAGCCTCCTGAGTAGCTGGGATTACAGGTGTGTGCCACCACACCTGGCTAATTTTTGTATTTTTAGTAGAGATGGGGTTTCACCATGTTGGTCAGGCTGGTCTCGAACTCTCGACCTCATGATCTGCCCGCCTTGGCCTCCCAAAGTGCTGGGATTACAGGAGTGAGCCACCACACCCTGCCGAGAGAATAATTTTCTAATAGATGAAGAAGTAAAGCGTTCACTTCCCCCTAAAAGAACTGCAGAGATTTTGAGTGATACACACCTTTAGAAGCCCAGGAATCAAGGGCTTTCCAATAAGGTAAACACAAAGCTCTCATCTGAATTCAGAGCACTGGCTGGTTTGCACAGACTCCTGTTTAGCAAGCCAGTGTCCTAGGGAGCATGAATGCATTTTCAGGGAAAAAAAGGCCAGCTTCACATCCAAACCCCCAAGAGATAGGAGGAGGGAATTGGGACAGAGGAGCCACCTGTTACAAATGAATTCCAGAAAGGGTAACAAGTGTGTTCTCTGGGAAAAGAAATTGGGTGGCTGGAGGGAGGCAGACTTACTTTTCATTCAGATGCTCTTGTCATTTTAAAATTTTGTACTTCATGCACTGTTGGTTCAAAAATAAAATAGGCTGGATGCGGTGGCTCACACCTGTAATCCCAGCATTTTGGGAGGCCGAGGTGGGAGGATCACTTGAGCCCAGGAGTTCGAGACCAGCCTGAGCAACACAGCAAGACCCTGTCTCTAATAAAAAATAAATTATTATTTAAAAGTGAACTCTGGATGAAGTCATTTATCTGGAATAAGATTACTGTGCCGTCATCTGAGGAACACTTGAAACAGGAGACAGGATGGAAGTGAGGGGTAGAAAGACACACTGTGTGACTTAGGTCTTAGTGGTCCTCTACCCTGCTAGCCACAGGCCATACCTGTGGCAGGTTATCAGAACCCTCAGAAGGCAATAAGGCTGGGACAGCAGTGGGGGACACACCTCCACCACAGGGGATGGGGTGAGTATCCCTCAGCACCTGGACTCTCGTGCCCATAGAGCTCTGCACATCTGGTGATCTGACTCCAAATACTAACCCTTTCCAGCTCCTAAAACCATTCCTCTGTGCTTCAGCTCCTCATAGATCACCATCAGAAGTCCTTATATCCAGAACCTCTGGCTCACATTGAGATCTGGCTCTCCCCTGAGGACAACTGCTTCCTCTGCAGCCTTGTTGCTTGCTACTGCACTTCCTAACTTTTTCTCATCCTCCTTTCTAACTGCCGCCCCGCCAGGTCAGAAGCCCATGCTATCAGACTATACTACTTGATCACAGGGATTTACAAACTCCTGGATCAGACCTGCCACATTCTTTGAAGATTTTAAGACCTAACATCCTACCAGTCTCTCCACTCTCTCATAATCCTTGATGAATTCAAAACTAACACAGATGATCTTTCCCAAAACCTGGGCCCTCAATGACCTGTCCTTTCCTCCTTCCATGATCTAAATTTCCACTCTGCTAAAGAAACTCAATCCCAGAGTTATATCCTAGATCTTAAGATTATAAATATTTGCAAACCCTCCACAATCTCAGTTTCAAGTCTCACTCTCCAATGACCACCAACCATCTTTCCAGCTCACTTTAGAGCTGAGCTGTTCAAAACAGTACCCACTGGGCACATGCGGCTAGAAATGTGGCCAGTCTGAATTGAGGTGTTCTGTAAGTATAAAATATACAACAGACTGTGTGTGTGTGTGTGTGTGTGTGTGTATACACACACACATATACCTATATACACATACATATGTACATACACATATATGTGTGTGTATATATGTCTGTGTAAAAGACTGTAAAACATCTCATCAATAACTTTTTATATTGATTATAAATTGAAATAATATTTTGGATATACAGAATATCTAATTACTAAAATTAATTTCACATGGTTTTTTTTAGTTTTTTAATGTGCCTATTTAAAATTATATATGTGGAGAAGATTAAAATCATATCATATATCTTTTCTGACCACAATGCTTTGAAACTAGAAATCAATAACAGAAAGAGATCTGGAAAATTCACGAATACAGTATGTGGAAATTAAACAACATGCTCTTGAATACCCAATGGGTTAAAGAAGAAATCGAAAGGGAAGTCAAAAATATCTTGAGACATATCACTTAAATGTCTCTTTCATATCACTAAAAGAGCCATTGAAAAGGGTAGGAAAGACAGTCACGAATTGCTGCCATGCCTCACACATCTCCCAAGTAGCAGGTGTGTGGCACAGAGACAGAATCTGTGTTCTTGGGGGAAGGAAGGTGCAGCAATTGTGGGACAGTGCTGCCCTAAAACAGTGGAAAGCAACACCGGGCAGAATTCAGCTGGCACCCATGGAGGGAGGATTTAGACCAGCCCTAGCCAGCGGGGATCAACAATCCCAGTGGTTGGAATCGAAGTTCCAGCAAGGCTTACCACCATGGGCTCAAGTGCTCTGGGATTCTAAATAAACTCTAAGGTAGTCCAGGGTACAAGGACCGCAATTTCTAGGCAAATCCTAATGCTGTGCTGGGCTTAGAGCCAATGGATTGTCGGGGGGGTACGTGACCTACTGAGACACCAGCTAGGATGGCCAAGGGAGTGCAGCTCGCAGCCCTGGGAAAGACTACTTCTTTCCACTCGAGAAGAGGAGAGGGATGAGTAAAGAGGCCTCTGTCTAACAACTTGGATACCAGCTCAGACATAGCAGGACAGAGTACCAGACAGAGTCCTGAGGTCCCCATTCCAGGCTCTAGCTCCTGGAGAACATGTCTACATACATCCTGGGCCAGAAGGGAACCCACTACCTTGAAGGGAAGAACCCAGTCCTGGCAGCATTCATCACCTGCTAACTTAAGAGCCCCTGGGCCCTGAATAATCCGCAGCAATACCCATGCAGTACTTGCAGTAGGCCTTGAACAGGATTCAGAGCCAGGCTGGCTTCAGGTGTGACCCAGCACATTCCTAGCTGTGGTGCCTATAAGGAGGGATGTCTTCTGCTTGAGAAAAGGAGAGGGAATTGTAAAGGGGACTTTTGTCTTGCAGCTTAAGCATCAGCTCAGCCACAGAGAGGTAAAGTACCAAGCTGACTCTTGATATCCCTGATTCCAGGCCTTGGTTCTTAGCATTTCTGGAGCTGCCCCTGGGCAGCGACGGGGTTTCACCATGTTGACCAGGATGGTCTTGATTTCCTGACCTCGTGATCCTCCTGCCTCGGCCTCCCAAAGTGCTGGGATTACAGGCATGAGCCACCGCACCTGGACTATAATAACAGATTCTTAATCTTTCAAGCTCCAACCTGCTGTGAGTTGGTGAGGACAAGGGAGTCAGTATGAACATGCGACTATAAGGAAACGCTTTTTGAAATTGTCTTTGCTTGGGCCAAAGGCAGAAGTTTGCATGTAGGTAGTTTATGTTGGAAGTGATCCCAGAGAGCAGGAGCGAAAGGCTGGGAGAGCCAAACGGGGAGGGAGGGAAAAAGCAACACCTGGATGTGTTATCAAGTTGGCTGACCACCGCCGCAGGTGGCTCATGCTCCATCTCACTGGGACCCTTTGAGAATTCCAATAAGATTCATCTCACAGCTGGGGGATCCATGGGGGAAGCATCTATCCACTGGTTCCCAATGAGTAAGTGTGGCCCCATGGGCACTGACTCCCAGCACACCTGGGTTATGCACACGTGAGTCCCTCAGTGTCAGAAAACACGGGCTCAGGGCAAGGCATTGTGATTGCCCCTGTGAGAAACTCACGAAAGCCTGCTCTGACCTGTTCACCATAGCAGCAGCTGTAACAAAACATGGTGCTTCAAGCGTCTGCAGTCATGCACAGAGGCGTCTACAACAGACACTGTCTTAGTAAGTGTGGTTTCTAAATGACAGCCTGGAGCTGAAGGATGCAATTGTGGCTTTTGCTTTAACTATGGATCACAGTCCCTTAAGCTCACGTCGTCATCTGAAAAACAGAGAATAACATACCTACCTCACATTCTGGAAAAGACTTAAAACTAGAATGCTGCCATTCAATAGTTTTAAGAACTTCAGTAAGATTTAAAGACAGCAATTGGTTATTGAGTCATTAGCTCCTGCCTGCCCCAATCCTACCCAGTTGCAAATTCTGAAGACTTCAATGAATAGGTTCAGCTCTGCTCAGGCCCTAGAGACTGACAGCTTCATGTTGAGTCTACAGTTTTCTCTGCTACCCTACAGTAGTATGTGTGGGCATCTGCCTGCTTTCCAAATGTACATTCCAGTTTCCTGAAAGCGAGGTTCCAAGGCCTGCCCAGCCCTTATGAACCTCCTTTTCCAGGGGGTGCTGGGCTCTGTCAACATAGCATGGCTGAATATGATCCTGCTTCTTCCTGGACCTACGGAACCTAAACATGGATATGATATTTGTAATTGCCCAGAGATTACTGCTGCAGTATCCTCACCAAACAGTGCAAAATGGCAAAAGCCCAGACAGTGATGATGATGATGATGATAATAATAATAGCTGTATTTATTAAATTCCTGCTTATGCCAGGCCTGGTGCTAGGTGCTTTATGTGAATTCTCTCATTTAATCCTCACAATAGTCCTATGAGCAAGCTTTATCCCTATTTTGCAGATAACAAAACAGATGCTCAGAAAAGTAATTTATCCATAGTCACCAAATTAGTAAGTGGTAGAATGAGGGCCCGAGCCTCAGGTCTGTACAATTACAGAGCCTCTATTCCAATTTAATCATTGTGCTACACAGTCTCTCCAAGATGGGTCCTAAACCTGCCATGTCTACTTGGCCATGATAAGTCAGACTTCTTGTCAATTTTCTGGAGCCTGTCCTACAGCCAGCTCAGCCTCCTATCTATGGCTTTGCCCAGCCTTGGCTTCCCACCTTCTCCCTGTTCCCAACATGCCAAGTTGAGTCTACTATTAACGATATTTTCCAAGGAATTCCAAGGAATTGACTGGACCTGGAATCTTTTTGGTACATTTCCCTAACAGTCATTTGACTTGAGCAGTCTTTGAAGTTAAAAAGTGATAGAAAGTCCTCATGTATTCTTTGAGTTATGATTAAATCTAGGTTTATTACCAAGTTCCTATGATGAGCAATATATGCCCAAAGCTAAGAGTAGTAAGAGAGCAAGGAGAATGTGCTTCAGGGAATAGACTGAATTGGGGCTGAGATAATGACATGTAACTTGAAAAGCAAAGCATTGTCCTGAAACGCCAACATTTAAAATCATTTTTCTTTTCCAAAATGTGTCTCCTACTCTCTACACACTGTATATATACATGACAGGGAGAAAGACCCACCGACCATTATTTTTACACCTGCAAACATATTCTCAAAGTTCCATATGTTTTTCAAGGCCTCGATGCTTAAGAAAATACACCTTGGCTGACTGGTTGCGTATCTCCAAGGAAGAGGCTGTTTATGTCTGCTCCTGTCTGAATCTTGAGACTTGGAACACCTTATTATCATGACCCATAATTTCTTCCTCATTTACAATTCTCAGCAGGATCTCCAGCTGATGGCTACACAGACCGTGCCCTAATCCATAGGAACACAGTTGCTGCATTCAATGTAAAAAGTGATCTTGCTTAAGTCCCAAAATCAATTAGTGCTTCAAGACTTGGGAAAATATTATCAACAAAGGAATAGCCACCCAAGGAAAAAAGCAAATAAATTCCTGCAGAGAAAATAAATGCCATTCGTTTCCAGTCATATACAGCAATAAAACTGATTAAATTCCTCACAAATATAAGCTGACAAAGCAGTGGGAATGTGATAATGAAGGTCTCGTGGCTTCACAGGGGCTTTGCCTCCGAGAAGCTAGCAAGGATGCCTAAATCCTTTTTATTACTATTGGGAGGAAAGAAGTAGCAAGATTGAGAATTCTTCTTTACCTCTGTTACAATTCTATAAATTTTTATAAATAACTGTATTCCTAAGCAAAGCACAGTGTAGAATTTAAGAAAAAGGAATGCTTCTAAAAATGAGATACACCTCCCCACTTTTCAGAACAGCATGTTCTGTCGTAAACAAGACACTTTACTATTCACATAGCCATTGATACTATGATTGCAGCACCTGAAATGGAAAGTAAAAGATCTAAATTTTCAAACCATTTCTGGCACTGGTCCCCTGTGCTTCTCGACAAATGACTTCCCTGTGTTTATTTCCCGATTTACAAAACGGTGATAATTATTTCTAACCTACCCCAGAGAAGTAGAAGATAAAGCATGCTCCAGAACAAAAAGTATTTTTAAAAGACCTTAATAATAACAACCTTCTTTTTTGGAAAAAAGATTATTTCTATTTTATGGGGAAATACTTTACTAATCGTGAGTTTGTCCATAGAAAGATTTTATAATATTAAAAAAGAAAGATTCCTGAATATAGATGGATTAGCCTTGAGAATATATTTGAACTATATAGTTTCTAATGATTAAAACTTCAAAGAAAATATGTTTTACAATATGGATACTGAATAACATATTCAGGATCCCACAATCCTATTTGTTATATGTTATAATAATTTTTCTTCTGGCCATAATCCTATTTTTTATATGTTGTAATAATTTCTCTTCTGGCACCAAGGAAGAAAGGATAGCACTTCACAGTAAACAAGTTAAGCATCTGAGTTTTCTTTGAAGCAGCTGGAAAGACTTTCTTTCCCCCTTCTGCCTCCATTATGTCGCATTCTGCATTGATGAAATAACAATAGGTATGATCACGGTTCCTGTCCAAGTGCCTTTCTACATGCTGAGTCCCCACTGGAGGTATGAACCATAAGAAATGAAACTTGCTTCCCCCACTTTTTTTTTCTTTAACATTCCAACCCCAGTCTTATGCAACCAAATGAATTGTATCTTTCAATGGAGTCACTGGGAGGCAATACCCTTATTTCAAAGATGATGCTCAAAATTGATTTTGGAATTGCCTTCAAAGCCAGTTTATGAGTTTCCTAAGCAAAATGACTTTACCACTCCTGCCTCCAAAGTACATTAAACAGACACAGCTTTTGCCTTGAAGACTCTTACAGTCTACTATGTGTTATTCTCACTCAGCCTGATCATTGAAAGAGAAAATCTTCAACAAAATAATCCCTGGAGAACTCTCAAGAGGTATGAATTATTGCAATTATGAAGCTACAATCTAAAGCAGCACTGTCTAATGGAAATAAAATGTGAGCCACAAATGTAATTTAAAATCTTCTAGTGGCCAGATCACGAAAAGATAAAAATAAACTGTTGAAATTAATTTTTTTTCGAGACAGGGTCTTGCTCTGTTGCCCAGGCTGGAGTGCAGTGGCATGATCACCACTCACTGCAGCCTTGACCTCCCTGCCTCAATCAATCCTCTCACCTCAGCCTCCCGAGTAGCTAGGACCACAGGCATGTGCCATCACACTCAGCTAATTTTTGTATCTTTTTGTAGAGATGGGGTTTCACCCTGTTTCCAAGGCTGGTCTCTAATTCCTGGGTTCAAGTGATCAAGTTCTGGGACTGCAGGCATGAGCCACCACACCTGCCTGGCTGAAATTAATTTTAATAATATATTTTATTCAACCCAATATATAAAAAATATTATCATTTCAATATGTAATTCATATAAAAATTATGGAGGTATTATTTTTCATTATTTTTTCATATCGTCTTTGAAATTCAGTATTTTACCCTTATAGCACATCTCAGTTCAACTTTACCACATTTCAAATGCACAATAGCCATGTATAACTAGTGGCTGCCTGTTGAACAGCACAGACCCAGGCCCTTTTCTCCCCTGAATAATGAAGGCCAGGGCACTATTTAGTATTGATTAACTGAGCTCTTCCTGCCATTTTCTTAATTCCTTTAACTTATGAGTAGATAACTATAGTATAAAAACACTATCTATAACACTGGGCAGTTTGGTGTTCTAACAAAGAAAATCTTAGGTCAATCCAACACATACCAGAAAGAACAGAAATCAAAACAGAGATGGTAAAGGCTTAGAGGCTCTTTTACCCACCACCAATTCTGCCTCTGGTTGGCCTCTGATGCCACACTAGTTTGGAGAGACTGTATGTGGCTTTCTCAAAGCTGGGAAAAGGCCAGAGGCAGCTTTGAACTGGAGGAGTTTGCCTCTGCCTAGGAAAAACAGAACCTGTTATCTGAATTGCCCAACGATTCACAACCCGAACAAAGGAAACTCACAAGAACAGAATCCAGAGACAGCAGGGGGCCAGAAAAAGCTGAGACACGAATGTCATCCTTAGGACCAGGAGGGGAGAAAGGAGATGAAATTGAAGACTCAAGAAATGCCTCTGAAGACTCTTAATTTCATTATCTCAGGAGACCAAGGCAGCCAGGCCTCTGTGCATTCTTAGTAAGAGTGCAGACTCCATGGCCCAGACTGTGCAGAGACAGACTTCATATCTGTCATATGGGATGGAGGCACATCCTTCGGGGAGTCACATTAACCATCATCAAGATTTGCCAGTGTCAAGAAGCACAGGACGAGTATGATGGGTCCAAAGGGCCTGGGACCTGAAGAGGGCTGTCTAACAGCCAAGCAAACCCCATGGCCACATGCTAGGCTGCTTCCCCACTGCCCACAGGGAGCTAAGGGAAACCACAGCTCATGCCTCACGATATAAGTAAGGATCCGTGGGCAATTGTGATTGCCATTTGCTTTGCTATTTTTTTTTTTTTTTTTTTTTTTTGAGACAGAGTCTTGCTCTGTCACACAGGCTGGAGTGCAGTGGCACCATCTTAGCTCACTGCAATCTCCACCTCCCAGGTTCAAGCGATTCTCCTGCCTCAGCCTCTGAGTACCTGGGACTACAGGGGCATACCACCACGTCTGGCTAATTTTTCATATTTTTAGTAGAGATGGGGTTTCGCCATGTTGGCCAGGCTAGTCTCGAACTCCTGACCTCAGGTGATCCGCCCACCTCGGCCTCCCGAAGTGCTGGGATTACAGGCATGAGCCACCATGCCCAGCTGCTTTTGCTATTTTTGTGAATGAAGGAATAAAGTTGATCTCCTTTAAAGAATTTAAAATTCTTCCATCGAAGGATCAAAAGAAAACAATGGAAACCTGAGATTTTGAACTTTAACAAAAATCCATAAAATTAATTGTATTCTCTTCCATAATTTGCCTGTTTTAATATAACAACGTTTTAAATTATTAACCAGTTAAATTATTTATTTTCCCTTCTATATATTCAAGCAAAATGAACACTCCAGGAAGATGTGCCCCATTTCTCCTGTGGTCTTGTCTGCCTCTTTGAACACCAAAGGCTGGACAGGCCTAGTCAACATGCTCAGAACACACTTCACTTCCTCTTCCTACATCCCTGCTCACTCCCCATGCCCAAAACGTCCTGCTCTCCGTGTCCACTGCCTATCTACATCTTAACAATCACTCAAGCACAGTTTAATGGATGTCCCACCTCCCCTAAGAAGCTCCTCAATGACCCCTCTGCTGTCCAGACTTCATCTTTCTGTTCTGCCCTTAACCTGGGGCACTGTGGCTCCCTGCAGATGTGTAGTTCAATCTTGAATCCATGCATACTCCTGTACCTCACACAGTCCCTGAGTTCTTTGCTAGGCATTGTGCTAGACTAGTACCTGACATGTTTTTGGTCCCTTCCTCACAATTCACACTCCCTTCCTCACAATTCACACTCCCTTCAGTAACATTTCTTCTCATACTATGTGATTTTCAGTCTAGAGGGCAAGGAATCAACACAGTCTTTACAGGGGATAGATCATGGCCTCAGACACGGGAAAGGAAATCTCCACACCACATACTTGCCTGGCCCCCTCTTCACCTCCAGAGGAATCTGAGACTTGTGCCTCACACTGAATTAGAGACCACTACCACGATTCTAGGTGTGCTTTAAGAGAGGAGACTGGGCCCGGCGCAGTGGCTCACTCCTGTAATCCTAGCACTTTGGGAGGCCGAGGCAGGTGGTTCTCCTGAGGACAGGAGTTAGAGACCAGCGTGGTCCACGTGGCAAAACCCCATCTCTACTAAAAATACAAAAAAATTCACCCGGCGTGGTAGCGGGTGCCTGTAATCCCAACTACTAGAGAGGCTGAGGCAGGGGAATCACTAGAACCCTGGGGGCGGAGATTGCAGTGAGCTGAGATCCCGCCACTGCACTCCAGCCTGGGCAACAAAGCAAGACTCTGTCACAAAAAAAAAAAAAAAAAAAAGAGAGAGAGAGGAGACTGTATCTTACTGATCTTCAGAACTCCTCAGGACAGTACATTGTCTTAAATAACAAGTAGAGTCATGCTTGTTAGAGTTATGCATGTTAACTGACTAATTCCTGTTACCAAAAAGAAAATAATGAGTGGTCAGGTGACCTCACCTGGGACCAGCCTGATGATCACAACCCACCATAGACACCAACCGGTCAGGCCACTTCCTCCAGGGACTCACAAATATGATCTGAATGCACTGCACACAGGGCTTTTTGCAGCCCTGAGTTTTCCTCAGGCCCCACTACTCAACCTGCTCTACTGCCTCTGGACTCCAGAAGGACCTTCAAACAAAAGGGGACACCAAAGTGGGAGTTTAAAATGGCACCATATAGCCAGCATTGTCAGCCCAAACACAGCACTCCCTTTGTTCCCCACCCCTATTTCTTTTCTATTTTGACTAATTTGCATGTATCTGAAGATTTCACCAGATCACAGGCTATTTTGAGGACAGGTATATTACTTTTTTTGGTAGCTTCCACAGTAATGGATATCATTCTTAATGTTTGCTAAATTTTTTGCAACAATCCTCATTTTTTTAAAAAAGATATTGACAAGAAAGTGTTCTGAGATGGAAACAAAAGAAAAAGAAAAAGAAAAGGGAAAGATCCTTTTCTTTGAATAGTCACGGTAGGAGAGGCTGAGTAGATATGGCCCATACTGTGAAAGAAAAATAGAAAAAAAGATCATGAAGATTACAGTCAGTTAAGAGTGTAAACCACTGGAAAGGAATAAACCTGTGGTGCCAATAATCTCTGAAATATTTTCTCATTAAGAAAATATGAAAAAAGAGTCCTACAAGGTTAAGGATTGTTCTGTAAGAAAGGAACAAGCCTGGAAGGCAGAATTTCTGTATACAACATTTTGCTGATGCTTTGTACCTAACTGCCAAAGTCAGCAAGAGAAGTGACTGGGGATTTTTTTCAAATATATTTTTATTATTGTTTTTAGGCCTGATGGGGCAATCTCATGCTTCTGAAAGCAATGGACAGCAGCCTGTTTGAAGCCAAGCACAGCGGGGTGGTCCCCCGCCAAGCGCTTAGGCACCGCGTTCCCAGGCCCTCCACGGAAGAGCAAGTCTCCGATAAACTCCTGGGGAGGAAGGCGACTGTAGTCTTTCCTCAGCTGACTAAGCCAGAGCTTCAAATCAATTCAGAAAACCACAGCAATCTTTATATAACCCCAAAGCGGAGAGGAATCTGGGACAGAATGCCGACAAAGGCTAGCCCGGGAAATCTCTCTCTCGTTTTTTGGAGCGAATGCCTTGATACAAGTATATGCCACACATATGTGCAGCAGTTACCACTGCCCTCAAGGAGAACCCCACACAAGGAGAGTAAAACGGGAAAGCATTAGCCTGTTTTGGTTCTTTAGTAGCTAAAATCTAACCAACTCTCATTTTTTTTCTTAGAAATATTACTACAGGGTAAATCCTCATTTTTACATTCTAGAAGAGATGAGTATAAACAATGCATCACTTTTGTTTTTTCAACTAATAATACTGGCGCCCCCTTTGAAACCTAAATGTCTATCTTGAATCTATTACTAATGACAATGTTAAAAAGATTCCAGACCAAAAACACCAGCATCTATTTTCCGCTCATTCATGAATGCATATTCCTCACTTAGTGCCCCCATCTTCCTCCAGCTGCCTGTCTCTGGCCATTTCACTGCTCATTAATATTTCTACCGGAAGGGGCGGAGAACTTGAGAAAGATAAAAACACAATCAGCCCATTTTTACCACTGGTTTCTGGGTAGAATACAAGCTAGAAAAGAATATGAAATTTTGTAGAGAGTCATGTTTTTATATTACTTCGTGACCCTCTACAAAATTTCATTATTCTTTGGCAAATATAGTTGGTCCTATGCTGATTGGTATGGTTTGGCTGTGTCCCCACCCAAATCTCATCTCAAATTGTAATCCCCAGGTGTTGAAGAAGAGACCTGGTGGGAGGTGACTGGATCATGGGGGCCGGTTCCCCCATGCTGTTCACGTGATGGTGAGTGAGTTCTCACGAGAGCTGATAGTTTTATAAGGGGCTCTTCCCCCTTCACTTTCTTTCTGTCTCCTGCCACCATGTAAGATGTTCTTGCTTCCCCTTCCACCATGATTGTAAGTTTCCTGAGGCCTCCCCAGCCATGTGGAACTGGCTCTTAAACCTCTTTCCTTTATAAATTACCCAGCTCAGGTATTTCTTTATAGCAGTGTGAGAATGGACTAATATACTGATTTTCACCCAATTCCAAAAGATAGCTGCATATGTATCAAAAAGGCATACTTCAGCCAAAAAGTCACGAGCAGTCTAATAGCTCTTTGTTTTAGCTAGAATTCAGTGAACTACATTCTCCCATGTTGGAATCCATTCCCAGGAGTATTATGTCAGATATTGCTTTACCTCCCATGTGACTGAGGCAGCCTATAGCTGCCTTCTGACAGTCATCAGGGCAACGCTAACCTTTCTGCATCATTATCAGATGGACTCACCTAACTGTGGTAAGAGGACAAGTGTAAGAGACAAGGCTAAGTCTCCATTCCAACATCAGTCAACCACTTAGCCTCTCTGGGTCTCTGTTTTTAAAATGAAAACATTGTGTGGGGATTGTCTCTAAAACCCTTTCCAGCCCTATCTTTCTAGAACTTCAATTTTCCAGGCTTTCTCTGCATGGCTCCCATACTCTAAGCTGACCTGGATCACAGCCAACTGACACAGTGATTATAAGCTTGAGCTCTGAAATCAGACAGGCCTGAGTTTGACTCCATTCCTCCGCTTAGGAAGTGCTGTGCTTTGAATGAGTTACATTACTCTCTAAGCACCTATTTCTTCATCTAGAAATTGGGGATAATAGTAGTACCTATTAAATGGGTAGATATATGTAAAGTGCTTGGCACAACAACTAGGTTACAGGAAGTACTCATAAATTTTTGGCTGTTACTATCATAATCATTCTCCATTATTTTCTCCATGGAGGCATCTGAAATGGACCCTTCTCTCTCCCTTTGCCTATCTGAACTCTAGCATCCTTCCATCAACAGCTCAAGCCCCAGCTCCTATGTGAAGTCTTCTCACATGACTCCACTCATATTTCCCCTCCCTACTATGAAACAGCACTTACTGTCATTGTCAACGTCACACCATTTAGAAATTAGTTGTATAAAGTCTTACACTATTCGCAAGTGTGTTGGATAGCTAGCTTTACTGCTCAGATAAGAATGTAAACTCTTGAAAGCAGAACCTGGAACTTTTATATGTGCATAAACACAGAGGTGACACTGCTCATCACACAGAAGATGCTCAATAAATGCAGGTGAGTTGAGGTTTTTATTTTACCAAAAAAGTATTAATGCAAGTTCCCAAGGTGTCAAATATATACTTGTGGATTGAAGAATGGGCGTCAATTTTTATAATTATTTACAGCTTAACTGTGTATTTTTCTGGATTTACAAAAAAATCCCTAAGTAGAAGAAATCAGTCCATGGATTCCCAAGAAAACTAGAGCCAGCTCCTGCTCAAGTTTCAAAGGCTCTGAGGTGTGATGCTGTTAAAAGCATCTATTTGCCCAAAGTTGTTCTTATCTTCACAGTCACTCACAAGTCACAATATTTTAAACAATTAATTATTCCCAGGCCTACGACAATTACTTTTTTTTGTGGAGGTCAGTGGTGATAGAGTCGCTATTGTCTGTTTTGCAGAGAAGTCTGCTGAGCTGCCCTGTAGATGGGGACACTGGGACTATCACACAAGTATTAGGACGAGCATTTGCATGTGTGGTGAATGTTTTTCCTAGGAAAAGAACTAGTAGAGGATGGGAGGTGATCAGAAAGAATACTAAAAATTTTCAATCATTCCAAAGTGACTGCATGGAATTACGGTCCCCAAAGATGTCCTAATCTCAGAACCTGTGAATATGTTACCTTACATGGCAACAGGGAGTTAAAGTTGCCATGGAATTAAAGTTGCTAACTAGCTGACCTAAATATAGGGAGATTATCCTGGATTATTGGAGAGGGCATAGATTATGAGCTCTAAAAGTTAAAGAAGGAAGAAGAATAGACTAGAGTGACGAGAGAGAAGAAAAAGGAGGAGAGATTCAAAACATGAGGAGGACTCAACTCACTGTTAAAGGCTCTGAAGGTGGAAGGAGAAAGTCAAAGAATAAGGGGCAGCCTCCAGAAGCTAGAATGAGCCCTAAGCTGACAGCCAGACAATGGGAGTCTTGGTCATAGGACCACAGGCAGTTGAGTTCTCCCAAAAAACCCAAATGGCCTCTGCATTAGCCCTAGAAGACCTAATAGCCCAATGCATACTTTAATACCATTTCTGGCATCCTGGGACATCAGTAATGGTGAGGTACAGTTTACCAGCACAAATAATCAGTGTAGCTACATCACAGTAAAACAAGGCACATTATTTGGTGTTAGTATTAATATCTGAGTAGTCTCTTTCAAATATAGATATGCATTCTGGATGTCATTTGGAGCAAAACACCTCCTATGTCCTTTACTAGATAATGTTACAATTTTAATCAAAGTATAGATGTTTAGTATAATAAAAATAAAATACTACAATCATTAATGGTTAGTATTTTGTTATAAATATGATTGCTAATATAATAATAATATATATACTTAAGAACTTTCAGAGTTAAAAAATTGGAAAATGAATAGTTAATGAAAGAGAAAATGTTATTTTGGAAGGCCAAGGCAGGTGTATTGCCTGAGGCTAGGAGTTTGAGACCAGCCTGGCCAACATGGTGAAACCCTGTCTCTACTAAAAATACAAAAATTAGGCAGGCATGGTGGTGGGCACCTGTAATCCCAGCTACTTGTGAGGTGGAGGCTGAGGCAGGAGAATTGCTTGAACTTGGGAGGCAGAGGTTGCAGTGAGCTGAGATCATGCCACTGCACTACAGCCTGGGTGACAGAGCGAGATTCTGTGTCCAAAATAAAAAATAAAAATAAATAAATAAATGAGAAAATGTGGTAGATAGATAACTTTAGGAAGAACCTTGTATATTTATGAAAACATAAATATTTATTAAAATTAAATAATACATGGCAAAATAGTTTATGTAATTTTGATTTTTCTAGTAGTATATGGTAAACTAGCATTCATCACATTAAACAAAATGACCTTTAAGCATCACATTTAATTTTTGATTATTTAATTTCATTTTTAAGTCATAAATTTTTCAAAAAAAAGAGATGAATTAAAAGCAGAATTTCAACTTTGCTCCCTCAATAATTAACGGTACAAAAAACTCCAAAATCATATCCAATAGCTTGCATAATAAATCACTTTCAATTTAAACATAAAGAATATAAGAAATATGAAGAAAAAAAGAAGAAAGTATCAGAGGAAATAATGAAGTTCTCAAAACATACTGTATTCTCAGTAATCAAAATCAAAGACTGCTTTAAAAAATAATTCCTCATGATTTTCAGAAGCTAAAATATAAATGAAAAATGTGTCATAATAATTGTTACAGACTGCTAACCATCTTCAGTAGAAGAAGGATTCTTGACATTCCTGATGCTCATTAACAGACTATTGAATTAGGAAATAAGCCACTTGGTCCTGTGCATAGTCAGCCTCATTCTCTACTGTTTCCCAGGGCCTAGCAGAGAGTGTGGCCTGTGGCAGGTGTGCCGCTGATGGGTGAACAAGTGAATGAATGAATGAATAATAAGCATAGGTAGTAGCAAATAGCCTGATGAGAGTAACAAGAGGAAATAGAAGCCATAAAAACAAACAAAAAGCAAACTGGAGAACAAAGGCTAGAAATGGTTTCATCTCCAGCCACTTAGCTATTATTATATCATACAACCTAATAACAATAAAGCACTCAGCATGTGTCAGGAAGTGCTGCAATCTCATCAGTACTATCAGGTAGTTATAATTTTTATCCACACTTCGCTGATGAAGAAAATAAGGCACTGGAAGTTTAAGTATCTTGCCCAAGATTGCATAGGCATCAGTGGGAGGTGAGTGTTGGACCCAGGCCATCTGCCTCCTGAGTATTTACAAAAGTCCCAACGTCCCTCTCTAGGTCTTTTTCTTTCTCTCTCCTCCCCTCTCCTCCCCTCCCCTCCCCAGCTTCTCTCCTTCCTTCCTTTCTTCCTTCCTTCCTTTCTTTCCTTCCTTCCTTCCTTTCCTTCCTCTTTTCTTTTCTTTCTGTCTTTCTCTCTCCCCCCGGCCTCCCTCCCTCTGTATCTTTCCCTCCCTCCCTCCCTCTCTCTCTTTCTCTTCCTCCCTCCCTCTGTCTCTTTCCCTCCCTCCCTCCCTCCCTCTCTCTCTTTCCCTTCCTCCCTGCCTCTCTGTCTTTCCCTCCATCCCTTCCTCTCTCTCTCTCTCTTTTTTTTTTTTTTTTTTTTGGTGGATTCTCACTCTATCACCCAGGCTGGAGTGCAGTGGCGCTATCTCAGCTCACTGCAACCTCTGCCTCCCAGGTTCAAGCGATTCTCCTGCCTCAACCTCCCAAGTAGCTGGAATTGCAGGCATAAGGCATCTTGCTGGGTTATTTTTGTATTTTTAGTAGACATAGGGTTTTGCCATGTTGGCCAGGCTGGTCTCGAACTCCTGACCTCAAGTGATCTGCCTGCCTCTGCCTCCCAAAGTGCTGGGATTACAGGCGCAAGCCACTGTGCCTGGCCAGGGTCTTTATTTCTTTCTAAGATCAGATGATCTTGTAAGATCCTTATAGCACCTTAGTAAAAAAAAAAAAAAAAAAAAAAAAAGAGGGGTGGGGAAGGGATAGGTGTAATACAAAATGTCAAGTTGCCCTTAACCCTTAACTTGAATCAAAATAAATGAACCTCTGCTCACATAGGAAGCTGTCTTTCTCACTTACCTCAGGAGATTTCTCGAAGCCTGCAGGTCTCACTGGTGCCTGCTAATTCCCTCATGATTTTGTTTGGCATCTCTAGTCAGCAGAGTCTTGAAGTTTGATAAGCCCTGCATAGGTCTTTATGCTTAGACAGGGCTCACCTAGCTGCTCGTCCAAATAGGAGTCCTAACAGTAATGCATTCAATAACATTTGTTTGCAGAGTTCACAGACACATTAATAATTAGTCTGTATTTGTAGATTTTATATCTTTAAATATTTGGCTAGACTACTACTGTAGGAGACAGCAGATACGGGTACCAGATAAGAAGCAATGTAAGTAAATGCATTTTTTTAACAGCTTGTGACAACCTGATTTTATTTCAGCCCCTTCTTCTTGCTGTCACTGTGGTTTCCAGGTGATTATTTCTACATAGAATCTACTTTTCATTTTGCTTCATCCTCCAGTGCAGCCTGTCCAACATAACATACCTCTTGCCTCACAGAGAATTTTGGCTCCAGTGAATTCTGAGAGGAGCATAAAATATAAGAAATGGATTCCTGTTAAATGTGACCTTTAAAGTGGAGTGCAAAAGACGAGATTAAAGTAAGCCCAAACAAATTGGAAAGTTTCTTGCAATTTAGTCAATAAATATGCTCAGTTCAAGGAAGTTCAAGATATATATATGTGAGATATATATGTATTTTATATATATGTAAGATATATATATATCTTATATATATAATGAACATATATATTCATTAATTACAAACTCATAGAAAGGCCACAGTGCTCTCTTCTCACAGAATTGTGAAAATCATGATTACTTCATGTTTCTCCTGCTAAAAGTTCATAATATCAACAATATGACATCATAGCATAGCACATATTAAGTACTATAATAACACATTGAAGATCTGATAAACATAGAGATTGAGAGGCATTTTTTCCTTAGACTCTGGGATTGTGAATTCAATGGTTTGACACAGAGAATACAAATGCAAGACCCTTTGGTGCAGGGTGGGGGTGGTTTTAAAATGTATTGATTATTGATTTTGGAACTTCCAGTTCCAAATTGGTAACACAGACACAATCTAGCTTCACTCCTCTCCACAGAAAACCAAAACAAATATAAGGTGCCAAGATTATCACCAGCAACATCCCAGAACTCAAATATGAGGAATAAGTCCGTTTCCAGGGTCACAGAGAAGTGAAAAACTCTGAGGAGATGGTAAGAGAATTGAATGTCCATATCTGCTACACCCCCCACCCCACTGTGGCCCAATTCATGGTTTCTACACTGGAAAAAGTGAGATGGAGGTAAACAACCAGCTTCCCCACAATCCTGCGTTCCCTGGCAGAAGGCCTGCCTGTGCTTTAACCCATGGGAAGTATCGCGAGTACCCAAAGGGCAACGCATCCCTGAGAACAGCCAGAGACAAAGAGGGGAGGTGGGACTACCATCCCCAGCCCTGGAACCTCTGCTTCGTAACTCAGCCGGGGACACCAAATCAGAGTGGCTGTTCAGTAAAATGTATTGGTTATTATTTTCACTCAATAAAATAATCAACAAATTAGTACCTACTACTAATAAAATTTTAAAGTGATCCAACATGCTCTCAGTGTGGACATTAACAGGTGAAATCTAAAGAGGTGCCATGAATTAATGACTGGCTATGGAAAAGTTCATTCAAGTCTCATTATTTTGAGGCATGGGTTGTAATTTTCCTCTATGATAGATGCGCCAAATAAATGTGTAATTGCAAATAGTAAGACAGTGTGGACACAATCACTGATTTATTCACGTAACAGCTTTTCCTTAGCTTTGTCAGAAATTCATTTAAGTGTCTGAAGAACCCAGTGAGATTGGTTTCCTAGCACATATTACTTTGTTCCAGGCACAGAATTTCTATAATATTTTATAAGTCTGCCAATTGCGTAAGTATATTTAAAACCTTGAACGAGCTCTCTCTTTGCCAACTACCAGTTTTGAAGGAAATTCTTATATGTAAGGGGAAAAGGGACGTAAGATTTAGAGGAATTAGTTAAGATTATTAACTCCATTTGAGATATTAAATCACATGTAATATTGTGAAAGCTCAGATAATAAGTGCTAAAAGTTTAGGCTCTGCAATAAATTGCTCTCTTTGTCTAAGTAGAAATGTGTTATTGAACAGGATCCAGTCACCGTCCCTCAATGGTGATGCTACTGACATCTGAGGCAGGACACCTCTCCATTGCAGGACTGGCCTGAGCACTGCAGATGCCTGTTCACTAAATGGAAACTTCACCCTCAAGTTACTGTGACAACCAAACCATTTCTGCTCTCCGTCTCATGTGTACTATGAATCTATGCACTCCGATGCACTACTGCTATGTGGATTATGTGGGCACTCTGGCCATGGGCTTCACTCTCTTTCCAGCTCTCTGCAGATGTATCCAGTGCCAATGGGAGGCCAACAAAGGCCTTCATTAGCACTGACAACATCCTGAAAACTTGCAGAATTACAAAACCATCAGCTTTCCTAGTAAAAAGAGATCTCAACATCGAGTGGTCCAAGCTCTCCTATGTATTTCTTAAATCTGTCCTCTCATCTCCATCCACCTTCCCCCTGCCTTTATTCAAGTGCTCCTTATCTTCTCTCCCCTCTTTACTATCAGAGCCTCCTAAAAGGTTGGCCTGCTTCCAATCACCCTCCATTTCAGTTCTAAAATGAAAATCTGATCCTGCTTAAAACTTTTCAGTGCCTCACTGTCACCATGAGACCCTTAGCAATTCCTCCCTGCATGTGCACAGGCCCCTTCTGAGTGGACCCCTGGGTCGTGCTCTCCAGCCTCACATCTCGCTGCTCTCCACCTTGCAGTCCAGGCTCCAGCAATGCAGACCCCCCTCCAGGACTGCTCTCCCGACCTCCCTGTCTTTGTTTATGTTCCTTTCTCACAGGCTAGAATGCTGCCCAATTTCCTCCCCACCTGTGCTCTGCTTATCTGGCCAAGCCATTCCCAACCTTTCAATCTCAGAAAGCCTCCCCACACCCTGGGCTCTGAGAGGTGGCTCTTATTGTGTGCAAACAGCACCCTGGGCTTCATCCTAATACTCCCACTGCATAATAATAATACAGGTACCTGTCTACTTCACTAGAGTGTGAGTTTCCTAAGGGAGAATTATGTCCTAGTTATCTTTTTATCTGCAATGAAAGACGGAGTGAACAAATGAATGGTCAATCAACTTGCGTTTAACAGATAATGAAACCGAGGCTAGACTCTACATATAACTCATTGGCAGGAAAGTTGGGACTCAAACTCTGATTATGTTCTATCGTAGAAGGATTAGAAGTATCATCCTTGGATTTAAAAAACCTGGAATTAAAAAGTGCTAGCTAGAGTAATCGACAAGAGAAAGAAATAAAGGCATCCAGATTGGAAAGAAAGAAGTCAAATTATCCTTGTTTGTAGGTGATATGATCTTACATTTGGAAAAACCTATAGGCTCCACAAAAAAACCATTAGGACTGATAAGCAAGTTCAGTAAAGTTACAAAATACAAAATCAACATACAAAAATCAGTAACATAAAAATCAGTAACATTTCTACGTGCCAACAGTGAACAATCTGAAAAAGAAATCAAGAAAGTTATCCCATTTACAATAGCTACCGATAAAATAAGATACCTAGGAATAAACTTAACCAAAGCAGTGAAAGATCTCTACAATGAAAACTATAAAACATTGATGAAAGAAATTGAAGCAGACACAAAGTAATGGAAAGATATTTCATGTTCATGATTGGAACAATCAATATTGTTAAAATGTCCATACTACCCAAAGCAATCTACAGATTCAATGCTATCCCTATCAAAATACCAAAGACATTCTTCATAGAAAGAGAAAAAATAACTCTAAAATTTATATGGAACCACAAAAGACCCAGAATAGCCAAAGCTATCCTGAGTAAAAAGAACAAAACTGTTGGAATCACACTACCTGACTTCAAATTATACTATAGAGTTATAGTAACCAAAACAGCATGGTACTAGCATAAAAACAGACACCTAGACAAAAGGAAGAGAATAGAGAACCCAAAAATAAATCCATACATCTACAGTGAACTCATTTTCAACAAAGGTACCAAGAACAGACACTGGAGAAAGGACAGTCTCTTCAATAAATGGTGCTGGGAAAACTGGATCTCCATATGCAGAAGAATGAAACTAGACCCCTATCTCTCACCATATAGAAAAATCAAATCAAAATGGATTAAAGACTTAAGTCTAAGAACCCAAACTATGCAACTACTAAAAGAAAACATTGGGGAAACTCTCCAGGACATTGGACTGGGCAAAGCCTTCTTGTGTAATATCCCACAAGCACAGGTAAGCAAAGCAAAAATGGACAAACGGGATTCCATTGAGTTAAAAAGCTTCTGCACAGTAAAGAAAATGACCAACAACATGAAGAGATAAGCCATGGAATGGGAGAAAATATCTGCAAACTATCCATTTGACAAGGGACTAATAACCAGACTACATAAGGAACTCAAACAACTCTATGGGAAAAAAATCTAATAATCTGATTAAAAATGGGCAAAAGACCTGAATAGACATTTCTTAAAAGAAGACATATAAATGGCAAACAGGTATATGAAAAGGTCCTCCACACGACTGGCTATCAGAGAAATGCCAACCAAAACTGCAGTGAGATATCATATCACCCCAGTTAAAATGGCTTTTATCCAAAAGACTGGTAATAACGAATGTTGGCGAGGATGTGGAGAAAAGGGTACTTTTGTACAGTGTTGGTGGGAATGTAAGTTAGTACAGCCACTATGGAGAACAGTTTGGAGGTTCCTCAGAAAACTAAAAACAAAACTACCATATGATCCAGTAATCCCACTCCTAGGTATATACCCAAAAGAAAGAAAATCAGTATATCAAAGATATACCTGCACTGCCATGTTTATTGCAGCACTATTCACAATAGCCAAGATTTGAAAACAACCTAAGTGTCCATCAACAGATGAATGGATAAAGAAAATGTGCTACATACACACAATGGAGTACTATTCAGCCACATAAAAGAATGAGATCCAACCATGTGCAACAACATGGAGGGCACTGGAGGTCATTATATTAAATGAAATAAGCCAAGCACAGAAAGACAAACATCACGTGTTCTCACTTATTTGTAAGAGCTAAAAATTAAAACAATAGAATTCATAGAGATAGAGAATAGAAGGATGGTTACCAGAGGCTGGAAATGGTAATGGGGTGAGGGTAGGGGGGGAAGTGGGTATGGTTAATGGGTACACAAATATACTTAGATAGAATGAATAAGATCTAGTATTTAATAACATTAATAATAGGGTGACTTTAATAGGGTGACTACAGTTAACAATAATTTATTATACATTTTAAAATAACCAAAAGAGTGTAATTGGAATGTTTGTAACAGAAAGAAATGATAAATGCTTCAGGGCATAGACATCCCTGTTACCCAGATATTATTATTATCCATTGTATGCCTGTATCAAAATATCTCATGTACTCCATAAATATATATATACCTACTATATACCCATGAAAATAAAAAATAGAAATAAAAAAACAAACCCAGAATAGTATGTGTGTAATGAAAAAGACAACATTTGTTAACAGTGGTATTAATCACACACTGCAGAAAAAATGGCATGAATCAATCAAGGTTGTGATTTATATGCAGTAAGAACATGGGAAGCAGAATAATTAAATTTAAACTTTTCTCATCAGCTTTTTGAAGAGTCTATTTCTAGAAATAGGTGCATTTACCTGAAATGAAAACTACCTAGGAGAGGTTGAACTTCAAACCCGGTTGGTTTCCAGCTGCCATATATATATTCCTCCTAGTGAGGAGGATATAGGTATAAACATAAATATATGTCAAATTTAAATAACTACATATATTCCTTGTAAGGTAAATTCCCAAAGTTTGAATAAGAGTTACCTTAGCTCAGAGGTTCTCAAATTTCTGTGTACAAAAGAGTCACCTGAATTCTTGTTAAAAATGGAGATTTTGGGGCCTCAGCCCCTGGGTTTCTAATTCAGTGGGCTGTGATAGAGTCTGAGAAACTGAATTTTTAAGATTGTGGTGAAATTCACATTACATAAGATTAGCCATTTTAAAGTATCCAATTCAGTGACATTTAGAACATTCGCAATGTTGTGCAGCCATCACCTTGAAAACTGCATTTTTAACAAATGCTCCACTGCCGCAGGTGGTCCCCAGACAGCGCACTGAGAATAACTATGCTAAGATGATGGGTAGAGGTGAAATGAAAAGCCTCATGGATTTCTCTCAGCTTACAACAGAAATTTTTAAAAGTTAGCTTTATCAAACATCACAATCTAAAAATTATGCCTTTGCCTTTACCGATCACCAAATATAATCTGACACGAGGAAGCTAGATTATTTTCATGGTTTTCTGTACTAATGGACTCAACATTTATTGCTTTGAATGCAACCAGTATTCTTATCCTTATAAAGAAGTGCAGGACTAAGTGAAGTAAAGTGAGAGAAGTGGGAAAAAATGAATCACTGCTCTGTGATTAGTTAGTCCAGGTCCTTGGGTTATAATTACATTATTATAGCACATTATTAATTCCAACTTCAGGAAATGAAATTGTCAATAAACACAGAAGTCTCTGGAGAAAGAAAGGCAAATTAGGTTTCTCCTTATATTCAAACCCTCATCTAAATGTCAGTAAAACTAATTATTCTGGTAAGGCTTAATACAGGCTGGGCGTGGTGGCTCATGACTGTAATCCGAGCACTCTGAGAGGCTGAGGTGGGTGGATTGCCTGAGGTCAGGAGTTCGAGACCAGTCTGGCCAACATGGCGAAACCCTGTCTCTACTAAAAATACAAAAATTAGCCAGGCATGGTGGTACACACCTGTAATCCCAGCTATTTGGGAGGCTGGGGCAGGAGAATCACTTGAACCCGGGAGGCAGTGATTGCAGCAAGCCAAGATCACGCTACTGTACTCCAGGCTGGGTGACAGAGCGAGACTCCATCTCAAAAAAAAACAAAACAAACAAAAAAAAAGAGTTAATATAAATATACAATGGCTACATTAAGATGTTGAGGTCAATCACTGTTTTCAGGATTGCAGAATCGGTTTTCCAGGTTTTAACTCATGACCTAGTTACTCAAGAGTTGGCTCTAACTTTAACTCATTTTACTCCAGGTCAGATTCCTGTGCAGGTTCCTGGAATTTAGCAACTACAAAGATCAGCCATGGTGACAAGCATCCAGATTAAAATGGTATCTTCCTAACAGCCACTAGTGCTGCTTCCCTGAACTACAACTACTGTGTTGTTGCGAAAACAACAAACAGAACAAGATGAAACCCCATCACAACATAAGAAACTAAGACGGACAGACAGCTTATAATGCCAGAATCTTGGAGACATGTCCATAAACTACAAGACCAGAGAAGCTGGGCTGAGGAAACAAGAACTGGCCCACCCTGCTTTGCCTCATGACACACAGCCCTCCACCTAGCTTAAGAGAGGCAGGAAGACAGCCTGAGAAGGGATGGCACTAATTTAAACAGAGGAGAATTATTACCTCCTCTACTTCTATGTGCTTAGAGATCACAACTCCCAGAAGACAATAGGCAGGAAAAGAGAAGGTCTGGCAGTGCTGGCACAGTGTATCTCGAGGAATGTCCCCAAAAATAAAGCCCTGAAAATGTGGAGATAGGAAGAGTCTGGGGTTCTTTTAGCCTGTCAAAGAATTAGAGCGCCAAAAGAGAAGAAACTGTAACTAGGTGGGTCAGGTTCAATAGAGTAGAACACTTAATGCCTATATGCCACCAGGAAATCTGTGAGATGTATGCATCAACCTGACCTCAAGCTGCAGACTTGAGAAGGAATCAACCAGGAAACAGTGATCAGAGGCCACAAGATGGCCACACATTCTGTGTGTGCAGATCCTTCACCACTATACTCCGAGGAAGAACATCTAGCTGGCAATGACTTCCTATAAAAATAAAGATCTTAGAAAAGTTCTATTCAGAAAGGTTCAGGAAAAGGATGGGTCCTGTGAACACAAGCGTAGAAATGCAGTACAATAGGATGAAATAAATGGAAAAGAAAATGAGATGCAAAAAGACAACTGATTAGGGTAATTGAGTTTTGACCTCAAGTATATCTGGGTTTGAATTCTGGCTTTTTCAGTTGTTAGCTGTGTGGCTTTGGGCTAATAGCTTAATTTCTTTAAGCAGCTCACACCGATAATCCTAGCACTTTGGCAGTCTGAGGTGGGAGGATCACTTGAGCCCTGGAGTTTGAGACCAGTCTGGGCAACATAGCAAGACCCTATCTTTATTTTTTTATTTTATTTTTTAAAAATAAGTTTTGATTTCTTCATTGGTAAACGGGATCAAGAAACCGTTTACTATCTCACAGGGTTACGTTGAGGTTTAATGCTTATTAAATAGTCGTCACTACTATACTAACAAGCTTGGAAGAAAAGGGTACTGATTGAAACAGAGACAGCATTGCAAAAAAACTAAAAATACAATCAACAATAATCTATGTTAGAGATATTAAGGTATAGGATTAAAATTGCAAAAGTGTCTAAACTGGTAACGCAGAAGAGCTCCAAAGGCTAGAAAAAGGACAAAAAAAAAGAAAAGGATGAGAGAAAAGCTGAATCAGGGATTCAACACAATAATTAAAGATATTTTTGAGACATAAATCAAGTAGAACAAAAGCAATAAGCTAATGAACAAGGAAAGCCTCCTGGAGTGAATAATCATCTCAGCATGCAGTTCCAGGGCTCACTATATTTCAGGCAAAATTAATTTCAAAACATTTTAAAGACACACACCTAGATATAATTCAGCAAAAAATGTAAACTATGGAAATAATTTTTTAAATGCCTCCACAAAAGCCTTCAGGGACCAGCTAAACAGAAAGATCTTTCCAACATTCTATAAACTATTCCAGAGCACAGAAAAAGATGGAAAAACTAACCACATTATTTTATGCAGTGAGTACAACCAAGACAACAAAACCTGACACAAAAAAGAAACCACTAACTCTACTTCCACTTCTGAATTGATGCAAAAATCCTAAATGAAACCCTAGCAAACTGAATTCGTCAGTATAATAAAAATACATACGCACGGTCAAGTTGCATTTAACCTAACAAAGCAAAGATGGTCCAAGATTAAGATTTCTATTAATACAGTATCAAAATATAAGACAACCCTATTTTAAGGTGATCCTCATTTTCACAGTGAGAAGCTCCAAATGTTATTACCACCAGCTTGAATAAATATAGATGTTTACGAAATAGTCAACTATCTGTTTGAAAGTACAATTATACATACACATTTGCAATCATATAATAGGAAATATTTATCTTAAAATATTTTTCCATTCTCAAATATCATGAAAAAAAATTGTATTCCACCTCTTCCCATGCACTCTTCTTTCTTTCTTTCTTTTGAAACAAGGTCTCGCTCTGTTACTCAGGCTGGAGTACAGTGGCGCGATCTCAGTTCACTGCAGCCTAAACCTCCTGGGCTCAAGCAATCCTCCTGCCTCAGCCCCTCCAGTAGCTGGGAGTACAGGCACATGCCACCACACCTGGCTAATTTTTGTATTTTTTGTAGAGACAGGGTTTCACCATGTTTCCCAGGCTGGTGTTGAACTCCTGAACTCAAGTGACCTGCCTGCCTCGGCCTCCCAAAGTGCTGGGATCACAAGCATGAGACACCAGACCCAGCCTCCCATGCATTCTTGATGGGAACGTTATCACAAGAGCCACTTAGAGATATTTAATACAGTCTTCCAGAACTAGCATCTTCACTTCTGTCTGAGCACATTGAAGCCCACAGACAACACATTAATCCACATATACTTTCACTTTAGAAAATCATTTGTCCTGAAATTGTCTAATTGTGATCTCTAGAACAAAGACTTGTTTTATAAACTTCTGACTTTCAATTCTTGCAACAATGAGGTCATTTCCCAGGAATAATTTTGCTACATCAGTGTTAAATGTCCTAGCATCTTTTTTTTAAATTGATTCTTTCTAGTGACTTCTCTAGGCATTCAAAACCAGCACTGATCAAAATGCTATACCAGGATATTCAAAATAAATTAAATTGAGAATGACTCCCAGAATCTGAGAGATCTTGTAAGGGTTGAAATATGTCTCCCTTTTTTTTCTGAAGGGTAAGTTTTGAGAGAAAAACAAATTTTAACCTTTTTCACAGCAGGACATACTTAGAAAATTATAGTATTTAGATAGCACCCACGCAAGTGAACAAGGCTGCTCAGAGTAGATGCTATTCTGGCCCTGCCCAGGCTCCTCAGTAGATCAGTATTGCAGCACACCATATGGAAAGCTCTGCTATATCACGAGGTCCTATGAGAACACTGAGATCATCATCTGGGAGGCAGGATACTGCAGTGGAGCCAGGCTCTGCCTGGCTGCGTGACCTGGGGCAAGTTACTTATGCCCTTTATGCTTTAGTTCTCACATCTGCAAGATGGGACAATAATAGTTCTCAGAGAATCTGTTATCATGAGGATTCACTGAACTAATTCACATGAAACACTTAGAACTGCGGCCCACACATAGTAACTGCTCAACAAATGCCACATTCAATAACTATGATTGAAAGCAAAACAAAACAACTCGTGAAAAAACAAAACCACAAAAGTATGAGTAGAATACCAAGATGAATTCCTCAATATGTCACCTCACCCCTACATGGTCATGTTACAGTAAAACTCACCAGATGACAAGCCCTGACCTTGCACTTGGAGTTTCCAATCAAATTGTTAGATTTCAGCCAAGAATCTCTAGGGATTTGAGAAAACCAAACCACTCTCATTAAAGACAGACTATAACAAAGATATAAACAAACTGAAAAAGAGGACTCAAAAGGAAGAGAGATAATGTTGGCAATATCAGCAAACTTTAAAAAAATGTATATACATACATATATACACACACACATAATACACACTTAAGAGTAATGGTTAAGAGCACAGGCCTTGGGGAAACAAGTTTTGACATCTATAAATTAAAAACAGAACTTTACAAAAAAGGAATTATCAGAAAACACAAAAGAGTTGCTGGTAATTAACAGACATGGCAGTTAAAATAAATTCAATAGGAAGCTTACAAAACATAAGATTTCCCAAATATTAGAAGAAAAATAAAGAAAACAGGAGAGGGGAAAAAAACTAAGAAAAATTAGAGGACTGACCTAGTGACCAAATAATAGGAGTTCTGTACAGAAAAAATAGGGGAAGGTGGGATGGAGGGCCACACAATTCCAGAATAAATCATATAAGAAAATTCCCCATAACAAAAGGATCTGCATTTTCAGATTGAAAGTGCTCTCTGAGTACTCAGCATGATGAATAAATGACGATCTACACCCAAAGCACATCACAGTGAAATTTTAGAAAACCGTCTCTAATGAGAGGGGGAAGTTGCATATGTAACAGATTAGGAAACAGAATGGCATCGCCATAATGAAAATGATTTTCAAAAGTAATCTCTGAGATTATGAGTTTTATTTCTCCCTTTTCTAATTTGTCTATAATAACATATATAACTTTTACTGTCAGAAAAAAAAAATTTTTTTTGAGACAGAGTCTCGCTCTGTCGCCCAGGCTAGTGTGCAGTGGCACAGTTTCGGCTCACTGCAACCTCTGCCTCCTGGGTTCATGCAGTTCTTCTGTCTCAGCCTCCCAAGTAGCTGGGACTATACGCACTCGCCACCATGCCCAGCTAATTTTTGTATTTTTAGTAGAGATGGGGTTTCACCATATTGGTCAGGCTGGTCTCGAACTCCTGATCTCAGTTGATCCACCCACCTCGGTCTCCCAAAGTGCTGGGATTACAGGCGTGAGCCACTGCGCCCGACCCCAAAAACAATTTTAATACAAAAAAAATCTAAACTTGGAGACACTTGCATAGATTTGAATGGCTCCATTATTTATCTGTCTTCATAATGTCACAACCTGTCTCTTTGCAGTGATATAGAGACCCTTCTGGTTGGCGGGAGTTGTGACCATAGAAGATGTCTGGGTTGTAGAGAGAGCTGGGAACAAGCCACTCTAGGGATTCACTACCCAGCAGCCCTGTATATGAGTGATGTCCACTCATACTTACTCAGTTAGTGAACATGTGTTTTCAAGCCACGGTCCCAGAATATTGTGATATCTGAGGGAACGGGGGAAGTGCATCATTCTTCTTCCTTAGATACATCTTTCCATCCACAATTATCATGTCTCCACTATTGCAGTTTGCATTTATTTTAATAAGGCAATGCTAACCACTCCAATTTGTCTTCATTCCACTTATCGAATACTATGTCCTAGGCTTTGCCAAGAGATGATTTTCCTATTGACAGACTTACCTGTAGAAAAGATGAACACCGTGTTGTTCCAGAGCCCACTGCTTTTTAAAGCTGCAGTGACATTTCCTACTGCTTCATCCATAAGGGACACCATTCCTGCATAGTGATGCCTGTTCTTGTCTTGGATAAAGTCATATGGCTTTAAATATTCCTCAGGGACCTGAAGGGGCTCATGCACAGACTGGAGAGCAAGGTAGAGAAACAGAGGCTGGAAAGAAAGTTTGTGCAAACCAGTTAAGAGGATATGGAAGCATTAAATATAGAAGGATAAAACAGTTCAGATTTATGCATTAATAAAAATAATATCAAGACAACCTACAGAATGCATTGAGAGTATTTGTGAATCACATGTATGATAGGGGACTCATCTCCAGAATATATAAATAACGCTTACAACTCAACGATAAAAGACAACTCAACTACAAAATGGGCAAAGAATCTGAATAGCAATTTCTCCAAAGAGGATATACAAAAGGCAATAAACACATGTAAAGACAGTCAACATCATCAGTCATTATTAAGATGCAAATTAAAACCACAATGAGGTAACACTTCACATTTGCTAGGATGGTGATAATTCAAAAATGGAAAAGAACAAGTATTGGTGAGGATATGGAGAAATTGGAACTGTCACTCATTACTAGCAGGAATGTAAAATGGCACACATAGCCACTTTGAAGAAACATTTTGGCAGTTTCTGAAATTGTAAAACATAGAGTTACCATATGACCCAGCATTTCCATTCCTAGGGAAATCAAAGCATACATCCACCCAAAAACTTGCATGAATGTTCATTGCAACATTATTCATAACAGCCAAAGAGTAGAAACAACCCAAACATCTATCATTTGATGAATGGATAAACAAAATATGGTATATTTTCAGCAACATATGGCAATAAATGAAATAAAGTATTGATACATACTACAACGTAGATAAACCTTGAAAACATTATACTAAGTGAAATGAGTCAATCGTAAAAGTCCTCATATTATATAATTTCATTTATATGAAATTCCAGAAATATAGGCAAATCTATAGAGACAGAGAGTGGTTGCCTGGGGCTGTAGGAAATTGTCAGGGAGAGGAATGGTGAGTGATTGCTAACAGGTACAAGGTTTGTTTTTAGGGGATGATGAAAATGTTTTAAACTTAGATTGTGGTATGGTTGCATAACTCTGAAAATTTACTATTGAACTGTATACTTTAAATGAGTGAATTTTATGGTATGCAAATTTTGTCTCAATAAAGATATTAAAAAATATAACAAAAGACATAAGACAAAAAAATGAAAATAAATGCCAGAGTCCCAGAACAGCCTCAATGGACCTAATCCAAACAAATAATAGTATCAGTAATGGCAACCACATACTACATGTTGTCTACACACTAGACAGTATGAGAATAATTTACATATTCTATCCCATTCAGTGAGACCACCCTATGTTATAGCAATTTTACAGATGAGTTAACTGAGGCTTAGAAAGGTTATATGTGTGACTTGTCCAACTCCACATTAATTGAAGAGCAATTTCCTATTGGAAAACCCACTATTACGATATGGATGTGTATCAACAGATGTCTTAGCTTTTTGCTTTAGCTGAAAATAAGCCCTCATCTTTTAGAAGAGGTTTAGTATTTTTAAACTATATTTTATGAGAAAAAAACTGCACACCATGCCTTGTTAGTCTTTGATGTAGGACCAAACATAAGACCAGTTTAATTCCTGAAACTAAGAAGTATGACACACTGATTCTGTTTTACCACTTACATCAATTTGCAACATTTAACATTAGTGGCATACCAGGTCAGCTTCTCCTTTTTAATGAGCCTTTCTGAAGGCATTCTCTTCATAGAGCTCCTACAGAATTCTTTAATGAGTTAAAATCCTCAAAGAGACAACTAGTTTAACCCAAAAATAAACGTATAATTCTGTTAAAGTATTTTAGGCATATAAATCTCATCAATGAATGAAAATGGTTAGAAACAGACTTTGGTGGGGGGGGTCCTCGTATTTCATTCTTCATTGTTGACAAGTTGTTTTAAATTTTATATTACACATCCTTGTAATGCAGAAAGGAGTATCCATACATAGAGCTCAAATAGACCCCCCAAAAGTTTATTTATTGTTCAGGTCTTTGGAACTCAGAAATACGTTTTCCCTAAACTCAAAAAGTTAAAAATAGCTGCTAAATGTCAAAGTCATTGCTTTAAAACCTATTAAACTAAGGAGGCAGGTGATGGAATGAAAATGATGATAATGTAGAACCCGTACTTCCATTATTTCCATGGGAAAACATTCCAAATTCCCACTCCAAAAGTCTATTCTATAACCTCTGACACCATTTCAGTTCTGCCTCTGCTTCCCCTCGACACACACAGACCTTCTACTCCAGTTGCATGGTCATGCTGAAGCGTCTATGTTTGTGTAAACCATGGTGCAGGACATTCCAACAGATGCCCTGCCTGGGGGTGATGAAGGTCCCGGCTGCGATGTCTGGAGGGAAGAATGTGCAGGTGCATCGCTGACCTGACGGTGCAGTATGGGTCTGCTCTGGGTACTGCTATCTGGGTCTTCAGCACTAGACTGAGCCAACTCCAGCCACCAGCCAAGGTCCAGATGGGGATAGGATTAAAAATCGGAAGGCTACAACAATTTGCAGCCCACGTAAAGTTTTAAAAAATCAGGAAATATCACACTGATCTGTTTTTACATAAAAAAATTTTTTGGAAAAATCAGAATTTCTGACTACTCTTTGTCCACACTCCATCTGGTAACAAAAGGCTGGAGTATGAGAAACAGGAGCCCCATTTCCCTCAAGTGCTATCCAATTTTCTAGTTTCCCACTGTTCTACATAAACTGCTTCACTTCTTTAGGTTAGCAGCCTGGCCCTTGCAAACACGAGATTTTGTGACTCTGGACTCTTAACAGTGGCAGGGGTCAGGAGATACAGTGGGGAGAGAGGGGGCCCACAGCTTAAGGAGAAGATGTTCTTATCCAGGTCATTAGCAGCAACATGGCAACCATCTGGTGAAGGAGAGCAAGGAGAAAGAGGGCAGGTGATTCCCAGCCAGCAATTGATTACTAAAGGCAATGGCTGGGAAGGGGGACAGGGGAGTTCTTGAAACAATGACAAGGGAAAAAAAGATTTTGGGACCATTATAAAAGGTTCTTATAAACATTCAGTATGGAAATCACTCTGCTCACTTTGTTAAATATGGCGAAAAATAATCTGAAAATCTTTCTTGTAATTATTCCTTAGTAGCTAAAGACATTACCATCACTTTTATAAAAGAATATAAATTTTCAGGACCCTCTAAATTATGCCAAGGGGAAAATTAAGTCCTGGAGACTGTGTCATGTAGCATGTTTGCAACTTATGTTTCTTAGATCATAGAGTAACTCTCTTCCTTATTGTTCTTGTTCTGTAAATGACTAGGAAAAACCAGAGACCAGGACTCCTCCCCTTCTTATTGAAGATCTTTGTTATAGATTAACCACCTCCTTTATTGTCTTGTACCTAACTCAGACCAGATGACCCAAAAAACACCATGACGGTTACATCTTCAGTGTGGAATGTTAAACATACCTTTCCCAAAAGAAAACCACCACCTTGACTAATCAGATCATTGTAACTATGCATTAAGCCTTGTACAGAAAGATGTTGAAATTATTTTAAGCTCCCCTAAACTTTGTCTATGTAAGTGATATGGTTTGGCTGTGTCCCCACCCAAATCTCATCTTTAATTGTAGTTCCCATAATCCCCATGTGTCAGGGGAGGGACCCAGTGGGAGTTAATTGAATCATGGGGGTGGTTACCCCCATACTGTTCTCATGATAGTGAATAAGTTCTCACAAGGTCTGCTGGTTTTATAAGGCGCTTTTCCCCCTTTGCTTGGCACTTCTCTCTCCTGCTGCCATGTGAAGAAGGACTTGTTTGCTTCCCCTTCCACCACTATTGTAAGTTTCCTGAGGCCTCCCCAGCCATGTGGAACTGTGAGTCAATTAAACCTCTTTCCTTTATAAATTACCCAGTCTCAGGCAGTTATTTTTTTTTCTTGCAAAAACCCTCAGCTCACTGGAGGGCCAGTGGAACTCAGGCAGTTCTTTAAAACAGCGTGAGAATGGACTAATACAGTAAGAAATCCCAAACTTCTACACTTTGAAACATGGACTTCCATTCTTTGGAATCTGTGCTTCCCAAGAGGCCATTCTTAAACTCTGTACTTGAATAAACTCTCTTTAAACTAGATTCTGATCTTTTTGATTATTTTAAGTTGACACTCTTGAGGGGTTAAAAATAAGAAACTATACCAGTCCATATTGGTAATATAGCCCATTTCAAGAGGTCAGGACTGATGTACATTTTAGATATTTCCATCCCATACTACAAACAATAAAGTTTCAACACTCAGAAGGTGAACTTTATTCATGAAATATTATAACTCATTCCCCAATAGTGGTAAATGTGAAACATTTCTATACTATTTTTAAATTGAAAAAAGAGAAAGAGTAGTGTTTTTAATACTATATGGTAGCCCAGTGGAAAGAATTAACTAGGACTCCAAGGTTCTCCAATCACAGTGAGGACCCCACCTGCAGCCACTGGTCCTGGGACCCTGCCTGTGAACAGCTGTGGTCAATTTCCCCACTCCTGCCAACCAGAGTTCGGCTCACTGTCAGCCTAAAGCCAGCAGCTGCCATCACTGGAGCCTGATCTCTCCCCTGCTTTTTCTTAGGTCCAGATCCCTGTTCTGATCAACTGTCACAGTTGCTGCCTTTGCACGAACCCTACTTATAATCCTTTCCAGTGTCTTAGGAATGTGAAATGAAATCCTAGGCATGAAATCATTACTAAATATCTAAGTGTTACATAAAAGCAAGACATTATCACCTAAAGCTATTAGCATATTCATGTTTGAGATACTGGGGGTTCTTTTCCCTTTCTTATTTATGCCATATGGTTCCTAAGATATATACTGTAAATATCCTCACCATGCTAAGAAAACTTATTTCAGTGAGGAAGAAAGTCTTTTCATTTCTTTAGCGTATTTTCCTAATTTAAAGTATAAATGAAAAAAAAGCATATGATAGGTTTTGAAATTGTTTTCCTTTGACTTCTAAATCAAGACATTTCTTTTCCAAATTGCGTCATGGAAAAGTAAGAGTCTTCCACCAGAAATTAACATTTTCTTTAAGAAGCTTCTAGTAGATCAGGTGTATAAGATAACATTTGCTTCCATTCTGCAAAGTGCTGAGGTGGGGGTGTTTTTTGTTTGTTTGTTTGTTTTTCTGTAGACGGAGTCTCGCTCTGTCACCCAGGCTGGAGTTCAGTGGCACGAGCTTGGCTCACTGCAACTCTGCCTCCCGGGTTCAAGCGATTCTCCTGCCTCAGCCTCCTGAGTAGCTGGGATTACAGGTGCGTGCCACCAGGCCTGGCTAATTTTTGTATTTTTAGTAGAGATGGGGTTTAACCATGTTGGTCAGGCTGGTCTCGAACTCCTGACCTCATGATCCACCTACCTTGGCCTCCCAAAGTGCTGGGATTACAGGTGTGAGCCAGTGTGCCTGGCTGAGGGGGGGCTGTTTTTAAAAGAAAGATATTTTATGAATATGTTACTTTCAGTCTGTAGTGTCACTAGTATGGGGAATTATCCTGCTGAAAAAGAGAAAGGATGTTCCTTCTTAACACATGTGAAATGGTAATTAGTAGTACCTTCCTGAGTCCAGCATCAGCAACTGTGTTTCAGTTATGAACTGCCTCCAAATGCTTTTTTCCTCTTAAGTGCTTTTTAAAACAGGCACAATTTTAAGCTAGCCCATGGATTCTTCATGTGCCTTTCTTTAATTATTTTTATCTTAGAACAAGTTCCTTATGCTACAGTCTATATATAGTACCTGAGAAATTAGCCCAGAATTAGATTCAACATCAGGATAAAATCGTGCAAAGTGTGGATCCTCAAACTGGTGAGTTGCATCATTTTATACAGAATTGAAAATGTAAACATGTATTAGCTGTCTTAAACATTCTTGGGTTACAGCTTGACTATTGATTATTTCATTCACTTATGTCTATGACTGAAACTTTCCTTTGAGGATACTGGGGATGCTGGGTATTGCTATAGCATGTTTCAGACACGATAGGAAAATGACCATCCTCTCATCTGGCAATTTCCAAACAGTTACCTATGAACAGCGGCTATGCTAATAACACTCCTTCCACGGCTAGCAAGCTCTTAGGGCTTCCTATTGTCCTCAGTTCCGTGCTTTCCCCACCACCCTAGTTAAGAGAGCCCACCCACAAAGATCTATTATTTCACTCCAGTTGCTTCCTCTTATCTGCTTAATGTTATGGAACCCTGTGAGAGAATATTCTATTGTTCTTTACTAGGAATGAATTTGTATTGTGGGCAGATTACAGTTGTTGCACGGATTAAGGTATGGCAGATTGTGAACCTGTAATAGGTAGTTGGCTTCTGCTTGCCTCTGCGTATTTGAGAGGAATGCCCTGAATGACCCATTCGAGAATGGCTCTCACTGCCCCAGGTGTCAGTGATGACTGCACATTAGAATCACTGGTAGGAGCCCGGGAGGAGGAATAATGAAACACCAGTGATTGGGTCCCACCTCAGACCAATGAATCACAATATTTGGCATCAGTATTTCTTATAAGTTTCCCAGATGATTCTAATATATGGTCAGGACTGAAATCATTAAGGTGAATCATGAGCTGGGACTCAGAATCTCTGGTCTTGGATATTATCTGTGAACTAGGGCGGCTGATTAAGTACATGAGGTCTGGAGTCAGAGAGCATGAGTTTAAATTCTGATTCTGACTCTCAATAGCTCTGTGACCTTGAACAAGTTGCTTAACTTCTCTAAGCCACTTTGCTTATGTGTAAAATGGTGGCTCCCTCAAAGAATAATACACAGTTCTCTTAAGACTTTACCTTGTTAAGGTGCATCCATAAAATGTCAAATATATAGAAGAAAACTAAGGATTTAAGCCAATTACCTAGCAACTATTTTTCCAATTATCTGAATATTTGTGTAGATTTAGATTTAAAATCTGTGTATTTCCACATATTTGAGAGAATGTTCCCATTTCTTCGTGTTCCACAGAAAGCATGTTGCTTCAAGATATCAGCATAGGAGAGTGATAGCCAAAAGTGGGACACAGCTGAAGACAGACACTTCTATCTGTGTTTTCACTTCTACATGTGCTCGATTTTTTTTTTTTTTTTTTTTTTTTTTTTGGAGACAGAGTCTTGCTCTGTCGCCCAGGCTGGAGTGCAGTGGTGCGATCTCGGCTCACTGCAAGCTCCGCCTCCCGGGTTCACGCCATTCTCCTGCCTCCGCCTCCTGAGTAGCTGGGACTACAGGCGCCCGCCACTGCACCCGGCTAATTTTTTTTGTATTTTTAGTAGAGACAGGGTTTCAATTATTTTTTAATGAATGTCAGGAGCTGTATAACATTTGATAGTGTAAATATAATTTGAAGTTCGAGATAAAGTTGTCTTCTGAAAGATTTTACCTTAGCTTGCGGAAGTCAAATAAGGATGCCAGCAATCTGGCATTTAAATCATTCTGGGAAGATTTCCAATACTGAGTTCAAATAGACAGAAACTGGAAAGGGAATCAGCAGCCACATACCAAGTCCAAACAGGTATGTAAACCAGAATCCACACGGTGATCTTCTTATAGTTTAGATATTTGACCCTCCTCCAAACTTCATGTTTAAATTTGATCCCCAGTGGGAGCCTAATGGCAGGTGTCTGGGTCATGGAGGTGGATCCCTCACGAATGGCTTCATGCCATCTTTGCAGTTATGACTAAGTTCTCACTGTATTAGTTCCTGAGAGGGCTGGTTGCTAGAAAGAGCCTGGCATCTCTCTCTCTCTCCTCTCCTGCCATGTGATCTGCACACGCCAGCTCAACTTCACCTTCCATTATGAGTGGAAGCTTCCTGAAGCCCTCACCCAGAAGCAAATGCTGGTGCCATGCTTCTTGTAGAGTCTGCAGCACCACGAGCCAAATAAACCTCTTTTCTTTATAAATTACCCAGCCTCAGCTATTCCTTTATAGCAACACAAACAGACTAAGACAGACCTGCACCAAGGACCTTCAGGCATTGTCAAAGTGGCAAAGTGCAGGGAATTGGAAGAACCAGGGAGCACTGCATATTCTATAATTTGTTGTGTCAGGGTCCCACTGAAGTATTATTTTTATGGGTGTTCTTAATGAAGCCATATTTTGAGCCCAGTGTCTGACAATACAAATATTTGTTCCCATTTCAAAAGCATTTATAAACTAAATCCAGAGAACTTAGCTTAAACTTTACCTCATGAAGTTAACTCAACAAAATAATCATAATAATAAGATTATTCATGTTTTACACAAAAGCATCAGTATAGTAAATGTGAAAAATAAGCTCATTGGTATACCAGGTATATGGATTAGGAGACCCAATATTGTTAAGACATCCATTCTCCCCAAGTTGTTCTATAGATTCAAATATAAATCCAAGCAGACACTTTGGGGAGGGGGGAGCTGGCATATAGAAATTGACTAGATGATTCTAAAATTACCATGGAAATGCAAAAGATCTAGAATAGCAAAATATGCTTGTAGGGAGGAAGTACAAGGTTAGAGGACCTGCCCTAATCCCAAAATTTATGGATCCCTTAACCAAAAGTTTGTCTTCATAAAGCCTCACCTATACCTAAGCCAATCATTTTTTAAGTCATTTTATTAATTACTCACAGCACATGCACATAATATACCAAAATTTTTAAACTATATTTCTATTGAAATACTACCAACATAGTATTCCTCAAAGTGTGATCTGGGGACCACTCTTAAGAATCACCTTTTAAGAGTTTCTCTAAAATGCTGATGTACGGATTTCTCCCACGCCTAATAAATCACACCCTAGAGGTGGGCTCCAGGAATTTTCATTTTTAACAAGCTTCCCAGGCTGATTCTGGGATACTGTATAATTTGAAAAGGACTTCCCTAGAATTTATTAGATTTTTCCCTAAACAACAATGGCCTTTTCCTACATTTGTCCGAAAAGACATTAGTGTAACAAGATTTTGCTATCAGTAAATAGAAGCAAAACTTACCTTCTCTGGTGGATGGTTAGTTATGAGGGCTATAGCCCTTTTGGTGAATATGTTTGTTGAATACATATTTTTATATCCTGTTGCAACTTCTTCGCCATCTCGAAAATCAAGAGCACATCGTGTGACATTCAGAGCGTCAATTAATGTACAGCGCTCATGGGAATAATAATCTTCACTACCCAGGAGATATCCTGCAAGAATGGAAGACGAAAATAGTCAGCATAGCATAAAACTTGTTAAACAAACTAATGTTTCAGCATTTAATTGCCTAATGCAATTGATTACCCGTGACGAGGCTAATCAAATGACAAGGCTAATCAGCACCATTTCTCAACATGTCTATATCTGGTGGCAGAAGGCATTAAAACATTACTGCATAAAAACTCAAATCTATTCCTCATTCGCCTGTAGAATATAGGTGCTATCATGTAACACTAACAGTTTTTTTTTTAATCAGAGTTGAAATTCAGTAAGGGTGATAAAATCTTAATCCTTCAAAGCTATATAATGGTAAAAATAATGTACAGTTAATGTGACTTGTTACAGGTTTTTATTCTAAGGTGATCACATAAATGAGTGCAAGATTCAAATAATGTTTGTTGTTACTGATGTTGCAAGACTGGCTTCAAGGTTATTTACAGAAGAGGTTCTGGGAAGAGTCATCTTTAGTCAGATGCTGACACCCACTGGTGAAAGATACAAACCTTTCCTAATAGAGGATCTCTAGACGTAACAGAGCCAACAGATCAAACTAAAGTGAGCACTGAAATAAGACTTTTCTACCTAAAATGATCTCAATTGCAACCCAGATTTAAATGACATCAACGGCCTATCCCATAATTTAGACTTCACATGGAAGAAAATGGGTTTTCTCAAATAATAGTTGTTTCTGCAAATGTTCCATCTTTTCTATATTTTAAAATATTATATTTCTATATTTTAAAGTATTAAAATAAGCTGTGCTACATATGATTCCACTTGTATTAAATGCCCATAACATGTAAATCTCTAGAGACAGAAAGTAGATTAGTGGCTGCCTACGGCTGGAGAGACTAGGGGAAATGGGGAGTGACTGCTGAGGTGGATGGGCTTCTTTTTTGGGGCTGATAAAAATGTTCTACAATTGGATTGCCATGATAGTGGCACAACCTTCTGAATTTATTAAAAATCATTGAATTGTACATTTTAATTGGGTGAATTGTATGATATGTGAATTATACTTTGATAAAGTTATTAAAAAGAAATATGATTTGCTAGACTCTTAGCTATCTCCTGACATATACTGCTTATTAACCTTAAAATGAGGATGATAAAGTTGACCTAGTTCTTTCTTCAGTCCTGAACTTTCCCTATAATGAAAATTAAGAGCTTTACATAGTTTATATAATAAATCAATTCATTTTAAATTAAATTCTCCTTTTCTATGACCCAATAAATTCAAGATCTTGAATACAATTAATACTTTGGTATTAAAATAACTTTTATATGGCAATCTTTTCTCCTATGTATAAAATGGAAAACGAAATACAAAGTACTTGTTAATTAATGTGTAACAGAGAAAGAAATGTATCCATAAAAATAATTTCAGCCCTTACATGGGTGATTAGAATGTCAGAACACTGGACGTCTATTTAAGGTTTTTAATAACTACTGGGCATTAAAGCTTGAGGAAATCACTTCAGGTTCTTTAACTGTAAGTGTGAGCTGCTTTCTATCAGTTGGCAGAATATAGGACAGATACGCTTGATTAGCAAAGGCATGAACTACAAATATTTAAAAGATAATAGAGATAGGAGAATTCCAGAAATAAAACTATTCACATACTTGGCAAAACTAATACCAAGGAACCATGTGACAATCACATGAAGCTTTTCATCATAACAGTAATTCACAAATTTGAACTTCAATACTGAGCCTAAAGATGATGGCAGCCTATGCTTTTGGAGGAAAAAAATAGAAAATGCTTCTTGAACAACCAAATCTTCTCTGATGCTTTATGTACCAGCTGCATTGAGATATAATTCACATACCACACAAGTCACTCATTTAAAGTGTAAAAGACATTGGTTTCTAGTGTATTCACAGGGTTGTGCAACTATCCCACCATCACCTGATTTTTAGCAAAACAGCTGAGATATAACAGTGAGAAGAGCTGTGTGGTTATC